>NC_137470.1:62174130-62513992 GCF_964235325.1 Thermobia domestica | reverse complement strand
CCCCTGCGTAGGTCCCTGTGTGTGTGTGTATTTCATTAAAATTAGTATTTTATAATTTTCAGTTGAGGTATTCACTTCAAATTTGGTATACGCATGTATCTTAACGAGGGACATAAAAGGGGAGAGAGATATTTTGTAATCATTTCCAGTTTGAAGCAGAAACTGTTGTCGCGAGACAAAATGTATTGTTGTCTTGTATGCACACTATATCGTGAAAATGATGCACAATGTTTCATTTGGACTCTTTTTCGGGGACACTGCCTCCTCAGAGCGCCCCTGGCGAGATCAAAACAATACGTTTATAATACATTAGCAATTAGAATATTACCAGCAGTGCACCCGTTCAAATAATTACCCCCCCCCCCCCCCGCGGCACACTGCTTTCGAAAGACACACTGGTGGTCCACCACTTCCAAAGCTACATATGTTTGAATTTGTTTGAAAATATTTTGTTCACGCAATGCCAACAGAAACTATTTTGATAAAACGAAGCAACGTGATAAGAAAAAAAACGTAAGATGAAACAAGGTTCGGCGGGGAATCGAACCCAGACCTGCTGCTCAGAAAGCAGATACTTTACCGCGGAGCTAACTTACTACGTTGAATTCTGTTTGTTTTATTCTCCTCAATATACCACATAAGAGTCCAAATGAAGGCAAATCAAAAATATGGCAATTTTGCATTCAAGATGGCGACTTCTCCAATGATTTGTTTCTTCACTTAAACTGAACTACGTCCTTAATAACATAGCGAAAGCTGGCTTACCTACCAAGAGCACAACTTACAATTTTCATGGTTACAAATTTTTGATCCGCCATTTTGAATCGAAGATGATGACTTTTCCAACATGTCGGAATTTTCCCCTCACATGCGCTGTAATCTACACACTTGAACGCAATTTCGTGATTCCATCATATCTACAAGTTGTGTAGAATTAGACGCCCGCTTATAACATTCCTAGAACTTTCTTACACCGAACATGACTATTTTTTTCAAGTTTAAGGGCGGATTCGCAAACTACGCATCAGAATAAACATCAACTCGAAATTTCCACGTCCTACATACAGCCATTACAAATTTCACATTTTTTCGATTTGCGCCGCGAAACGAAAACGAATTTAATGCTCTTTTTTCTATCATAAACTATGTTCCTAGCTTCACTGCCTGACAAAATATGACGTTTCTATGGTGTGCGGAGCTACTCTAAAAACCAGCATTTCGAAACGACGAAAAATTTGGACACTTCATTTACATGGAAAATGTCGTCTTTTTCGTGATATCGGAATTTTCCCATTACTCACATCCCATGACGAACAAGTATGCAAAATTTGGTGTTTGTATGTTTTGTGGAAGTATGCAAACAATTAAGTGTGTTTCCGATTATAGAGGTATATAATTCCACAGACGTGGGCCCGCTACGTACCAGTACTATACCAGCAGTAAGTAGGAAGTCCAAAATCTAAGGAATTGAGTAGTATAGGGGAACGACGTGAGCCTACTAGGCAGGAAACCTGGGTTCGATTCCCAACTAGTTTTTCTATCACTTTTTCTTTCTTTGAAAGATTATTTTTATAGCATAGGTTATTGAAAATAAGCTTCCAACCGGACCCGCAACGGCATTTGTATAACGGCATTTCATTGCAACCGGACCCCCAACTAAAACTATTAAATCGAAAGGGGCACTTTTCCACGTATGTTATATATTATAGCTATGTACGCTGCCGATGAGACAATTTTCAAGAGGTGCTCATTTGTGTGTGTGTATGAGCGTGTGTGTGCAGTAGCGTACGCAGGAATTTATTTCGAGAGGGGTCCAACCTCAATATCAGGGTATTTTATATTCAAATTCCTCAACTAGTCCCTAAAATTAGACTAAATTTACACAAAAGTTGGAATTTCGGGGTAGGTCCGGAACCCCAGGACCCACCCCCTGCGTAGGTCCCTGTGTGTGTGTGTATTTCATTAAAATTAGTATTTTATAATTTTCAGTTGAGGTATTCACTTCAAATTTGGTATACGCATGTATCTTAACGAGGGACATAAAAGGGGAGAGAGATATTTTGTAATCATTTCCAGTTTGAAGCAGAAACTGTTGTCGCGAGACAAAATGTATTGTTGTCTTGTATGCACACTATATCGTGAAAATGATGCACAATGTTTCATTTGGACTCTTTTTCGGGGACACTGCCTCCTCAGAGCGCCCCTGGCGAGATCAAAACAATACGTTTATAATACATTAGCAATTAGAATATTACCAGCAGTGCACCCGTTCAAATAATTACCCCCCCCCCCGCGGCACACTGCTTTCGAAAGACACACTGGTGGTCCACCACTTCCAAAGCTACATATGTTTGAATTTGTTTGAAAATATTTTGTTCACGCAATGCCAACAGAAACTATTTTGATAAAACGAAGCAACGTGATAAGAAAAAAAACGTAAGATGAAACAAGGTTCGGCGGGGAATCGAACCCAGACCTGCTGCTCAGAAAGCAGATACTTTACCGCGGAGCTAACTTACTACGTTGAATTCTGTTTGTTTTATTCTCCTCAATATACCACATAAGAGTCCAAATGAAGGCAATTCAAAAATATGGCAATTTTGCATTCAAGATGGCGACTTCTCCAATGATTTGTTTCTTCACTTAAACTGAACTACGTCCTTAATAACATAGCGAAAGCTGGCTTACCTACCAAGAGCACAACTTACAATTTTCATGGTTACAAATTTTTGATCCGCCATTTTGAATCGAAGATGATGACTTTTCCAACATGTCGGAATTTTCCCCTCACATGCGCTGTAATCTACACACTTGAACGCAATTTCGTGATTCCATCATATCTACAAGTTGTGTAGAATTAGACGCCCCCTTATAACATTCCTAGAACTTTCTTACACCGAACATGACTATTTTTTTCAAGTTTAAGGGCGGATTCGCAAACTACGCATCAGAATAAACATCACCTCGAAATTTCCACGTCCTACATACAGCCATTACAAATTTCACATTTTTTCGATTTGCGCCGCGAAACGAAAACGAATTTTAATGCTCTTTTTTCTATCATAAACTATGTTCCTAGCTTCACTGCCTGACAAAATATGACGTTTCTATGGTGTGCGGAACTACTCTAAAAACCAGCATTTCGAAACGACGAAAAATTTGGACACTTCATTTACATGGAAAATGTCGTCTTTTTCGTGATATCGGAATTTTCCCATTACTCACATCCCATGACGAACAAGTATGCAAAATTTGGTGTTTGTATGTTTTGTGGAAGTATGCAAACAATTAAGTGTGTTTCCGATTATAGAGGTATATAATTCCACAGACGTGGGCCCGCTACGTACCAGTACTATACCAGCAGTAAGTAGGAAGTCCAAAATCTAAGGAATTGAGTAGTGTAGGGGAACGACGTGAGCCTACTAGGCAGGAAACCTGGGTTCGATTCCCAACTAGTTTTTCTATCACTTTTTCTTTCTTTGAAAGATTATTTTTATAGCATAGGTTATTGAAAATAAGCTTCCAACCGGACCCGCAACGGCATTTGTATAACGGCATTTCATTGCAACCGGACCCCCAACTAAAACTATTAAATCGAAAGGGGCACTTTTCCACGTATGTTATATATTATAACTATGTACGCTGCCGATGAGACAATTTTCAAGAGGTGCTCATTTGTGTGTGTGTATGAGCGTGTGTGTGCAGTAGCGTACGCAGGAATTTATTTCGAGAGGGGTCCAACCTCAATATCAGGGTATTTTATATTCAAATTCCTCAACTAGTCCCTAAAATTAGACTAAATTTACACAAAAGTTGGAATTTCGGGGTAGGTCCGGACCCCCAGGACCCACCCCCTGCGTAGGTCCCTGTGTGTGTGTGTATTTCATTAAAATTAGTATTTTATAATTTTCAGTTGAGGTATTCACTTCAAATTTGGTATACGCATGTATCTTAACGAGGGACATAAAAGGGGAGAGAGATATTTTGTAATCATTTCCAGTTTGAAGCAGAAACTGTTGTCGCGAGACAAAATGTATTGTTGTCTTGTATGCACACTATATCGTGAAAATGATGCACAATGTTTCATTTGGACTCTTTTTCGGGGACACTGCCTCCTCAGAGCGCCCCTGGCGAGATCAAAACAATACGTTTATAATACATTAGCAATTAGAATATTACCAGCAGTGCACCCGTTCAAATAATTACCCCCCCCCCCCGCGGCACACTGCTTTCGAAAGACACACTGGTGGTCCACCACTTCCAAAGCTACATATGTTTGAATTTGTTTGAAAATATTTTGTTCACGCAATGCCAACAGAAACTATTTTGATAAAACGAAGCAACGTGATAAGAAAAAAAACGTAAGATGAAACAAGGTTCGGCGGGGAATCGAACCCAGACCTGCTGCTCAGAAAGCAGATACTTTACCGCGGAGCTAACTTACTACGTTGAATTCTGTTTGTTTTATTCTCCTCAATATACCACATAAGAGTCCAAATGAAGGCAAATCAAAAATATGGCAATTTTGCATTCAAGATGGCGACTTCTCCAATGATTTGTTTCTTCACTTAAACTGAACTACGTCCTTAATAACATAGCGAAAGCTGGCTTACATACCAAGAGCACAACTTACAATTTTCATGGTTACAAATTTTTGAGCCGCCATTTTGAATCGAAGATGATGACTTTTCCAACATGTCGGAATTTTCCCCTCACATGCGCTGTAATCTACACACTTGAACGCAATTTCGTGATTCCATCATATCTACAAGTTGTGTAGAATTAGACGCCCGCTTATAACATTCCTAGAACTTTCTTACACCGAACATGACTATTTTTTTCAAGTTTAAGGGCGGATTCGCAAACTACGCATCAGAATAAACATCACCTCGAAATTTCCACGTCCTACATACAGCCATTACAAATTTCACATTTTTTCGATTTGCGCCGCGAAACGAAAACGAATTTTAATGCTCTTTTTTCTATCATAAACTATGTTCCTAGCTTCACTGCCTGACAAAATATGACGTTTCTATGGTGTGCGGAACTACTCTAAAAACCAGCATTTCGAAACGACGAAAAATTTGGACACTTCATTTACATGGAAAATGTCGTCTTTTTCGTGATATCGGAATTTTCCCATTACTCACATCCCATGACGAACAAGTATGCAAAATTTGGTGTTTGTATGTTTTGTGGAAGTATGCAAACAATTAAGTGTGTTTCCGATTATAGAGGTATATAATTCCACAGACGTGGGCCCGCTACGTACCAGTACTATACCAGCAGTAAGTAGGAAGTCCAAAATCTAAGGAATTGAGTAGTATAGGGGAACGACGTGAGCCTACTAGGCAGGAAACCTGGGTTCGATTCCCAACTAGTTTTTCTATCACTTTTTCTTTCTTTGAAAGATTATTTTTATAGCATAGGTTATTGAAAATAAGCTTCCAACCGGACCCGCAACGGCATTTGTATAACGGCATTTCATTGCAACCGGACCCCCAACTAAAACTATTAAATCGAAAGGGGCACTTTTCCACGTATGTTATATATTATAACTATGTACGCTGCCGATGAGACAATTTTCAAGAGGTGCTCATTTGTGTGTGTGTATGAGCGTGTGTGTGCAGTAGCGTACGCAGGAATTTATTTCGAGAGGGGTCCAACCTCAATATCAGGGTATTTTATATTCAAATTCCTCAACTAGTCCCTAAAATTAGACTAAATTTACACAAAAGTTGGAATTTCGGGGTAGGTCCGGACCCCCAGGACCCACCCCCTGCGTAGGTCCCTGTGTGTGTGTGTATTTCATTAAAATTAGTATTTTATAATTTTCAGTTGAGGTATTCACTTCAAATTTGGTATACGCATGTATCTTAACGAGGGACATAAAAGGGGAGAGAGATATTTTGTAATCATTTCCAGTTTGAAGCAGAAACTGTTGTCGCGAGACAAAATGTATTGTTGTCTTGTATGCACACTATATCGTGAAAATGATGCACAATGTTTCATTTGGACTCTTTTTCGGGGACACTGCCTCCTCAGAGCGCCCCTGGCGAGATCAAAACAATACGTTTATAATACATTAGCAATTAGAATATTACCAGCAGTGCACCCGTTCAAATAATTACCCCCCCCCCCGCGGCACACTGCTTTCGAAAGACACACTGGTGGTCCACCACTTCCAAAGCTACATATGTTTGAATTTGTTTGAAAATATTTTGTTCACGCAATGCCAACAGAAACTATTTTGATAAAACGAAGCAACGTGATAAGAAAAAAAACGTAAGATGAAACAAGGTTCGGCGGGGAATCGAACCCAGACCTGCTGCTCAGAAAGCAGATACTTTACCGCGGAGCTAACTTACTACGTTGAATTCTGTTTGTTTTATTCTCCTCAATATACCACATAAGAGTCCAAATGAAGGCAAATCAAAAATATGGCAATTTTGCATTCAAGATGGCGACTTCTCCAATGATTTGTTTCTTCACTTAAACTGAACTACGTCCTTAATAACATAGCGAAAGCTGGCTTACCTACCAAGAGCACAACTTACAATTTTCATGGTTACAAATTTTTGATCCGCCATTTTGAATCGAAGATGATGACTTTTCCAACATGTCGGAATTTTCCCCTCACATGCGCTGTAATCTACACACTTGAACGCAATTTCGTGATTCCATCATATCTACAAGTTGTGTAGAATTAGACGCCCGCTTATAACATTCCTAGAACTTTCTTACACCGAACATGACTATTTTTTTCAAGTTTAAGGGCGGATTCGCAAACTACGCATCAGAATAAACATCACCTCGAAATTTCCACGTCCTACATACAGCCATTACAAATTTCACATTTTTTCGATTTGCGCCGCGAAACGAAAACGAATTTTAATGCTCTTTTTTCTATCATAAACTATGTTCCTAGCTTCACTGCCTGACAAAATATGACGTTTCTATGGTGTGCGGAACTACTCTAAAAACCAGCATTTCGAAACGACGAAAAATTTGGACACTTCATTTACATGGAAAATGTCGTCTTTTTCGTGATATCGGAATTTTCCCATTACTCACATCCCATGACGAACAAGTATGCAAAATTTGGTGTTTGTATGTTTTGTGGAAGTATGCAAACAATTAAGTGTGTTTCCGATTATAGAGGTATATAATTCCACAGACGTGGGCCCGCTACGTACCAGTACTATACCAGCAGTAAGTAGGAAGTCCAAAATCTAAGGAATTGAGTAGTGTAGGGGAACGACGTGAGCCTACTAGGCAGGAAACCTGGGTTCGATTCCCAACTAGTTTTTCTATCACTTTTTCTTTCTTTGAAAGATTATTTTTATAGCATAGGTTATTGAAAATAAGCTTCCAACCGGACCCGCAACGGCATTTGTATAACGGCATTTCATTGCAACCGGACCCCCAACTAAAACTATTAAATCGAAAGGGGCACTTTTCCACGTATGTTATATATTATAACTATGTACGCTGCCGATGAGACAATTTTCAAGAGGTGCTCATTTGTGTGTGTGTATGAGCGTGTGTGTGCAGTAGCGTACGCAGGAATTTATTTCGAGAGGGGTCCAACCTCAATATCAGGGTATTTTATATTGAAATTCCTCAACTAGTCCCTAAAATTAGACTAAATTTACACAAAAGTTGGAATTTCGGGGTAGGTCCGGACCCCCAGGACCCACCCCCTGCGTAGGTCCCTGTGTGTGTGTGTATTTCATTAAAATTAGTATTTTATAATTTTCAGTTGAGGTATTCACTTCAAATTTGGTATACGCATGTATCTTAACGAGGGACATAAAAGGGGAGAGAGATATTTTGTAATCATTTCCAGTTTGAAGCAGAAACTGTTGTCGCGAGACAAAATGTATTGTTGTCTTGTATGCACACTATATCGTGAAAATGATGCACAATGTTTCATTTGGACTCTTTTTCGGGGACACTGCCTCCTCAGAGCGCCCCTGGCGAGATCAGAACAATACGTTTATAATACATTAGCAATTAGAATATTACCAGCAGTGCACCCGTTCAAATAATTACCCCCCCCCCCGCGGCACACTGCTTTCGAAAGACACACTGGTGGTCCACCACTTCCAAAGCTACATATGTTTGAATTTGTTTGAAAATATTTTGTTCACGCAATGCCAACAGAAACTATTTTGATAAAACGAAGCAACGTGATAAGAAAAAAAACGTAAGATAAAACAAGGTTCGGCGGGGAATCGAACCCAGACCTGCTGCTCAGAAAGCAGATACTTTACCGCGGAGCTAACTTACTACGTTGAATTCTGTTTGTTTTATTCTCCTCAATATACCACATAAGAGTCCAAATGAAGGCAATTCAAAAATATGGCAATTTTGCATTCAAGATGGCGACTTCTCCAATGATTTGTTTCTTCACTTAAACTGAACTACGTCCTTAATAACATAGCGAAAGCTGGCTTACCTACCAAGAGCACAACTTACAATTTTCATGGTTACAAATTTTTGATCCGCCATTTTGAATCGAAGATGATGACTTTTCCAACATGTCGGAATTTTCCCCTCACATGCGCTGTAATCTACACACTTGAACGCAATTTCGTGATTCCATCATATCTACAAGTTGTGTAGAATTAGACGCCCGCTTATAACATTCCTAGAACTTTCTTACACCGAACATGACTATTTTTTTCAAGTTTAAGGGCGGATTCGCAAACTACGCATCAGAATAAACATCACCTCGAAATTTCCACGTCCTACATACAGCCATTACAAATTTCACATTTTTTCGATTTGCGCCGCGAAACGAAAACGAATTTTAATGCTCTTTTTTCTATCATAAACTATGTTCCTAGCTTCACTGCCTGACAAAATATGACGTTTCTATGGTGTGCGGAACTACTCTAAAAACCAGCATTTCGAAACGACGAAAAATTTGGACACTTCATTTACATGGAAAATGTCGTCTTTTTCGTGATATCGGAATTTTCCCATTACTCACATCCCATGACGAACAAGTATGCAAAATTTGGTGTTTGTATGTTTTGTGGAAGTATGCAAACAATTAAGTGTGTTTCCGATTATAGAGGTATATAATTCCACAGACGTGGGCCCGCTACGTACCAGTACTATACCAGCAGTAAGTAGGAAGTCCAAAATCTAAGGAATTGAGTAGTGTAGGGGAACGACGTGAGCCTACTAGGCAGGAAACCTGGGTTCGATTCCCAACTAGTTTTTCTATCACTTTTTCTTTCTTTGAAAGATTATTTTTATAGCATAGGTTATTGAAAATAAGCTTCCAACCGGACCCGCAACGGCATTTGTATAACGGCATTTCATTGCAACCGGACCCCCAACTAAAACTATTAAATCGAAAGGGGCACTTTTCCACGTATGTTATATATTATAACTATGTACGCTGCCGATGAGACAATTTTCAAGAGGTGCTCATTTGTGTGTGTGTATGAGCGTGTGTGTGCAGTAGCGTACGCAGGAATTTATTTCGAGAGGGGTCCAACCTCAATATCAGGGTATTTTATATTCAAATTCCTCAACTAGTCCCTAAAATTAGACTAAATTTACACAAAAGTTGGAATTTCGGGGTAGGTCCGGACCCCCAGGACCCACCCCCTGCGTAGGTCCCTGTGTGTGTGTGTATTTCATTAAAATTAGTATTTTATAATTTTCAGTTGAGGTATTCACTTCAAATTTGGTATACGCATGTATCTTAACGAGGGACATAAAAGGGGAGAGAGATATTTTGTAATCATTTCCAGTTTGAAGCAGAAACTGTTGTCGCGAGACAAAATGTATTGTTGTCTTGTATGCACACTATATCGTGAAAATGATGCACAATGTTTCATTTGGACTCTTTTTCGGGGACACTGCCTCCTCAGAGCGCCCCTGGCGAGATCAGAACAATACGTTTATAATACATTAGCAATTAGAATATTACCAGCAGTGCACCCGTTCAAATAATTACCCCCCCCCCCGCGGCACACTGCTTTCGAAAGACACACTGGTGGTCCACCACTTCCAAAGCTACATATGTTTGAATTTGTTTGAAAATATTTTGTTCACGCAATGCCAACAGAAACTATTTTGATAAAACGAAGCAACGTGATAAGAAAAAAAACGTAAGATAAAACAAGGTTCGGCGGGGAATCGAACCCAGACCTGCTGCTCAGAAAGCAGATACTTTACCGCGGAGCTAACTTACTACGTTGAATTCTGTTTGTTTTATTCTCCTCAATATACCACATAAGAGTCCAAATGAAGGCAATTCAAAAATATGGCAATTTTGCATTCAAGATGGCGACTTCTCCAATGATTTGTTTCTTCACTTAAACTGAACTACGTCCTTAATAACATAGCGAAAGCTGGCTTACCTACCAAGAGCACAACTTACAATTTTCATGGTTACAAATTTTTGATCCGCCATTTTGAATCGAAGATGATGACTTTTCCAACATGTCGGAATTTTCCCCTCACATGCGCTGTAATCTACACACTTGAACGCAATTTCGTGATTCCATCATATCTACAAGTTGTGTAGAATTAGACGCCCCCTTATAACATTCCTAGAACTTTCTTACACCGAACATGACTATTTTTTTCAAGTTTAAGGGCGGATTCGCAAACTACGCATCAGAATAAACATCACCTCGAAATTTCCACGTCCTACATACAGCCATTACAAATTTCACATTTTTTCGATTTGCGCCGCGAAACGAAAACGAATTTTAATGCTCTTTTTTCTATCATAAACTATGTTCCTAGCTTCACTGCCTGACAAAATATGACGTTTCTATGGTGTGCGGAACTACTCTAAAAACCAGCATTTCGAAACGACGAAAAATTTGGACACTTCATTTACATGGAAAATGTCGTCTTTTTCGTGATATCGGAATTTTCCCATTACTCACATCCCATGACGAACAAGTATGCAAAATTTGGTGTTTGTATGTTTTGTGGAAGTATGCAAACAATTAAGTGTGTTTCCGATTATAGAGGTATATAATTACACGGACGCGGGCCCGCTACGTACCAGTACTATGTGAGCAGTAAGTAGGAAGTCCAAAATCTAAGGAATTGAGTAGTTTAGGGGAACGACGTGAGCCTACTGTGCAAAAGACCTGGGTTCGATTCCCAACAAGTTTTTCACTCACTTTTTCTTTCTTTGAAAGTTTATTTTTATAGCATAGGTGATTGAAAATGAGCATGACTTTATTATATACGGCATTTCAATCCAACCGGACCCGCAACTAAAACTATTAAATCGAAAGGGGCCCTTTTCCACGTATCTTATATATTAAAATTATGTACGCTGCCGACGAGACAATTTTCAAAGGTGAGCTCCTCCGTGGCTAAGCGGTTAGCGTACGCGCCTTTGGCGCGGGAGGCCCGGGTTCGATTCCCGGCGGGAGCTCATGTGGTTCGGATTCCACGTTAATCAGTAGGTCCACGTCTCATATAGCCTCGCTGCTGAAAAGGGACGTTAAATTCAAAATCAACTCAACTCAATTTTCAAAGGTGCCCATTTGTGTGTGTGTGTGTGTGTGCGTGTATGAGCATGTGTGCGCAGTAGCGTAGGCAGGAATTTATTTCGGGAAGGGCCAAACTCAATATCAGTGTATTTTATATTGCAATTCCTAAACTTGTTCCAAAAATTAGGCTAAATTTACTCAAAAGTTGGAATTTCGGTGGTGATCCGGACCCCCAGGACCCACCCCCTGCGTACGTCTCTGTGTGTGTGTGTGTATTTCCTTAAAATTAATATTTTATACTTTCCATTTGTGGTATTCACTTCAAATTTGGTATACGCATGTATCTTAACGAGGGACATAAAAGGGGAGAGAGATATTTTGTAATCATTTCCAGTTTGAAGCAGAAACTGTTGTCGCGAGACAAAATGTATTGTTGTCTTGTATGCACACTATATCGTGAAAATGATGCACAATGTTTCATTTGGACTCTTTTTCGGGGACACTGCCTCCTCAGAGCGCCCCTGGCGAGATCAAAACAATACGTTTATAATACATTAGCAATTAGAATATTACCAGCAGTGCACCCGTTCAAATAATTACCCCCCCCCCGCGGCACACTGCTTTCGAAAGACACACTGGTGGTCCACCACTTCCAAAGCTACATATGTTTGAATTTGTTTGAAAATATTTTGTTCACGCAATGCCAACAGAAACTATTTTGATAAAACGAAGCAACGTGATAAGAAAAAAAACGTAAGATGAAACAAGGTTCGGCGGGGAATCGAACCCAGACCTGCTGCTCAGAAAGCAGATACTTTACCGCGGAGCTAACTTACTACGTTGAGTTCTGTTTGTTTTATTCTCCTCAATATACCACATAAGAGTCCAAATGAAGGCAAATCAAAAATATGGCAATTTTGCATTCAAGATGGCGACTTCTCCAATGATTTGTTTCTTCACTTAAACTGAACTACGTCCTTAATAACATAGCGAAAGCTGGCTTACCTACCAAGAGCACAACTTACAATTTTCATGGTTACAAATTTTTGATCCGCCATTTTGAATCGAAGATGATGACTTTTCCAACATGTCGGAATTTTCCCCTCACATGCGCTGTAATCTACACACTTGAACGCAATTTCGTGATTCCATCATATCTACAAGTTGTGTAGAATTAGACGCCCGCTTATAACATTCCTAGAACTTTCTTACACCGAACATGACTATTTTTTTCAAGTTTAAGGGCGGATTCGCAAACTACGCATCAGAATAAACATCACCTCGAAATTTCCACGTCCTACATACAGCCATTACAAATTTCACATTTTTTCGATTTGCGCCGCGAAACGAAAACGAATTTTAATGCTCTTTTTTCTATCATAAACTATGTTCCTAGCTTCACTGCCTGACAAAATATGACGTTTCTATGGTGTGCGGAACTACTCTAAAAACCAGCATTTCGAAACGACGAAAAATTTGGACACTTCATTTACATGGAAAATGTCGTCTTTTTCGTGATATCGGAATTTTCCCATTACTCACATCCCATGACGAACAAGTATGCAAAATTTGGTGTTTGTATGTTTTGTGGAAGTATGCAAACAATTAAGTGTGTTTCCGATTATAGAGGTATATAACTCGCTAAAGCTCGCTGGGGGCTCCGCCCCCAGACCCCCGGTCATGTCTTTGCCATGAGGTGTCAAGTTCTAGAAAATTATTCCTTGAGGAACTCACTTCCCTTTACAGCAGACACCCGTTACCAACACATACTTCAATTCAACCGGTGTTATTCCTTCCATGTAACTTTGAAAAGCAAACACACAATTTATTAGAAAGAACTTTATTACTACTTCTACTCTGGCAAACATGTACATGGCTTATTATGTACACTTTGCGCACATCTATACATGTTAGAGACAATAACAGAATTTATTTTCTAAAACATAAACAGCGGACATTGTCTTACAATAGCCTGCCTATTAAACCTTGCATTTTGCGAAAACACTCACTGTTTACAAATGTGATTTTTGCAGCCTTTTAAATATTTATTCGTAGAATTTTTTTTCAAATATTATGTTTTGCAGTGTAATTTAGTACAATGTATTATAATAGTGTCATTGTAGTTAATTGTACATATTACCTGCAGGAAAAGTAATTCATATCTGTGATATAAAGATGGGAAAATATTTCAGGCTTCCTACACATTTATTCTTGTATTTACAATGAAGATTACAATTTACTAGATAATTTAGAAATATGGATATTGTTGGAGATTGTTTAAATTTTTTTCATAGCATTTGAGTGAACACTACTTTTGTACTATAATGTAGTACAGTGGATTATAATGGAAACCTTGGGCATAGTTGTACATATTACATCAGCAAGACTTCTTGAAATGTTTCATATATACTGCACAAATTCTTGCAGTCTCCCTGTATTTTAATTCTCGTATTTTCAATGAAGACTACAATTTTTAGGTGATTTACAAATATGAATATTGTTGGAGGCTTTTTAAATATTTGTTGGTAACATTTGAGAGAACACTACTTTTGCACTGTAATATAGAAGAGTCCCTTATAATGGAATCCTTCAGCATAGTAGTACATATTAGCTGCAGCAAGACTTTTTGAAATATTTCATATTTACTGGACAATTTCTTGCAGTCTACCCGTATCTCTCGTCTTGTATTTTTAATGAAAACTAAATTTGTTGGTAATTTACAAATATGAATTTTGTTAAGGCTTTTTAAACATTAGTTCATAACATTTGATTGAACACCAGTTTTTGCACAGTAACGTAGTACACTGTATTATAATGCTGTCCTTTGGTACAAAAGTAACTATTGGGCAGCAACAATTGTAAAAATGTTTATTTATACTGGACAATTACATACAGTCTTCCCCTATCTTTACTCTTATATTTTCAATGAAGACGAATACTTACTAAGTAATATAGAATATGAATATTGTTGGAGGCTTTTAAAAATTTGTTTATAGCATCTTAAACAACACCACTCTCTGCATTGTAGTAGAACAGTGTATTAGAATCGTGTCCTTCTCATTTCTTATTACAATCACGTAACAAGACATCATTTCCTTAATCATCCTAAAAACACATATATAACACGATTACTATTTCGATTTTAGAGGTGTAATTCCACAGACGTGGGCCCGCTACGTACCAGTACTATACCAGCAGTAAGTAGGAAGTCCAAAATCTAAGGAATTGAGTAGTATAGGGGAACGACGTGAGCCTACTAGGCAGGAAACCTGGGTTCGATTCCCAACTAGTTTTTCTATCACTTTTTCTTTCTTTGAAAGATTATTTTTATAGCATAGGTTATTGAAAATAAGCTTCCAACCGGACCCGCAACGGCATTTGTATAACGGCATTTCATTGCAACCGGACCCCCAACTAAAACTATTAAATCGAAAGGGGCACTTTTCCACGTATGTTATATATTATAGCTATGTACGCTGCCGATGAGACAATTTTCAAGAGGTGCTCATTTGTGTGTGTGTATGAGCGTGTGTGTGCAGTAGCGTACGCAGGAATTTATTTCGAGAGGGGTCCAACCTCAATATCAGGGTATTTTATATTGAAATTCCTCAACTAGTCCCTAAAATTAGACTAAATTTACACAAAAGTTGGAATTTCGGGGTAGGTCCGGACCCCCAGGACCCACCCCCTGCGTAGGTCCCTGTGTGTGTGTGTATTTCATTAAAATTAGTATTTTATAATTTTCAGTTGAGGTATTCACTTCAAATTTGGTATACGCATGTATCTTAACGAGGGACATAAAAGGGGAGAGAGATATTTTGTAATCATTTCCAGTTTGAAGCAGAAACTGTTGTCGCGAGACAAAATGTATTGTTGTCTTGTATGCACACTATATCGTGAAAATGATGCACAATGTTTCATTTGGACTCTTTTTCGGGGACACTGCCTCCTCAGAGCGCCCCTGGCGAGATCAAAACAATACGTTTATAATACATTAGCAATTAGAATATTACCAGCAGTGCACCCGTTCAAATAATTACCCCCCCCCCCCGCGGCACACTGCTTTCGAAAGACACACTGGTGGTCCACCACTTCCAAAGCTACATATGTTTGAATTTGTTTGAAAATATTTTGTTCACGCAATGCCAACAGAAACTATTTTGATAAAACGAAGCAACGTGATAAGAAAAAAAAAACGTAAGATAAAGCAAAGTTCGGCGGGGAATCGAACCCAGACCTGCTGCTCAGAAAGCAGATACTTTACCGCGGAGCTAACTTACTACGTTGAATTCTGTTTGTTTTATTCTCCTCAATATACCACATAAGAGTCCAAATGAAGGCAATTCAAAAATATGGCAATTTTGCATTCAAGATGGCGACTTCTCCAATGATTTGTTTCTTCACTTAAACTGAACTACGTCCTTAATAACATAGCGAAAGCTGGCTTACCTACCAAGAGCACAACTTACAATTTTCATGGTTACAAATTTTTGATCCGCCATTTTGAATCGAAGATGATGACTTTTCCAACATGTCGGAATTTTCCCCTCACATGCGCTGTAATCTACACACTTGAACGCAATTTCGTGATTCCATCATATCTACAAGTTGTGTAGAATTAGACGCCCCCTTATAACATTCCTAGAACTTTCTTACACCGAACATGACTATTTTTTTCAAGTTTAAGGGCGGATTCGCAAACTACGCATCAGAATAAACATCACCTCGAAATTTCCACGTCCTACATACAGCCATTACAAATTTCACATTTTTTCGATTTGCGCCGCGAAACGAAAACGAATTTTAATGCTCTTTTTTCTATCATAAACTATGTTCCTAGCTTCACTGCCTGACAAAATATGACGTTTCTATGGTGTGCGGAACTACTCTAAAAACCAGCATTTCGAAACGACGAAAAATTTGGACACTTCATTTACATGGAAAATGTCGTCTTTTTCGTGATATCGGAATTTTCCCATTACTCACATCCCATGACGAACAAGTATGCAAAATTTGGTGTTTGTATGTTTTGTGGAAGTATGCAAACAATTAAGTGTGTTTCCGATTATAGAGGTATATAATTCCACAGACGTGGGCCCGCTACGTACCAGTACTATACCAGCAGTAAGTAGGAAGTCCAAAATCTAAGGAATTGAGTAGTATAGGGAAACGACGTGAGCCTACTAGGCAGGAAACCTGGGTTCGATTCCCAACTAGTTTTTCTATCACTTTTTCTTTCTTTGAAAGATTATTTTTATAGCATAGGTTATTGAAAATAAGCTTCCAACCGGACCCGCAACGGCATTTGTATAACGGCATTTCATTGCAACCGGACCCCCAACTAAAACTATTAAATCGAAAGGGGCACTTTTCCACGTATGTTATATATTATAACTATGTACGCTGCCGATGAGACAATTTTCAAGAGGTGCTCATTTGTGTGTGTGTATGAGCGTGTGTGTGCAGTAGCGTACGCAGGAATTTATTTCGAGAGGGGTCCAACCTCAATATCAGGGTATTTTATATTGAAATTCCTCAACTAGTCCCTAAAATTAGACTAAATTTACACAAAAGTTGGAATTTCGGGGTAGGTCCGGACCCCCAGGACCCACCCCCTGCGTAGGTCCCTGTGTGTGTGTGTATTTCATTAAAATTAGTATTTTATAATTTTCAGTTGAGGTATTCACTTCAAATTTGGTATACGCATGTATCTTAACGAGGGACATAAAAGGGGAGAGAGATATTTTGTAATCATTTCCAGTTTGAAGCAGAAACTGTTGTCGCGAGACAAAATGTATTGTTGTCTTGTATGCACACTATATCGTGAAAATGATGCACAATGTTTCATTTGGACTCTTTTTCGGGGACACTGCCTCCTCAGAGCGCCCCTGGCGAGATCAAAACAATACGTTTATAATACATTAGCAATTAGAATAATACCAGCAGTGCACCCGTTCAAATAATTACCCCCCCCTCCGCGGCACACTGCTTTCGAAAGACACACTGGTGGTCCACCACTTCCAAAGCTACATATGTTTGAATTTGTTTGAAAATATTTTGTTCACGCAATGCCAACAGAAACTATTTTGATAAAACGAAGCAACGTGATAAGAAAAAAAACGTAAGATGAAACAAGGTTCGGCGGGCAATCGAACCCAGACCTGCTGCTCAGAAAGCAGATACTTTACCGCGGAGCTAACTTACTACGTTGAATTCTGTTTGTTTTATTCTCCTCAATATACCACATAAGAGTCCAAATGAAGGCAAATCAAAAATATGGCAATTTTGCATTCAAGATGGCGACTTCTCCAATGATTTGTTTCTTCACTTAAACTGAACTACGTCCTTAATAACATAGCGAAAGCTGGCTTACCTACCAAGAGCACAACTTACAATTTTCATGGTTACAAATTTTTGATCCGCCATTTTGAATCGAAGATGATGACTTTTCCAACATGTCGGAATTTTCCCCTCACATGCGCTGTAATCTACACACTTGAACGCAATTTCGTGATTCCATCATATCTACAAGTTGTGTAGAATTAGACGCCCGCTTATAACATTCCTAGAACTTTCTTACACCGAACATGACTATTTTTTTCAAGTTTAAGGGCGGATTCGCAAACTACGCATCAGAATAAACATCACCTCGAAATTTCCACGTCCTACATACAGCCATTACAAATTTCACATTTTTTCGATTTGCGCCGCGAAACGAAAACGAATTTTAATGCTCTTTTTTCTATCATAAACTATGTTCCTAGCTTCACTGCCTGACAAAATATGACGTTTCTATGGTGTGCGGAGCTACTCTAAAAACCAGCATTTCGAAACGACGAAAAATTTGGACACTTCATTTACATGGAAAATGTCGTCTTTTTCGTGATATCGGAATTTTCCCATTACTCACATCCCATGACGAACAAGTATGCAAAATTTGGTGTTTGTATGTTTTGTGGAAGTATGCAAACAATTAAGTGTGTTTCCGATTATAGAGGTATATAATTCCACAGACGTGGGCCCGCTACGTACCAGTACTATACCAGCAGTAAGTAGGAAGTCCAAAATCTAAGGAATTGAGTAGTATAGGGGAACGACGTGAGCCTACTAGGCAGGAAACCTGGGTTCGATTCCCAACTAGTTTTTCTATCACTTTTTCTTTCTTTGAAAGATTATTTTTATAGCATAGGTTATTGAAAATAAGCTTCCAACCGGACCCGCAACGGCATTTGTATAACGGCATTTCATTGCAACCGGACCCCCAACTAAAACTATTAAATCGAAAGGGGCACTTTTCCACGTATGTTATATATTATAGCTATGTACGCTGCCGATGAGACAATTTTCAAGAGGTGCTCATTTGTGTGTGTGTATGAGCGTGTGTGTGCAGTAGCGTACGCAGGAATTTATTTCGAGAGGGGTCCAACCTCAATATCAGGGTATTTTATATTCAAATTCCTCAACTAGTCCCTAAAATTAGACTAAATTTACACAAAAGTTGGAATTTCGGGGTAGGTCCGGACCCCCAGGACCCACCCCCTGCGTAGGTCCCTGTGTGTGTGTGTATTTCATTAAAATTAGTATTTTATAATTTTCAGTTGAGGTATTCACTTCAAATTTGGTATACGCATGTATCTTAACGAGGGACATAAAAGGGGAGAGAGATATTTTGTAATCATTTCCAGTTTGAAGCAGAAACTGTTGTCGCGAGACAAAATGTATTGTTGTCTTGTATGCACACTATATCGTGAAAATGATGCACAATGTTTCATTTGGACTCTTTTTCGGGGACACTGCCTCCTCAGAGCGCCCCTGGCGAGATCAAAACAATACGTTTATAATACATTAGCAATTAGAATATTACCAGCAGTGCACCCGTTCAAATAATTACCCCCCCCCCCCCCGCGGCACACTGCTTTCGAAAGACACACTGGTGGTCCACCACTTCCAAAGCTACATATGTTTGAATTTGTTTGAAAATATTTTGTTCACGCAATGCCAACAGAAACTATTTTGATAAAACGAAGCAACGTGATAAGAAAAAAAAACGTAAGATAAAACAAAGTTCGGCGGGGAATCGAACCCAGACCTGCTGCTCAGAAAGCAGATACTTTACCGCGGAGCTAACTTACTACGTTGAATTCTGTTTGTTTTATTCTCCTCAATATACCACATAAGAGTCCAAATGAAGGCAATTCAAAAATATGGCAATTTTGCATTCAAGATGGCGACTTCTCCAATGATTTGTTTCTTCACTTAAACTGAACTACGTCCTTAATAACATAGCGAAAGCTGGCTTACCTACCAAGAGCACAACTTACAATTTTCATGGTTACAAATTTTTGATCCGCCATTTTGAATCGAAGATGATGACTTTTCCAACATGTCGGAATTTTCCCCTCACATGCGCTGTAATCTACACACTTGAACGCAATTTCGTGATTCCATCATATCTACAAGTTGTGTAGAATTAGACGCCCCCTTATAACATTCCTAGAACTTTCTTACACCGAACATGACTATTTTTTTCAAGTTTAAGGGCGGATTCGCAAACTACGCATCAGAATAAACATCACCTCGAAATTTCCACGTCCTACATACAGCCATTACAAATTTCACATTTTTTCGATTTGCGCCGCGAAACGAAAACGAATTTTAATGCTCTTTTTTCTATCATAAACTATGTTCCTAGCTTCACTGCCTGACAAAATATGACGTTTCTATGGTGTGCGGAACTACTCTAAAAACCAGCATTTCGAAACGACGAAAAATTTGGACACTTCATTTACATGGAAAATGTCGTCTTTTTCGTGATATCGGAATTTTCCCATTACTCACATCCCATGACGAACAAGTATGCAAAATTTGGTGTTTGTATGTTTTGTGGAAGTATGCAAACAATTAAGTGTGTTTCCGATTATAGAGGTATATAATTCCACAGACGTGGGCCCGCTACGTACCAGTACTATACCAGCAGTAAGTAGGAAGTCCAAAATCTAAGGAATTGAGTAGTATAGGGGAACGACGTGAGCCTACTAGGCAGGAAACCTGGGTTCGATTCCCAACTAGTTTTTCTATCACTTTTTCTTTCTTTGAAAGATTATTTTTATAGCATAGGTTATTGAAAATAAGCTTCCAACCGGACCCGCAACGGCATTTGTATAACGGCATTTCATTGCAACCGGACCCCCAACTAAAACTATTAAATCGAAAGGGGCACTTTTCCACGTATGTTATATATTATAACTATGTACGCTGCCGATGAGACAATTTTCAAGAGGTGCTCATTTGTGTGTGTGTATGAGCGTGTGTGTGCAGTAGCGTACGCAGGAATTTATTTCGAGAGGGGTCCAACCTCAATATCAGGGTATTTTATATTGAAATTCCTCAACTAGTCCCTAAAATTAGACTAAATTTACACAAAAGTTGGAATTTCGGGGTAGGTCCGGACCCCCAGGACCCACCCCCTGCGTAGGTCCCTGTGTGTGTGTGTATTTCATTAAAATTAGTATTTTATAATTTTCAGTTGAGGTATTCACTTCAAATTTGGTATACGCATGTATCTTAACGAGGGACATAAAAGGGGAGAGAGATATTTTGTAATCATTTCCAGTTTGAAGCAGAAACTGTTGTCGCGAGACAAAATGTATTGTTGTCTTGTATGCACACTATATCGTGAAAATGATGCACAATGTTTCATTTGGACTCTTTTTCGGGGACACTGCCTCCTCAGAGCGCCCCTGGCGAGATCAAAACAATACGTTTATAATACATTAGCAATTAGAATAATACCAGCAGTGCACCCGTTCAAATAATTACCCCCCCCTCCGCGGCACACTGCTTTCGAAAGACACACTGGTGGTCCACCACTTCCAAAGCTACATATGTTTGAATTTGTTTGAAAATATTTTGTTCACGCAATGCCAACAGAAACTATTTTGATAAAACGAAGCAACGTGATAAGAAAAAAAACGTAAGATGAAACAAGGTTCGGCGGGCAATCGAACCCAGACCTGCTGCTCAGAAAGCAGATACTTTACCGCGGAGCTAACTTACTACGTTGAATTCTGTTTGTTTTATTCTCCTCAATATACCACATAAGAGTCCAAATGAAGGCAAATCAAAAATATGGCAATTTTGCATTCAAGATGGCGACTTCTCCAATGATTTGTTTCTTCACTTAAACTGAACTACGTCCTTAATAACATAGCGAAAGCTGGCTTACCTACCAAGAGCACAACTTACAATTTTCATGGTTACAAATTTTTGATCCGCCATTTTGAATCGAAGATGATGACTTTTCCAACATGTCGGAATTTTCCCCTCACATGCGCTGTAATCTACACACTTGAACGCAATTTCGTGATTCCATCATATCTACAAGTTGTGTAGAATTAGACGCCCGCTTATAACATTCCTAGAACTTTCTTACACCGAACATGACTATTTTTTTCAAGTTTAAGGGCGGATTCGCAAACTACGCATCAGAATAAACATCACCTCGAAATTTCCACGTCCTACATACAGCCATTACAAATTTCACATTTTTTCGATTTGCGCCGCGAAACGAAAACGATTTTTAATGCTCTTTTTTCTATCATAAACTATGTTCCTAGCTTCACTGCCTGACAAAATATGACGTTTCTATGGTGTGCGGAGCTACTTTAAAAACCAGCATTTCGAAACGACGAAAAATTTGGACACTTCATTTACATGGAAAATGTCGTCTTTTTCGTGATATCGGAATTTTCCCATTACTCACATCCCATGACGAACAAGTATGCAAAATTTGGTGTTTGTATGTTTTGTGGAAGTATGCAAACAATTAAGTGTGTTTCCGATTATAGAGGTATATAATTCCACAGACGTGGGCCCGCTACGTACCAGTACTATACCAGCAGTAAGTAGGAAGTCCAAAATCTAAGGAATTGAGTAGTATAGGGGAACGACGTGAGCCTACTAGGCAGGAAACCTGGGTTCGATTCCCAACTAGTTTTTCTATCACTTTTTCTTTCTTTGAAAGATTATTTTTATAGCATAGGTTATTGAAAATAAGCTTCCAACCGGACCCGCAACGGCATTTGTATAACGGCATTTCATTGCAACCGGACCCCCAACTAAAACTATTAAATCGAAAGGGGCACTTTTCCACGTATGTTATATATTATAGCTATGTACGCTGCCGATGAGACAATTTTCAAGAGGTGCTCATTTGTGTGTGTGTATGAGCGTGTGTGTGCAGTAGCGTACGCAGGAATTTATTTCGAGAGGGGTCCAACCTCAATATCAGGGTATTTTATATTCAAATTCCTCAACTAGTCCCTAAAATTAGACTAAATTTACACAAAAGTTGGAATTTCGGGGTAGGTCCGGACCCCCAGGACCCACCCCCTGCGTAGGTCCCTGTGTGTGTGTGTATTTCATTAAAATTAGTATTTTATAATTTTCAGTTGAGGTATTCACTTCAAATTTGGTATACGCATGTATCTTAACGAGGGACATAAAAGGGGAGAGAGATATTTTGTAATCATTTCCAGTTTGAAGCAGAAACTGTTGTCGCGAGACAAAATGTATTGTTGTCTTGTATGCACACTATATCGTGAAAATGATGCACAATGTTTCATTTGGACTCTTTTTCGGGGACACTGCCTCCTCAGAGCGCCCCTGGCGAGATCAAAACAATACGTTTATAATACATTAGCAATTAGAATATTACCAGCAGTGCACCCGTTCAAATAATTACCCCCCCCCCCCCCGCGGCACACTGCTTTCGAAAGACACACTGGTGGTCCACCACTTCCAAAGCTACATATGTTTGAATTTGTTTGAAAATATTTTGTTCACGCAATGCCAACAGAAACTATTTTGATAAAACGAAGCAACGTGATAAGAAAAAAAACGTAAGATGAAACAAGGTTCGGCGGGGAATCGAACCCAGACCTGCTGCTCAGAAAGCAGATACTTTACCGCGGAGCTAACTTACTACGTTGAATTCTGTTTGTTTTATTCTCCTCAATATACCACATAAGAGTCCAAATGAAGGCAAATCAAAAATATGGCAATTTTGCATTCAAGATGGCGACTTCTCCAATGATTTGTTTCTTCACTTAAACTGAACTACGTCCTTAATAACATAGCGAAAGCTGGCTTACCTACCAAGAGCACAACTTACAATTTTCATGGTTACAAATTTTTGATCCGCCATTTTGAATCGAAGATGATGACTTTTCCAACATGTCGGAATTTTCCCCTCACATGCGCTGTAATCTACACACTTGAACGCAATTTCGTGATTCCATCATATCTACAAGTTGTGTAGAATTAGACGCCCGCTTATAACATTCCTAGAACTTTCTTACACCGAACATGACTATTTTTTTCAAGTTTAAGGGCGGATTCGCAAACTACGCATCAGAATAAACATCACCTCGAAATTTCCACGTCCTACATACAGCCATTACAAATTTCACATTTTTTCGATTTGCGCCGCGAAACGAAAACGAATTTTAATGCTCTTTTTTCTATCATAAACTATGTTCCTAGCTTCACTGCCTGACAAAATATGACGTTTCTATGGTGTGCGGAGCTACTCTAAAAACCAGCATTTCGAAACGACGAAAAATTTGGACACTTCATTTACATGGAAAATGTCGTCTTTTTCGTGATATCGGAATTTTCCCATTACTCACATCCCATGACGAACAAGTATGCAAAATTTGGTGTTTGTATGTTTTGTGGAAGTATGCAAACAATTAAGTGTGTTTCCGATTATAGAGGTATATAATTCCACAGACGTGGGCCCGCTACGTACCAGTACTATACCAGCAGTAAGTAGGAAGTCCAAAATCTAAGGAATTGAGCAGTATAGGGGAACGACGTGAGCCTACTAGGCAGGAAACCTGGGTTCGATTCCCAACTAGTTTTTCTATCACTTTTTCTTTCTTTGAAAGATTATTTTTATAGCATAGGTTATTGAAAATAAGCTTCCAACCGGACCCGCAACGGCATTTGTATAACGGCATTTCATTGCAACCGGACCCCCAACTAAAACTATTAAATCGAAAGGGGCACTTTTCCACGTATGTTATATATTATAGCTATGTACGCTGCCGATGAGACAATTTTCAAGAGGTGCTCATTTGTGTGTGTGTATGAGCGTGTGTGTGCAGTAGCGTACGCAGGAATTTATTTCGAGAGGGGTCCAACCTCAATATCAGGGTATTTTATATTGAAATTCCTCAACTAGTCCCTAAAATTAGACTAAATTTACACAAAAGTTGGAATTTCGGGGTAGGTCCGGACCCCCAGGACCCACCCCCTGCGTAGGTCCCTGTGTGTGTGTGTATTTCATTAAAATTAGTATTTTATAATTTTCAGTTGAGGTATTCACTTCAAATTTGGTATACGCATGTATCTTAACGAGGGACATAAAAGGGGAGAGAGATATTTTGTAATCATTTCCAGTTTGAAGCAGAAACTGTTGTCGCGAGACAAAATGTATTGTTGTCTTGTATGCACACTATATCGTGAAAATGATGCACAATGTTTCATTTGGACTCTTTTTCGGGGACACTGCCTCCTCAGAGCGCCCCTGGCGAGATCAAAACAATACGTTTATAATACATTAGCAATTAGAATATTACCAGCAGTGCACCCGTTCAAATAATTACCCCCCCCCCGCGGCACACTGCTTTCGAAAGACACACTGGTGGTCCACCACTTCCAAAGCTACATATGTTTGAATTTGTTTGAAAATATTTTGTTCACGCAATGCCAACAGAAACTATTTTGATAAAACGAAGCAACGTGATAAGAAAAAAAAACGTAAGATGAAACAAGGTTCGGCGGGGAATCGAACCCAGACCTGCTGCTCAGAAAGCAGATACTTTACCGCGGAGCTAACTTACTACGTTGAATTCTGTTTGTTTTATTCTCCTCAATATACCACATAAGAGTCCAAATGAAGGCAAATCAAAAATATGGCAATTTTGCATTCAAGATGGCGACTTCTCCAATGATTTGTTTCTTCACTTAAACTGAACTACGTCCTTAATAACATAGCGAAAGCTGGCTTACCTACCAAGAGCACAACTTACAATTTTCATGGTTACAAATTTTTGATCCGCCATTTTGAATCGAAGATGATGACTTTTCCAACATGTCGGAATTTTCTCCTCACATGCGCTGTAATCTACACACTTGAACGCAATTTCGTGATTCCATCATATCTACAAGTTGTGTAGAATTAGACGCCCGCTTATAACATTCCTAGAACTTTCTTACACCGAACATGACTATTTTTTTCAAGTTTAAGGGCGGATTCGCAAACTACGCATCAGAATAAACATCACCTCGAAATTTCCACGTCCTACATACAGCCATTACAAATTTCACATTTTTTCGATTTGCGCCGCGAAACGAAAACGAATTTTAATGCTCTTTTTTCTATCATAAACTATGTTCCTAGCTTCACTGCCTGACAAAATATGACGTTTCTATGGTGTGCGGAACTACTCTAAAAACCAGCATTTCGAAACGACGAAAAATTTGGACACTTCATTTACATGGAAAATGTCGTCTTTTTCGTGATATCGGAATTTTCCCATTACTCACATCCCATGACGAACAAGTATGCAAAATTTGGTGTTTGTATGTTTTGTGGAAGTATGCAAACAATTAAGTGTGTTTCCGATTATAGAGGTATATAATTCCACAGACGTGGGCCCGCTACGTACCAGTACTATACCAGCAGTAAGTAGGAAGTCCAAAATCTAAGGAATTGAGTAGTGTAGAGGAACGACGTGAGCCTACTAGGCAGGAAACCTGGGTTCGATTCCCAACTAGTTTTTCTATCACTTTTTCTTTCTTTGAAAGATTATTTTTATAGCATAGGTTATTGAAAATAAGCTTCCAACCGGACCCGCAACGGCATTTGTATAACGGCATTTCATTGCAACCGGACCCCCAACTAAAACTATTAAATCGAAAGGGGCACTTTTCCACGTATGTTATATATTATAACTATGTACGCTGCCGATGAGACAATTTTCAAGAGGTGCTCATTTGTGTGTGTGTATGAGCGTGTGTGTGCAGTAGCGTACGCAGGAATTTATTTCGAGAGGGGTCCAACCTCAATATCAGGGTATTTTATATTGAAATTCCTCAACTAGTCCCTAAAATTAGACTAAATTTACACAAAAGTTGGAATTTCGGGGTAGGTCCGGACCCCCAGGACCCACCCCCTGCGTAGGTCCCTGTGTGTGTGTGTATTTCATTAAAATTAGTATTTTATAATTTTCAGTTGAGGTATTCACTTCAAATTTGGTATACGCATGTATCTTAACGAGGGACATAAAAGGGGAGAGAGATATTTTGTAATCATTTCCAGTTTGAAGCAGAAACTGTTGTCGCGAGACAAAATGTATTGTTGTCTTGTATGCACACTATATCGTGAAAATGATGCACAATGTTTCATTTGGACTCTTTTTCGGGGACACTGCCTCCTCAGAGCGCCCCTGGCGAGATCAAAACAATACGTTTATAATACATTAGCAATTAGAATATTACCAGCAGTGCACCCGTTCAAATAATTACCCCCCCCCCGCGGCACACTGCTTTCGAAAGACACACTGGTGGTCCACCACTTCCAAAGCTACATATGTTTGAATTTGTTTGAAAATATTTTGTTCACGCAATGCCAACAGAAACTATTTTGATAAAACGAAGCAACGTGATAAGAAAAAAAACGTAAGATAAAACAAGGTTCGGCGGGGAATCGAACCCAGACCTGCTGCTCAGAAAGCAGATACTTTACCGCGGAGCTAACTTACTACGTTGAATTCTGTTTGTTTTATTCTCCTCAATATACCACATAAGAGTCCAAATGAAGGCAAATCAAAAATATGGCAATTTTGCATTCAAGATGGCGACTTCTCCAATGATTTGTTTCTTCACTTAAACTGAACTACGTCCTTAATAACATAGCGAAAGCTGGCTTACCTACCAAGAGCACAACTTACAATTTTCATGGTTACAAATTTTTGATCCGCCATTTTGAATCGAAGATGATGACTTTTCCAACATGTCGGAATTTTCCCCTCACATGCGCTGTAATCTACACACTTGAACGCAATTTCGTGATTCCATCATATCTACAAGTTGTGTAGAATTAGACGCCCGCTTATAACATTCCTAGAACTTTCTTACACCGAACATGACTATTTTTTTCAAGTTTAAGGGCGGATTCGCAAACTACGCATCAGAATAAACATCACCTCGAAATTTCCACGTCCTACATACAGCCATTACAAATTTCACATTTTTTCGATTTGCGCCGCGAAACGAAAACGAATTTTAATGCTCTTTTTTCTATCATAAACTATGTTCCTAGCTTCACTGCCTGACAAAATATGACGTTTCTATGGTGTGCGGAACTACTCTAAAAACCAGCATTTCGAAACGACGAAAAATTTGGACACTTCATTTACATGGAAAATGTCGTCTTTTTCGTGATATCGGAATTTTCCCATTACTCACATCCCATGACGAACAAGTATGCAAAATTTGGTGTTTGTATGTTTTGTGGAAGTATGCAAACAATTAAGTGTGTTTCCGATTATAGAGGTATATAATTCCACAGACGTGGGCCCGCTACGTACCAGTACTATACCAGCAGTAAGTAGGAAGTCCAAAATCTAAGGAATTGAGTAGTGTAGGGGAACGACGTGAGCCTACTAGGCAGGAAACCTGGGTTCGATTCCCAACTAGTTTTTCTATCACTTTTTCTTTCTTTGAAAGATTATTTTTATAGCATAGGTTATTGAAAATAAGCTTCCAACCGGACCCGCAACGGCATTTGTATAACGGCATTTCATTGCAACCGGACCCCCAACTAAAACTATTAAATCGAAAGGGGCACTTTTCCACGTATGTTATATATTATAACTATGTACGCTGCCGATGAGACAATTTTCAAGAGGTGCTCATTTGTGTGTGTGTATGAGCGTGTGTGTGCAGTAGCGTACGCAGGAATTTATTTCGAGAGGGGTCCAACCTCAATATCAGGGTATTTTATATTGAAATTCCTCAACTAGTCCCTAAAATTAGACTAAATTTACACAAAAGTTGGAATTTCGGGGTAGGTCCGGACCCCCAGGACCCACCCCCTGCGTAGGTCCCTGTGTGTGTGTGTATTTCATTAAAATTAGTATTTTATAATTTTCAGTTGAGGTATTCACTTCAAATTTGGTATACGCATGTATCTTAACGAGGGACATAAAAGGGGAGAGAGATATTTTGTAATCATTTCCAGTTTGAAGCAGAAACTGTTGTCGCGAGACAAAATGTATTGTTGTCTTGTATGCACACTATATCGTGAAAATGATGCACAATGTTTCATTTGGACTCTTTTTCGGGGACACTGCCTCCTCAGAGCGCCCCTGGCGAGATCAAAACAATACGTTTATAATACATTAGCAATTAGAATATTACCAGCAGTGCACCCGTTCAAATAATTACCCCCCCCGCGGCACACTGCTTTCGAAAGACACACTGGTGGTCCACCACTTCCAAAGCTACATATGTTTGAATTTGTTTGAAAATATTTTGTTCACGCAATGCCAACAGAAACTATTTTGATAAAACGAAGCAACGTGATAAGAAAAAAAACGTAAGATAAAACAAGGTTCGGCGGGGAATCGAACCCAGACCTGCTGCTCAGAAAGCAGATACTTTACCGCGGAGCTAACTTACTACGTTGAATTCTGTTTGTTTTATTCTCCTCAATATACCACATAAGAGTCCAAATGAAGGCAAATCAAAAATATGGCAATTTTGCATTCAAGATGGCGACTTCTCCAATGATTTGTTTCTTCACTTAAACTGAACTACGTCCTTAATAACATAGCGAAAGCTGGCTTACCTACCAAGAGCACAACTTACAATTTTCATGGTTACAAATTTTTGATCCGCCATTTTGAATCGAAGATGATGACTTTTCCAACATGTCGGAATTTTCCCCTCACATGCGCTGTAATCTACACACTTGAACGCAATTTCGTGATTCCATCATATCTACAAGTTGTGTAGAATTAGACGCCCGCTTATAACATTCCTAGAACTTTCTTACACCGAACATGACTATTTTTTTCAAGTTTAAGGGCGGATTCGCAAACTACGCATCAGAATAAACATCACCTCGAAATTTCCACGTCCTACATACAGCCATTACAAATTTCACATTTTTTCGATTTGCGCCGCGAAACGAAAACGAATTTTAATGCTCTTTTTTCTATCATAAACTATGTTCCTAGCTTCACTGCCTGACAAAATATGACGTTTCTATGGTGTGCGGAACTACTCTAAAAACCAGCATTTCGAAACGACGAAAAATTTGGACACTTCATTTACATGGAAAATGTCGTCTTTTTCGTGATATCGGAATTTTCCCATTACTCACATCCCATGACGAACAAGTATGCAAAATTTGGTGTTTGTATGTTTTGTGGAAGTATGCAAACAATTAAGTGTGTTTCCGATTATAGAGGTATATAATTACACGGACGCGGGCCCGCTACGTACCAGTACTATGTGAGCAGTAAGTAGGAAGTCCAAAATCTAAGGAATTGAGTAGTTTAGGGGAACGACGTGAGCCTACTGTGCAAAAGACCTGGGTTCGATTCCCAACAAGTTTTTCACTCACTTTTTCTTTCTTTGAAAGTTTATTTTTATAGCATAGGTGATTGAAAATGAGCATGACTTTATTATATACGGCATTTCAATCCAACCGGACCCGCAACTAAAACTATTAAATCGAAAGGGGCCCTTTTCCACGTATCTTATATATTAAAATTATGTACGCTGCCGACGAGACAATTTTCAAAGGTGAGCTCCTCCGTGGCTAAGCGGTTAGCGTACGCGCCTTTGGCGCGGGAGGCCCGGGTTCGATTCCCGGCGGGAGCTCATGTGGTTCGGATTCCACGTTAATCAGTAGGTCCACGTCTCATATAGCCTCGCTGCTGAAAAGGGACGTTAAATTCAAAATCAACTCAACTCAATTTTCAAAGGTGCCCATTTGTGTGTGTGTGTGTGTGTGCGTGTATGAGCATGTGTGCGCAGTAGCGTAGGCAGGAATTTATTTCGGGAAGGGCCAAACTCAATATCAGTGTATTTTATATTGCAATTCCTAAACTTGTTCCAAAAATTAGGCTAAATTTACTCAAAAGTTGGAATTTCGGTGGTGATCCGGACCCCCAGGACCCACCCCCTGCGTACGTCTCTGTGTGTGTGTGTGTATTTCCTTAAAATTAATATTTTATACTTTCCATTTGTGGTATTCACTTCAAATTTGGTATACGCATGTATCTTAACGAGGGACATAAAAGGGGAGAGAGATATTTTGTAATCATTTCCAGTTTGAAGCAGAAACTGTTGTCGCGAGACAAAATGTATTGTTGTCTTGTATGCACACTATATCGTGAAAATGATGCACAATGTTTCATTTGGACTCTTTTTCGGGGACACTGCCTCCTCAGAGCGCCCCTGGCGAGATCAAAACAATACGTTTATAATACATTAGCAATTAGAATATTACCAGCAGTGCACCCGTTCAAATAATTACCCCCCCCCGCGGCACACTGCTTTCGAAAGACACACTGGTGGTCCACCACTTCCAAAGCTACATATGTTTGAATTTGTTTGAAAATATTTTGTTCACGCAATGCCAACAGAAACTATTTTGATAAAACGAAGCAACGTGATAAGAAAAAAAACGTAAGATAAAACAAAGTTCGGCGGGGAATCGAACCCAGACCTGCTGCTCAGAAAGCAGATACTTTACCGCGGAGCTAACTTACTACGTTGAATTCTGTTTGTTTTATTCTCCTCAATATACCACATAAGAGTCCAAATGAAGGCAATTCAAAAATATGGCAATTTTGCATTCAAGATGGCGACTTCTCCAATGATTTGTTTCTTCACTTAAACTGAACTACGTCCTTAATAACATAGCGAAAGCTGGCTTACCTACCAAGAGCACAACTTACAATTTTCATGGTTACAAATTTTTGATCCGCCATTTTGAATCGAAGATGATGACTTTTCCAACATGTCGGAATTTTCCCCTCACATGCGCTGTAATCTACACACTTGAACGCAATTTCGTGATTCCATCATATCTACAAGTTGTGTAGAATTAGACGCCCCCTTATAACATTCCTAGAACTTTCTTACACCGAACATGACTATTTTTTTCAAGTTTAAGGGCGGATTCGCAAACTACGCATCAGAATAAACATCACCTCGAAATTTCCACGTCCTACATACAGCCATTACAAATTTCACATTTTTTCGATTTGCGCCGCGAAACGAAAACGAATTTTAATGCTCTTTTTTCTATCATAAACTATGTTCCTAGCTTCACTGCCTGACAAAATATGACGTTTCTATGGTGTGCGGAACTACTCTAAAAACCAGCATTTCGAAACGACGAAAAATTTGGACACTTCATTTACATGGAAAATGTCGTCTTTTTCGTGATATCGGAATTTTCCCATTACTCACATCCCATGACGAACAAGTATGCAAAATTTGGTGTTTGTATGTTTTGTGGAAGTATGCAAACAATTAAGTGTGTTTCCGATTATAGAGGTATATAATTCCACAGACGTGGGCCCGCTACGTACCAGTACTATACCAGCAGTAAGTAGGAAGTCCAAAATCTAAGGAATTGAGTAGTGTAGGGGAACGACGTGAGCCTACTAGGCAGGAAACCTGGGTTCGATTCCCAACTAGTTTTTCTATCACTTTTTCTTTCTTTGAAAGATTATTTTTATAGCATAGGTTATTGAAAATAAGCTTCCAACCGGACCCGCAACGGCATTTGTATAACGGCATTTCATTGCAACCGGACCCCCAACTAAAACTATTAAATCGAAAGGGGCACTTTTCCACGTATGTTATATATTATAACTATGTACGCTGCCGATGAGACAATTTTCAAGAGATGCTCATTTGTGTGTGTGTATGAGCGTGTGTGTGCAGTAGCGTACGCAGGAATTTATTTCGAGAGGGGTCCAACCTCAATATCAGGGTATTTTATATTGAAATTCCTCAACTAGTCCCTAAAATTAGACTAAATTTACACAAAAGTTGGAATTTCGGGGTAGGTCCGGACCCCCAGGACCCACCCCCTGCGTAGGTCCCTGTGTGTGTGTGTATTTCATTAAAATTAGTATTTTATAATTTTCAGTTGAGGTATTCACTTCAAATTTGGTATACGCATGTATCTTAACGAGGGACATAAAAGGGGAGAGAGATATTTTGTAATCATTTCCAGTTTGAAGCAGAAACTGTTGTCGCGAGACAAAATGTATTGTTGTCTTGTATGCACACTATATCGTGAAAATGATGCACAATGTTTCATTTGGACTCTTTTTCGGGGACACTGCCTCCTCAGAGCGCCCCTGGCGAGATCAAAACAATACGTTTATAATACATTAGCAATTAGAATATTACCAGCAGTGCACCCGTTCAAATAATTACCCCCCCCCCCCCCGCGGCACACTGCTTTCGAAAGACACACTGGTGGTCCACCACTTCCAAAGCTACATATGTTTGAATTTGTTTGAAAATATTTTGTTCACGCAATGCCAACAGAAACTATTTTGATAAAACGAAGCAACGTGATAAGAAAAAAAACGTAAGATAAAACAAGGTTCGGCGGGGAATCGAACCCAGACCTGCTGCTCAGAAAGCAGATACTTTACCGCGGAGCTAACTTACTACGTTGAATTCTGTTTGTTTTATTCTCCTCAATATACCACATAAGAGTCCAAATGAAGGCAATTCAAAAATATGGCAATTTTGCATTCAAGATGGCGACTTCTCCAATGATTTGTTTCTTCACTTAAACTGAACTACGTCCTTAATAACATAGCGAAAGCTGGCTTACCTACCAAGAGCACAACTTACAATTTTCATGGTTAAAAATTTTTGATCCGCCATTTTGAATCGAAGATGATGACTTTTCCAACATGTCGGAATTTTCCCCTCAAATGCGCTGTAATCTACACACTTGAACGCAATTTCGTGATTCCATCATATCTACAAGTTGTGTAGAATTAGACGCCCCCTTATAACATTCCTAGAACTTTCTTACACCGAACATGACTATTTTTTTCAAGTTTAAGGGCGGATTCGCAAACTACGCATCAGAATAAACATCACCTCGAAATTTCCACGTCCTACATACAGCCATTACAAATTTCACATTTTTTCGATTTGCGCCGCGAAACGAAAACGAATTTTAATGCTCTTTTTTCTATCATAAACTATGTTCCTAGCTTCACTGCCTGACAAAATATGACGTTTCAAAGTGTGCGGAACTACTCTAAAAACCACCATTTCGAAACGACGAAAAATTTGGACACTTCATTTACATGGAAAATGTCGTCTTTTTCGTGATATCGGAATTTTCCCATTACTCACATCCCATGACGAACAAGTATACAAAATTTGGTGTTTGTATGTTTTGTGGAAGTATGCAAACAATTAAGTTTGTTTCCGATTATAGAGGTATATAATAATTCCACAGACGTGGGCCCGCTACGTACCAGTACTATACCAGCAGTAAGTAGGAAGTCCAAAATCTAAGGAATTGAGTAGTGTAGGGGAACGACGTGAGCCTACTAGGCAGGAAACCTGGGTTCGATTCCCAACTAGTTTTTCTATCACTTTTTCTTTCTTTGAAAGATTATTTTTATAGCATAGGTTATTGAAAATAAGCTTCCAACCAGACCCGCAACGGCATTTGTATAACGGCATTTCATTGCAACCGGACCCCCAACTAAAACTATTAAATCGAAAGGGGCACTTTTCCACGTATGTTATATATTATAACTATGTACGCTGCCGATGAGACAATTTTCAAGAGGTGCTCATTTGTGTGTGTGTATGAGCGTGTGTGTGCAGTAGCGTACGCAGGAATTTATTTCGAGAGGGGTCCAACCTCAATATCAGGGTATTTTATATTGAAATTCCTCAACTAGTCCCTAAAATTAGACTAAATTTACACAAAAGTTGGAATTTCGGGGTAGGTCCGGACCCCCAGGACCCACCCCCTGCGTAGGTCCCTGTGTGTGTGTGTATTTCATTAAAATTAGTATTTTATAATTTTCAGTTGAGGTATTCACTTCAAATTTGGTATACGCATGTATCTTAACGAGGGACATAAAAGGGGAGAGAGATATTTTGTAATCATTTCCAGTTTGAAGCAGAAACTGTTGTCGCGAGACAAAATGTATTGTTGTCTTGTATGCACACTATATCGTGAAAATGATGCACAATGTTTCATTTGGACTCTTTTTCGGGGACACTGCCTCCTCAGAGCGCCCCTGGCGAGATCAAAACAATACGTTTATAATACATTAGCAATTAGAATATTACCAGCAGTGCACCCGTTCAAATAATTACCCCCCCCCCCGCGGCACACTGCTTTCGAAAGACACACTGGTGGTCCACCACTTCCAAAGCTACATATGTTTGAATTTGTTTGAAAATATTTTGTTCACGCAATGCCAACAGAAACTATTTTGATAAAACGAAGCAACGTGATAAGAAAAAAAAAAGTATGATAAAACAAGGTTCGGCGGGGAATCGAACCCAGACCTGCTGCTCAGAAAGCAGACACTTTACCGCGGAGCTAACTTACTACGTTGAATTCTGTTTGTTTTATTCTCCTCAATATACCACATAAGAGTCCTAATGAAGGCAATTCAAAAATATGGCAATTTTGCATTCAAGATGGCGACTTCTCCAAGGATTTGTTTCTTCACTTAAACTGAACTACGTCCTTAATAACATAGCGAAAGCTGGCTTACATACCAAGAGCACAACTTACAATTTTCATGGTTAAAAATTTTTGATCCGCCATTTTGAATCGAAGATGATGACTTTTCCAACATGTCGGAATTTTCCCCTCACATGCGCTGTAATCTACACACTTGAACGCAATTTCGTGATTCCATCATATCTACAAGTTGTGTAGAATTAGACGCCCCCTTATAACATTCCTAGAACTTTCTTACACCGAACATGACTATTTTTTTCAATTTTATGGTCGGATTCGCAAACTACGCATCAGAATAAACATCACCTCGAAATTTCCACGTCCTACATACAGCCATTACAAATTTCACATTTTTTCGATTTGCGCCGCGAAACGAAAACGAATTTTAATGCTCTTTTTTCTATCATAAACTATGTTCCTAGCTTCACTGCCTGACAAAATATGACTTTTCTCTGGTGTGCGGAACTACTCTAAAAACCAGCATTTCGAAACGACGAAAAATTTGGACACTTCATTTACATGGAAAATGTCGTCTTTTTCGTGATATCGGAATTTTCCCATTACTCACATCCCATGACGAACAAGTATGCAAAATTTGGTGTTTGTATGTTTTGTGGAAGTATGCAAACAATTAAGTGTGTTTCCGATTATAGAGGTATATAATTCCACAGACGTGGGCCCGCTACGTACCAGTACTATACCAGCAGTAAGTAGGAAGTCCAAAATCTAAGGAATTGAGTAGTATAGGGGAACGACGTGAGCCTACTAGGCAGGAAACCTGGGTTCGATTCCCAACTAGTTTTTCTATCACTTTTTCTTTCTTTGAAAGATTATTTTTATAGCATAGGTTATTGAAAATAAGCTTCCAACCGGACCCGCAACGGCATTTGTATAACGGCATTTCATTGCAACCGGACCCCCAACTAAAACTATTAAATCGAAAGGGGCACTTTTCCACGTATGTTATATATTATAACTATGTACGCTGCCGATGAGACAATTTTCAAGAGGTGCTCATTTGTGTGTGTGTATGAGCGTGTGTGTGCAGTAGCGTACGCAGGAATTTATTTCGAGAGGGGTCCAACCTCAATATCAGGGTATTTTATATTGAAATTCCTCAACTAGTCCCTAAAATTAGACTAAATTTACACAAAAGTTGGAATTTCGGGGTAGGTCCGGACCCCCAGGACCCACCCCCTGCGTAGGTCCCTGTGTGTGTGTGTATTTCATTAAAATTAGTATTTTATAATTTTCAGTTGAGGTATTCACTTCAAATTTGGTATACGCATGTATCTTAACGAGGGACATAAAAGGGGAGAGAGATATTTTGTAATCATTTCCAGTTTGAAGCAGAAACTGTTGTCGCGAGACAAAATGTATTGTTGTCTTGTATGCACACTATATCGTGAAAATGATGCACAATGTTTCATTTGGACTCTTTTTCGGGGACACTGCCTCCTCAGAGCGCCCCTGGCGAGATCAAAACAATACGTTTATAATACATTAGCAATTAGAATATTACCAGCAGTGCACCCGTTCAAATAATTACCCCCCCCCCGCGGCACACTGCTTTCGAAAGACACACTGGTGGTCCACCACTTCCAAAGCTACATATGTTTGAATTTGTTTGAAAATATTTTGTTCACGCAATGCCAACAGAAACTATTTTGATAAAACGAAGCAACGTGATAAGAAAAAAAACGTAAGATGAAACAAGGTTCGGCGGGGAATCGAACCCAGACCTGCTGCTCAGAAAGCAGATACTTTACCGCGGAGCTAACTTACTACGTTGAATTCTGTTTGTTTTATTCTCCTCAATATACCACATAAGAGTCCAAATGAAGGCAAATCAAAAATATGGCAATTTTGCATTCAAGATGGCGACTTCTCCAATGATTTGTTTCTTCACTTAAACTGAACTACGTCCTTAATAACATAGCGAAAGCTGGCTTACCTACCAAGAGCACAACTTACAATTTTCATGGTTACAAATTTTTGATCCGCCATTTTGAATCGAAGATGATGACTTTTCCAACATGTCGGAATTTTCCCCTCACATGCGCTGTAATCTACACACTTGAACGCAATTTCGTGATTCCATCATATCTACAAGTTGTGTAGAATTAGACGCCCGCTTATAACATTCCTAGAACTTTCTTACACCGAACATGACTATTTTTTTCAAGTTTAAGGGCGGATTCGCAAACTACGCATCAGAATAAACATCACCTCGAAATTTCCACGTCCTACAGACAGCCATTACAAATTTCACATTTTTTCGATTTGCGCCGCGAAACGAAAACGAATTTTAATGCTCTTTTTTCTATCATAAACTATGTTCCTAGCTTCACTGCCTGACAAAATATGACGTTTCTATGGTGTGCGGAACTACTCTAAAAACCAGCATTTCGAAACGACGAAAAATTTGGACACTTCATTTACATGGAAAATGTCGTCTTTTTCGTGATATCGGAATTTTCCCATTACTCACATCCCATGACGAACAAGTATGCAAAATTTGGTGTTTGTATGTTTTGTGGAAGTATGCAAACAATTAAGTGTGTTTCCGATTATAGAGGTATATAATTCCACAGACGTGGGCCCGCTACGTACCAGTACTATACCAGCAGTAAGTAGGAAGTCCAAAATCTAAGGAATTGAGTAGTGTAGGGGAACGACGTGAGCCTACTAGGCAGGAAACCTGGGTTCGATTCCCAACTAGTTTTTCTATCACTTTTTCTTTCTTTGAAAGATTATTTTTATAGCATAGGTTATTGAAAATAAGCTTCCAACCGGACCCGCAACGGCATTTGTATAACGGCATTTCATTGCAACCGGACCCCCAACTAAAACTATTAAATCGAAAGGGGCACTTTTCCACGTATGTTATATATTATAACTATGTACGCTGCCGATGAGACAATTTTCAAGAGGTGCTCATTTGTGTGTGTGTATGAGCGTGTGTGTGCAGTAGCGTACGCAGGAATTTATTTCGAGAGGGGTCCAACCTCAATATCAGGGTATTTTATATTGAAATTCCTCAACTAGTCCCTAAAATTAGACTAAATTTACACAAAAGTTGGAATTTCGGGGTAGGTCCGGACCCCCAGGACCCACCCCCTGCGTAGGTCCCTGTGTGTGTGTGTATTTCATTAAAATTAGTATTTTATAATTTTCAGTTGAGGTATTCACTTCAAATTTGGTATACGCATGTATCTTAACGAGGGACATAAAAGGGGAGAGAGATATTTTGTAATCATTTCCAGTTTGAAGCAGAAACTGTTGTCGCGAGACAAAATGTATTGTTGTCTTGTATGCACACTATATCGTGAAAATGATGCACAATGTTTCATTTGGACTCTTTTTCGGGGACACTGCCTCCTCAGAGCGCCCCTGGCGAGATCAGAACAATACGTTTATAATACATTAGCAATTAGAATATTACCAGCAGTGCACCCGTTCAAATAATTACCCCCCCCCCGCGGCACACTGCTTTCGAAAGACACACTGGTGGTCCACCACTTCCAAAGCTACATATGTTTGAATTTGTTTGAAAATATTTTGTTCACGCAATGCCAACAGAAACTATTTTGATAAAACGAAGCAACGTGATAAGAAAAAAAACGTAAGATAAAACAAGGTTCGGCGGGGAATCGAACCCAGACCTGCTGCTCAGAAAGCAGATACTTTACCGCGGAGCTAACTTACTACGTTGAATTCTGTTTGTTTTATTCTCCTCAATATACCACATAAGAGTCCAAATGAAGGCAATTCAAAAATATGGCAATTTTGCATTCAAGATGGCGACTTCTCCAATGATTTGTTTCTTCACTTAAACTGAACTACGTCCTTAATAACATAGCGAAAGCTGGCTTACCTACCAAGAGCACAACTTACAATTTTCATGGTTACAAATTTTTGATCCGCCATTTTGAATCGAAGATGATGACTTTTCCAACATGTCGGAATTTTCCCCTCACATGCGCTGTAATCTACACACTTGAACGCAATTTCGTGATTCCATCATATCTACAAGTTGTGTAGAATTAGACGCCCCCTTATAACATTCCTAGAACTTTCTTACACCGAACATGACTATTTTTTTCAAGTTTAAGGGCGGATTCGCAAACTACGCATCAGAATAAACATCACCTCGAAATTTCCACGTCCTACATATAGCCATTACAAATTTCACATTTTTTCGATTTGCGCCGCGAAACGAAAACGAATTTTAATGCTCTTTTTTCTATCATAAACTATGTTCCTAGCTTCACTGCCTGACAAAATATGACGTTTCTATGGTGTGCGGAACTACTCTAAAAACCAGCATTTCGAAACGACGAAAAATTTGGACACTTCATTTACATGGAAAATGTCGTCTTTTTCGTGATATCGGAATTTTCCCATTACTCACATCCCATGACGAACAAGTATGCAAAATTTGGTGTTTGTATGTTTTGTGGAAGTATGCAAACAATTAAGTGTGTTTCCGATTATAGAGGTATATAATTACACGGACGCGGGCCCGCTACGTACCAGTACTATGTGAGCAGTAAGTAGGAAGTCCAAAATCTAAGGAATTGAGTAGTTTAGGGGAACGACGTGAGCCTACTGTGCAAAAGACCTGGGTTCGATTCCCAACAAGTTTTTCACTCACTTTTTCTTTCTTTGAAAGTTTATTTTTATAGCATAGGTGATTGAAAATGAGCATGACTTTATTATATACGGCATTTCAATCCAACCGGACCCGCAACTAAAACTATTAAATCGAAAGGGGCCCTTTTCCACGTATCTTATATATTAAAATTATGTACGCTGCCGACGAGACAATTTTCAAAGGTGAGCTCCTCCGTGGCTAAGCGGTTAGCGTACGCGCCTTTGGCGCGGGAGGCCCGGGTTCGATTCCCGGCGGGAGCTCATGTGGTTCGGATTCCACGTTAATCAGTAGGTCCACGTCTCATATAGCCTCGCTGCTGAAAAGGGACGTTAAATTCAAAATCAACTCAACTCAATTTTCAAAGGTGCCCATTTGTGTGTGTGTGTGTGTGTGCGTGTATGAGCATGTGTGCGCAGTAGCGTAGGCAGGAATTTATTTCGGGAAGGGCCAAACTCAATATCAGTGTATTTTATATTGCAATTCCTAAACTTGTTCCAAAAATTAGGCTAAATTTACTCAAAAGTTGGAATTTCGGTGGTGATCCGGACCCCCAGGACCCACCCCCTGCGTACGTCTCTGTGTGTGTGTGTGTATTTCCTTAAAATTAATATTTTATACTTTCCATTTGTGGTATTCACTTCAAATTTGGTATACGCATGTATCTTAACGAGGGACATAAAAGGGGAGAGAGATATTTTGTAATCATTTCCAGTTTGAAGCAGAAACTGTTGTCGCGAGACAAAATGTATTGTTGTCTTGTATGCACACTATATCGTGAAAATGATGCACAATGTTTCATTTGGACTCTTTTTCGGGGACACTGCCTCCTCAGAGCGCCCCTGGCGAGATCAAAACAATACGTTTATAATACATTAGCAATTAGAATATTACCAGCAGTGCACCCGTTCAAATAATTACCCCCCCCCCCGCGGCACACTGCTTTCGAAAGACACACTGGTGGTCCACCACTTCCAAAGCTACATATGTTTGAATTTGTTTGAAAATATTTTGTTCACGCAATGCCAACAGAAACTATTTTGATAAAACGAAGCAACGTGATAAGAAAAAAAACGTAAGATGAAACAAGGTTCGGCGGGGAATCGAACCCAGACCTGCTGCTCAGAAAGCAGATACTTTACCGCGGAGCTAACTTACTACGTTGAGTTCTGTTTGTTTTATTCTCCTCAATATACCACATAAGAGTCCAAATGAAGGCAAATCAAAAATATGGCAATTTTGCATTCAAGATGGCGACTTCTCCAATGATTTGTTTCTTCACTTAAACTGAACTACGTCCTTAATAACATAGCGAAAGCTGGCTTACCTACCAAGAGCACAACTTACAATTTTCATGGTTACAAATTTTTGATCCGCCATTTTGAATCGAAGATGATGACTTTTCCAACATGTCGGAATTTTCCCCTCACATGCGCTATAATCTACACACTTGAACGCAATTTCGTGATTCCATCATATCTACAAGTTGTGTAGAATTAGACGCCCGCTTATAACATTCCTAGAACTTTCTTACACCGAACATGACTATTTTTTTCAAGTTTAAGGGCGGATTCGCAAACTACGCATCAGAATAAACATCACCTCGAAATTTCCACGTCCTACATACAGCCATTACAAATTTCACATTTTTTCGATTTGCGCCGCGAAACGAAAACGAATTTTAATGCTCTTTTTTCTATCATAAACTATGTTCCTAGCTTCACTGCCTGACAAAATATGACGTTTCTATGGTGTGCGGAACTACTCTAAAAACCAGCATTTCGAAACGACGAAAAATTTGGACACTTCATTTACATGGAAAATGTCGTCTTTTTCGTGATATCGGAATTTTCCCATTACTCACATCCCATGACGAACAAGTATGCAAAATTTGGTGTTTGTATGTTTTGTGGAAGTATGCAAACAATTAAGTGTGTTTCCGATTATAGAGGTATATAATTACACGGACGCGGGCCCGCTACGTACCAGTACTATGTGAGCAGTAAGTAGGAAGTCCAAAATCTAAGGAATTGAGTAGTTTAGGGGAACGACGTGAGCCTACTGTGCAAAAGACCTGGGTTCGATTCCCAACAAGTTTTTCACTCACTTTTTCTTTCTTTGAAAGTTTATTTTTATAGCATAGGTGATTGAAAATGAGCATGACTTTATTATATACGGCATTTCAATCCAACCGGACCCGCAACTAAAACTATTAAATCGAAAGGGGCCCTTTTCCACGTATCTTATATATTAAAATTATGTACGCTGCCGACGAGACAATTTTCAAAGGTGAGCTCCTCCGTGGCTAAGCGGTTAGCGTACGCGCCTTTGGCGCGGGAGGCCCGGGTTCGATTCCCGGCGGGAGCTCATGTGGTTCGGATTCCACGTTAATCAGTAGGTCCACGTCTCATATAGCCTCGCTGCTGAAAAGGGACGTTAAATTCAAAATCAACTCAACTCAATTTTCAAAGGTGCCCATTTGTGTGTGTGTGTGTGTGTGCGTGTATGAGCATGTGTGCGCAGTAGCGTAGGCAGGAATTTATTTCGGGAAGGGCCAAACTCAATATCAGTGTATTTTATATTGCAATTCCTAAACTTGTTCCAAAAATTAGGCTAAATTTACTCAAAAGTTGGAATTTCGGTGGTGATCCGGACCCCCAGGACCCACCCCCTGCGTACGTCCCTGTGTGTGTGTGTGTATTTCCTTAAAATTAATATTTTATACTTTCCATTTGTGGTATGCACTTCAAATTTGGTATACGTATGTATCTTAACGAGGAACATAAAAGGGGAGAGAGATATTTTGCAATCGTTTCCATTTTGAAGCAGACACTGTTGTCGGGAGACAAAATGTATTGTTGTCTTGTATGGACACTATATCGTGAAAATGATGCCGAATGTTTCTTTCAGACTCTTTTTGGGGGACACTGCCTCCTCAGAGCGCCCCTGGCGAGATCAAAACAACACGTTTATAATACAATAACAAATAGAATGTTATCAGCAGTGCCCCCGGGGTAATACTCCCCCCCTCGAACATTGCTTCCGATAGAGACACTGGTGATGCTCCATTTCCAAAGCTACACATGTTTGATTTTAAATATTTCAGTATCGTCTCGAAACTTTACACGAACATACTGCCTAGTTTCGAGAACATCTCAACAGTTAGCGTATAAATATATCCTTTCCGTCTATGTCTGTAATAACGAAAATATTTTGTTCACGCAATGCCAACAGAAACTATTTGGTAAAATGAAGCAACGTGATAAGAAAAAAAAAACGCAAGATAAACAAGGTCTGCGGGGATTCGAACCCAGACCTGCTACTCAGAAAGCAGACACTTTACCGTGTAGCTAACTTACTACGTTGAATTCTGTTTGTTCTATTCTCCTCAATACATCACATAAGAGGCCAAATGAAGGCAATTCAAAAGTATGGCAATTTTGAATTCAAGATGGCGACTTCTCCAATGATTTGTTTCTTCACTTAAACTGAACTACGTCCTTAATAACATAGCGAAACCTGGCTTACCTACCAAGAGCACAACTTACAATTTTCATGGTTACAAATTTTTGAGCCGCCATTTTGAATCGAAGATGACGACTCTTCCAACATGTCGGATTTTTTCCCTCACATGCGCTGTACACTACACACTTGAACGCAATTTCGTGATTCCACCATATCTACAAGTTGTATGGAATTAGACGCACCCTTATAACATTCCTAGCACTTTCATACACCGAACATGACTATTTTTTTCAAGTTTAAGGGCGGATTCGCAAACTACGCATCAGAATAAACATCACCTCGAAATTTCAACTACCTAGATACAACCATTACAAATTTCACATTTTTTCGATTTGCGCCGCGAAACGAAAACGAATTTTAATGCTCTATTTTCTATCATAAACTATGTTCCTAGCTTCACTGCCTGACAAAATATGACGTTTCTATGGTGTGCGGAGCTACTCTAAAAACCAGCATTTCGAAACTTCGAAAAATTTCGACACTTCATTTACATGGAAAATGTCGCCTTTTTCGTGAAATCGGAATTTTCCCATTACTCACATCCCATGACGAACAAGTATGCAAAATGTGGTGTTTGTATGTTTTGTGGAAGTATAAAAACAATCAATTGTGTTTCCGATTATAGAGGTATATAATTCCCCCAGATGCCGGCCGCAACGTACCAGTATTATGTGAGCAGTAAGAACATAATCGAAAATCTAAGGAAATCGGTAGTGTAGGGGATTGACGTGAGCCTACTGGACAGGAGACCTTGGTTCGATTTTTAACAATCTTTTTCTCACTTTTTCTTTCTTTGAAAGTTTATTTTTATAGCATATATTGTTTGCTTATAAGGTTGAGTCTATTATAAAACGCATTTCACTCCAACCGGTCCTGTAAACAAACTACTGAACCAAAAGAGGCACCTTTCCACGTATCCCGTATATTATAACTATATACGCTGCCAAGGAGAAAATTGTCAAAAGGTGCGTATATATATATATATATATATATATATATATATATATATATATATATATATATATATATATATAATATAAATATATATATATATATATATATATATATATATATGTGTGTGTGTGTGTTTGTCTGTGTGTGTCTGTATTTCCTTAAAAGTTATTATATTATACTTTTTCAGTTGTGGTATAGACTTCAAACTTGGTATACGCATCTATCTAAACGACCAGTATAAAAAGGGAGATTGTTTGCAATTATTTTCGGTTCGAAGCACACACTATCCTCGCGAGACAAAATGTATTTTTGTCTCGTCTGTATACTATATCGTGGAAATGATGCTCAATGTATTTTTCCAAAATGTTTTTGGGGGGTACACTGCCTCCTTGGGGCTCTTAGAGTGCCCCCGCAGGAGACCAAATAATACGTGTATAATAGAATAATAAATAGAATACTATGAGCAGTGCCCCTGGGAATACTAACTGTGATCCTCAGGAACATTGTTTCTGAAAGAAACACTGGTGTTGCCCCATATCTAAAGCTAAATATGTTTCTTTCTAAATAGTTGAGTATCGTCTCGAAGCTTCACACGAACATACTTCCTAGTTTCGAGACGATATCAACAGTTAGTGTATAAATATATTCTTTTCGTCTATGTCTGTAATAACGAAAATATTTTGTTCACGAAATCCCATCAGAAACTATTTTGATAAAACGAAGCAACGTGATAAGATAAAAAACGTAAGATAAAACAAGGTTCGGCGGGGAATCGAACCCAGACCTGCTACTCAGAAAGCAGACACTTTACCGCGGAGCTAACTTACTACGTTGAATTCTGGTTGTTTTATTCTCCTCAATATACCACATAATAGTCCAAATGAAGGCAATTCAAAAATATGGCAATTTTGCATTCAAGATGGCGACTTCTCCAATGATTTATTTCTTCACTTAAACTGAACTACGTCCTTAATAACATAGCGAAACCTGGCTTACCTACCAAGAGCACAACTTACAATTTTCATGGTTACAAATTTTTGAGCCGCCATTTTGAATCGAAGATGACGACTTTTCCAACATGTCGGATTTTTCCCCTCACATGCGCTGTAATCTACAAACTTGAACGCAATTTCGGGATTCCACCATATCTACAAGTTGTGTAGAATTAGACGCACCCTTATAACATTCCTAGCAGTTTCTTACACCGAACATGACTATTTTTTTCAAGTTTAAGGGCGGATTCGCAAACTACGCATCAGAATAAACATCACCTCGAAATTTCAACTACCTAGATACAGCCATTACAAATTTCACATTTTTTCGATTTGCGCCGCGAAACGAAAACGAATTTTGATGCTCTTTTTTCTATCATAAACTATGTTCCTAGCTTCACTGCCTGACAAAATATGACGTTTCTATGGTGTGCGGAGCTACTCTAAAAACCAGCATTTCGAAACGACGAAAAATTTCGACACTTCATTTACATGGAAAATGTCGCCTTTTTCGTGAAATCGGAATTTTCCCATTACTCACATCCCATGACGAACAAGTATGCAAAATTTGGTGTTTATATGTTTTGTGGAAGTATGCAAACAATTAAGTGTGTTTCCGATTATAGAGGTATATAATAATAATTCCACGGACGCGGGCCCGCTACGTACCAGTACTATGTGAGCAGTAAGTAGGAAGTCCAAAATATAAGGAATTGAGTAGTGTAGGGGAACGACATACAGTTCGTCCGTGACCTTCGTGCAGTTCACATCGTGAACTGTGTTGTGTCTGTACGAGTTGAGTGCTTGGAGTTTGGTGGAGGGTGGTGTCTGTTTTCTTAGCAGTTTTTGCCCTCGTTTGGTGTTGTGTTTGCTGACTGTGCAATTGAATTGAATTGCATTGTTTTTTTTCTTTTTTTTTCTTGGAACGCTAAGTTTATTAATTGTGATTATTCAGTGAATAATGGCTTCCTTACGTCTTAATAAGATTCGTATTAACTTCCAGAGTGTAGTAAATGTTCCTAATTCTATTTACTTACATGAATGGATACACAATGAATTTAACTTTGCATTAAGTGATGTTTTGAGCATAGAACTTGATTTTGCTCGTAAGTTTCTTTTTATTAAACTTTCTAATGCGGACTTGTGTGATCGGATCCTCATGGATCGTAATGGTGTTGTGTCATATACTGACGCTGAAGGTACTTATGAACTGCCTTTAGAATCTGCTTCTCACATGTTCAAATTGGTGAAAATTCATACAGTCCTATGGAAATTTCGGATGCTCAAACAAAGCAAGTGCTGGGACAATATGGCGAAATTATTTCTATGGACGAAGAGAAATACACCAAAGGTCATTATTATCCTGTACGGACTGGTCGGAAACTCTAAAAATGATTTTAAAACGGAACATTCCTTTCTATGTGACCATCTGTAATTTACGGCTTTGGGTTACCTATTTTGGGCAATCTAAAACGTGTGCTCGGTGTGATAGTGAAAATCACCTCGTTTCCTCCTGCCCTCATCGCCAGGCCAAGCCAGTTCAGCCTCATGGGCATACGTCAACGTCAGTGGCTCCAGGTGTCCGTACCATACTGAGGGGACCCCCTCCCCCCTTACAACTTGACAGTGCGCCCGGCCTTACAAATTACAGTATTTTTCCTGTATTGCAACCGAAACCTCCTTCAGACCCTCCCGCTAATACCAGTGTTGAATGTGTTTCTTCTGTGCCAGCCCCCACCCCCGCTGTAACTGGGGAAGTGCCTTTTTCAACAGTAGTTCCTAACAGTTCTAAACTTCTACCTAGTGCTGAGTCGTTTTTTGAAGCTGAACCTTCTAGTGCCAAATGTTCCCCCCCGGATCCTGTATTTTGCAGTCGCAGCAACAGTCCCACTACCGTAGTAGAAGAATTGCCCGGTGTAACGGTATAGTTTTACCCCCTTAAATTTTTACCCCCCGGTAAAACTGTCCCGGGAAATTTTTACCCCCCTGCCATATTATTCATACTAGCGTACATAGGTAAAAGTTTACTACATATATGACACCTACATCCCTCACTAAAACCAACAACAAAATTTCACCTCCCCCAACCATTCCAACAATGAGAAACAGAAGGGGGGTAAAACTGTCCCGGGAAATTTTTACCCCCCTGCCATATTATTCATACTAGCGTACATAGGTAAAAGTTTACTACATATATGACACCTACATCCCTCACTAAAACCAACAACAAAATTTCACCTCCCCCAACAATTCCAACAATGAGAAACACAAGGGGGGTAAAACTGTCCCGGGAAATTTTTACCCCCTGCCATATTATTCATACTAGCTTACATAGGTAAAAGTTTACTACATATATGACACCTACATCCCTCACTAAAACCAACAACAAAATTTCACCTCCCCCAACAATTCCAACAATGAGAAACAGAAGGGGGGTAAAACTGTCCCGGGAAATTTTTACCCCCCTGCCATATTATTCATACTAGCGTACATAGGTAAAAGTTTACTACATATATGACACCTACATCCCTCACTAAAACCAACAACACAATTTCACCTCCCCCAACCATTCCAACAATGAGAAACAGAAGGGGGGTAAAACTGTCCCGGGAAATTTTTACCCCCCTGCCATATTATTCATACTAGCGTACATAGGTAAAAGTTTACTACATATATGACACCTACATCCCTCACTAAAACCAACAACAAAATTTCACCTCCCCCAACAATTCCAACAATGAGAAACAGAAGGGGGGTAAAACTGTCCCGGGAAATTTTTACCCCCCTGCCATATTATTCATACTAGCGTACATAGGTAAAAGTTTACTACATATATGACACCTACATCCCTCACTAAAACCAACAACAAAATTTCACCTCCCCCAACCATTCCAACAATGAGAAACAGAAGGGGGGTAAAACTGTCCCGGGAAATTTTTACCCCCCTGCCATATTATTCATACTAGCGTACACAGGTGAAAGTTTACTACATATATGACACCTACATCCCTCACTAAAACCAACACCAAAATTTTACCTCCCCCAACAATTCCAACAATGAGAAACACAAGGGGGGTAAAACTGTCCCGTGAAATTTTTACCCCCTTGCCATATTATTCATACTAGCGTACATAGGTAAAAGTTTACTACATATATGACACCTACATCCCTCACTAAAACCAACAGCAAAATTTCACCTCCAACAACAATTCCAACAATGAGAAACAGAAGGGGGGTAAAACTGTCCCGGGAAATTTTTACCCCCCTGCCATATTATTCATACTAGCGTACACAGGTAAAAGTTTACTACATATACGACACCTACATCCCTCACTAAGACCAACAACAAAATTTCACCTCCCCCAACCATTCCAACAATGAGAAACAGAAGGGGGGTAAAACTGTCCCGGTTAATTTTTACCCCCCTACCATATTATTCATACTAGCGTACACAGGTAAAAGTTTACTACATATATGACACCTACATCCCTCACTAAAACCAACAACAAAATTTCACCTCCAACAACAATTCCAACAATGAGAAACAGAAGGGGGGTAAAACTGTCCCGGGAAATTTTTACCCCCCTGCCATATTATTCATACTAGCGTACATAGGTAAAAGTTTACTACATATATGACACCTACATCCCTCACTAAAACCAACAACAAAATTTCACCTCCCCCAACCATTCCAACAATGAGAAACAGAAGGGGGGTAAAACTGTCCCGGGAAATTTTTACCCCCCTGCCATATTATTCATACTAGCGTACATAGGTAAAAGTTTACTACATATATGACACCTACATCCCTCACTAAAACCAACAACAAAATTTCACCTCCCCCAACCATTCCAACAATGAGAAACAGAAGGGGGGTAAAACTGTCCCGGGAAATTTTTACCCCCCTGCCATATTATTCATACTAGCGTACATAGGTAAAAGTTTACTACATATATGACACCTACATCCCTCACTAAAACCAACAACAAAATTTCACCTCCCCCAACAATTCCAACAATGAGAAACAGAAGGGGGGTAAAACTGTCCCGGGAAATTTTTACCCCCCTGCCATATTATTCATACTAGCTTACATAGGTAAAAGTTTACTACATATATGACACCTACATCCCTCACTAAAACCAACAACAAAATTTCACCTCCCCCAACAATTCCAACAATGAGAAACAGAAGGGGGGTAAAACTGTCCCGGGAAATTTTTACCCCCCTGCCATATTATTCATACTAGCGTACATAGGTAAAAGTTTACTACATATATGACACCTACATCCCTCACTAAAACCAACAACACAATTTCACCTCCCCCAACCATTCCAACAATGAGAAACAGAAGGGGGGTAAAACTGTCCCGGGAAATTTTTACCCCCCTGCCATATTATTCATACTAGCGTACATAGGTAAAAGTTTACTACATATATGACACCTACATCCCTCACTAAAACCAACAACAAAATTTCACCTCCCCCAACAATTCCAACAATGAGAAACAGAAGGGGGGTAAAACTGTCCCGGGAAATTTTTACCCCCCTGCCATATTATTCATACTAGCGTACATAGGTAAAAGTTTACTACATATATGACACCTACATCCCTCACTAAAACCAACAACAAAATTTCACCTCCCCCAACCATTCCAACAATGAGAAACAGAAGGGGGGTAAAACTGTCCCGGGAAATTTTTACCCCCCTGCCATATTATTCATACTAGCGTACACAGGTGAAAGTTTACTACATATATGACACCTACATCCCTCACTAAAACCAACACCAAAATTTTACCTCCCCCAACAATTCCAACAATGAGAAACACAAGGGGGGTAAAACTGTCCCGTGAAATTTTTACCCCCTTGCCATATTATTCATACTAGCGTACATAGGTAAAAGTTTACTACATATATGACACCTACATCCCTCACTAAAACCAACAGCAAAATTTCACCTCCAACAACAATTCCAACAATGAGAAACAGAAGGGGGGTAAAACTGTCCCGGGAAATTTTTACCCCCCTGCCATATTATTCATACTAGCGTACACAGGTAAAAGTTTACTACATATATGACACCTACATCCCTCACTAAGACCAACAACAAAATTTCACCTCCCCCAACCATTCCAACAATGAGAAACAGAAGGGGGGTAAAACTGTCCCGGTTAATTTTTACCCCCCTACCATATTATTCATACTAGCGTACACAGGTAAAAGTTTACTACATATATGACACCTACATCCCTCACTAAAACCAACAACAAAATTTCACCTCCAACAACAATTCCAACAATGAGAAACAGAAGGGGGGTAAAACTGTCCCGGGAAATTTTTACCCCCCTGCCATATTATTCATACTAGCGTACATAGGTAAAAGTTTACTACATATATGACACCTACATCCCTCACTAAAACCAACAACAAAATTTCACCTCCCCCAACCATTCCAACAATGAGAAACAGAAGGGGGGTAAAACTGTCCCGGGAAATTTTTACCCCCCTGCCATATTATTCATACTAGCGTACATAGGTAAAAGTTTACTACATATATGACACCTACATCCCTCACTAAAACCAACAACAAAATTTCACCTCCCCCAACCATTCCAACAATGAGAAACAGAAGGGGGGTAAAACTGTCCCGGGAAATTTTTACCCCCCTGCCATATTATTCATACTAGCGTACATAGGTAAAAGTTTACTACATATATGACACCTACATCCCTCACTAAAACCAACAACAAAATTTCACCTCCCCCAACCATTCCAACAATGAGAAACAGAAGGGGGGTAAAACTGTCCCGGGAAATTTTTACCCCCCTGCCATATTATTCATACTAGCGTACATAGGTAAAAGTTTACTACATATATGACACCTACATCCCTCACTAAAACCAACAACAAAATTTCACCTCCCCCAACCATTCCAACAATGAGAAACAGAAGGGGGGTAAAACTGTCCCGGGAAATTTTTACCCCCCTGCCATATTATTCATACTAGCGTACATAGGTAAAAGTTTACTACATATATGACACCTACATCCCTCACTAAAACCAACAACAAAATTTCACCTCTCCCAACCATTCCAACAATGAGAAACAGAAGGGGGGTAAAACTGTCCCGGGAAATTTTTACCCCCCTGCCATATTATTCATACTAGCGTACATAGGTAAAAGTTTACTACATATATGACACCTACATCCCTCACTAAAGCCAACAACAAACTTTCACCTCCCCCAACAATTCCAACAATGAGAAACAGAAGGGGGGTAAAACTGTCCCGGTGTCACGGTACAGTTTTACCCCCTTAAATTTTTACCCCCCTGCCATATTATTCATACTAGCGTACATAGGTAAAAGTTTACTACATATATGACACCTACATCTCTCACTAAAACCAACAACAAAATTTCACCTCCCCCAACAATTCCAACAATGAGAAACAGAAGGGGGGTAAAACTGTCCCGGGAAATTTTTACCCCCTGCCATATTATTCATACTAGCGTACACAGGTAAAAGTTTACTACATATATGACACCTACATCCCTCACTGAAACCAACAACAAAATTTCACCTCCCCCAACAATTCCAACAATGAGAAACAGAAAGGGGTAAAACTGTCCCGGGAAATTTTTACCTCGCTGCCATATTATTCATACTAGCGTACATAGGTAAAAGTTTACGTGACATCTACATGCGTCGCTAAATTAACAGAATTTTGCCTCTCCCAATAATTGCAACAATGAGAAACAAAGGGAGTGAAACTATTGCTGGAAATTTTTACCCCGTCGCCATGATGTTTATACTAGTGTAATTCTGAGTTTCCATTTTTTTTAGTGCGTCTTCTTGAAATTTGAATTTTAACTAGTTCAGAATTTTATGATATTTTTTTACATTCTGTCTACCTAAGGAAAATGTTTTTTCAAGTTCAAATTAAGAAAGTTGTTGAAAAATTTGGAAACGTCGGCCCGCTGTACTGCGACATGTGGAAATTTGAATTCGCGTTAGCTCAGAATTTTGTCTATTTTGTCCAATGTTGTCCACCCAAGATTTTTTTTAGAATTGAAGTAAACGAGGAGTCACATTCCAAAATTTTGGGTCACTTCGTTCACTTGCTGTGTGACATATTCAAATTCGATATTTAACTAGGTCAGGGTTTTTTGCGAATGTGTGTCCAGTTTTTTGCACTCAAGAAAATATTTTGTACTATTCAAATAAACGATGGAGGGCCGAATCAAATTTTTACCACTTTCCATCAATAGTAGTGTGACATTACATTCGATTTTCAATTAGCTCAGAACTTTGTCTAATTTTTGTTCATTTTGTCTAGTCGAGAAAAGATTTTTTGCCAATGAATTTAACCAGGGAGAGCGATTTCAAAATTTGGGAATTTGGATCACCTGTAATGTGACTTCTTGAAATTCTGCTTTTAACTATCTCAAAATGATGTCCAATTTTTGTACATTTTTGTACTACCAAGAAAATATTTTGTACTATTCAAATTAACAAAGGAGGGCAATTTCAAATTTAATCTACTTCGATTACCTGTAGTGCTACATCTTCATATTTGAGTTTTAACTACCTAGGTAGCTCAGAACTAGTACATACCTTTTTTTGCACCAGAAAACACATTTTGTACCATTCAAATAAACGAGTGTGGGTTATTTGAAAATTTGGCCAATTCAATTACCTGTAGAGCGACATCTTCAAATTCCAATTTTAACAAGCTTAGATTTTTTTCCAATTTTTATATACTTTTGTCCAATGAAGCTAGCTCAGAAGTTCGTACATATTTGTACCAGGAAGAAACATTTAAATCATGCAAATAAACGAGAGAGGTCTATTTCAAAATTTTGGCCACATCAATAAACAGCAGTGTGACATCTCTAAGTTCAAATTTTAATTAGATTAGAATTTTTTCAATTTTTTGTAGATTGTTCCCACCAATCTAGTTACAATTCGAATTTGAAGATGTATCACTACAGGTGATCGAAGTTACCAAATTTAAACATGGCCGTACCTGGTTTAATTTAATGGTACAAAATTTTTACTTGGTGGTACAAAAATGTACAAAAACTACAACAAATATTTAGCTAATTAAAATTCGATTTTCAAAATGTCGCATTACAAGTAATCGAAGTGGCCAAAGTTCGAAATGTGCCCTTTTTTTCATTTAAATGGAACAAAATATTTTGCTGATGGTACAAGAATGTACAAAAATTGGTTAAAATTCTAAGTTTGTTAAAATTCGATGTCGCACTAAAAATAATCGATGTGTCTAAAATTTCAAATTGCCCTCCCTAGTTTATTTAAGCGGTACAAAATTTCTCTTGGTTGTACAAAGGTGTATAAGAATCTGAAAAAAATATGAGCTAATTAAAATTGGGAATTGAAGACGTCCCACTATAGGCCAAATTATGAAACAACCCTCCCTCGTTTATTTCAATGGTACGGAAAAAATATATAAAATCCTGAGCTCGTTACATTTCGAATTTGAATGTCCATGAACTTGGCCGGTTACAATTTCGATTTGACACATTGTTAGAGTTTCGTTAGTGCTTGTTAGTGAAGCAAACCCTATTGTTAGTACTACAAAAATAACGTCTCATTTTTTAAGAGTTACCATTGGCCTGCTAACTTCATGCCAACAGGCCAACATATCAAAATCACCCTATAAATGATATTTCCGGTCCGGTTAGTGCTCGTTAGTACTATAAACATTAAAATTAGTGTTTCTATATATACAGTTTTTAGGTTAGACAAGGTGGTCTGTTTTATGAAACTGGCAGGCCACCTATGCCAGACCACGATTTTGACCTCATATATCGTTAGTGCTCCGTTAGTGCTCGTTAGTGCCGCATATCCTATCGTTACTGCTTCAAAGACAAAGTATATATATATATATATATATATATATATATATATATATATATATATATATATATATATATATATATATATATTTAAAAAAATCATTTTGCCCACCTAACTTCATGTCAACACGTCGCACAGAACTTACAGCAGACCACAATCTCGATTTCACCCATCGCTATTACATGGTTAGTGGTCGTTAGTGCCGCATGTCCCATCGTTCGTGCTCCATAAATAAAGCCTACAATTTTGAAGAAACATTTATTGGCGTACTAACTCATGCCAGCAGACTATAGACGATACCTACTCCAGACCACAATTTCGATTACTCCCGTGATTAGTAGTACTTCGTTAATACTTGTTACTGAAACATATCCCATCGCTAGTGCTGTACAGATGACAGCTACATCTTCCAAAGAAAACCATTATTGGCCTGCTAACATGACGAAATCTACAACAGATGACACCGGATTAGTACTCATTAGTGCCGAATATAATATCGTTAATACTCCATAGATAATGGCCACGTTTTTAAAAAAAAATCCGTTAATGACCCACAATATAATGCCTTCATGCAACGGACAAAATGTACAGCAGACCATAGTTTCTATTATATCCGTCATTAGTGCTTCGTTAGTTCTCGCTAGTGCCGCATCTTCCACCGTTAGTGCTTCAACGATAACGAATACACTTTTCAAGAATGCCATTCTTGTCCAACTAACTTCATGCTAGCAGACCAGGAGCGAAATCTACGGAGACCACAATTTTTATTACACTTGTTATTAATGCTTCGTTAGTGGTCGTTAGCGCTTTATATCCCATCGTTACTGCTCCACAGATAACAGCTACGTTTTTCAACAAAACAACTGTTCGCCTCCTAAATACATGCCACGATACCAGGGACGAAATCTAGGGTAGACCGCAATTTTATTACACGCGTCATCAGTGTTTCGTTAGTGCTCGTTTGTGCTGCATATTCTATCTTCAGTACTCCAGAGATAATGGCTACATTAAAAAAAATAACAATTTTCCATTTCTAATTTCATACCAACACGCAAGGAACGAAATCTACAGAAGACCACAATTTTGATGCCACGGGACATTAGTGCTTCGTAAGTGTTGGTTACTGCCGCATATTCTACTGTTAGTGCTACACAGAAAGCGAATATATTCTTAAATAAAGACATTATTGGCCTGTTTACTTTATGCCAGCAGACCAAGGATTAAATCTACACAAACCACAATTTTGATTACACCCGTCATTAGTGATTCTATAGTGTTAGCTAGTGCTCGTATCCCATCGTTAGTGCTCCACAGATAAGGACTACGTTTCTAAAACCTCCATTTTCCCCTCATAATTTCATGTCAAAAGACTACCCACTAAAACTAGAGCAAACCACAATTCTGATTACAGCTGTCATTAGTGCTTCCTTAGTGCTTGTTAGTGCTGCGTATCCAATTGTTTGCGCTTCACAGATAACGTCTACAATCTTGAAGAAAACCATTATTAGCCTGGTAATTTCATGCCAGCAATCGAGGGACGAAATAGACCGCAACCTACAAATTTGATGACATATATTACTAGTTCTTCGTTAGTGCTCGTTAATGCCGCAAATCCGATCGTGCTTCGCTAGTGCTCGTTAGAGCTGTATTTCCTATTCTTGGTGCTCCACAAATAATAGCTACATTTCTAAAAATGTCAATTTTCACCTCCTAATTTCATGTTAAAAATCCATACACGAAACCTACAGCAGACCACAGTTTTGATTACATTGGTCATTACTGCTTCCCTAGTGCAAGTTAGTGCCGCATATCCCATCGTTAGTGCTTCACGAATAACAGCTACATTTTTTGAGAGGAAGTATTGGCCAGCTAACTTGATGCCATCAGAACAGGGACGAAATCTACGGCAGCCTACAATTTATATTACACTCGTCATTAGTGCTCGTTAGTGATGCATATGTCACAGTTAATGCTCCACATATAGCGCCTACATGTCTAAAACATCCAATTTCCCCTCCTAGTTTCATGCCAACACGCAACGCACGAAACCTACAGCAGACTACAATTTTGCTTTTACCTATCATTAGTGCTTCGTTAGTACTCGTTAATGCTGTATATCGTTAGTGCTCGACACATTTCCGTAGAAACCATTCTTTCTCTGGTAACTTCGTTACAACAGACCAGGGACGAAACCTGCGGCTAATCACAATTTCATTTACAGCCGACTTTAGTCCTTCGTTAGTGCTTGTTAGTTCAGCATATTGCATCGTTACTGCTCCATAGATAACGGGTACAGCTAGGTCGTTACTGCTTTGATATGCCGCATACACCATCATTAGTACTCACATGCAATGACTACTTTTTTTTTTTTAAACATTATTGACCTTCTAACTTCCTGTCAACAGAACTGGCACGACACCTACTCCAGATAACATTTTCAATTTCACACATCGTTAGTGGTTCGTTAGTGCTCGTTAGTTCCGCAAATTTAGTCGTTAGTGCTCCACAGAAAATACCTATATTTAAAAAAAATCATAAATGGCCTACTAATTTCTTGTTAAATGGCAGGCAGGCATAACACCTATGGCAGAGCAGATTTCGATTTCACACATCGTTAATGCTTCGTTAGTGCTTGTTGGTGATGCATCTCATCGCAAGTGCCCCGCAGATGACGCCTACTTTTTAGAAAAAAAATTATTATAGGCTTTCCAACTTCATTTGGACGGGGCTGGCATTCTAACTACATCGGATATTTTTGATTTTACATATCGTAAGTATTTGGTTACTGCTCCTTAGTGTTGCAAATTCCATCGTTAGTGCTCCATCTATTGCGTAAACTTATTAAAATAGTATATTGGTCAGCTAATTTAATGGTAATGTAAGCCTAACGTTACGCATATAACGAAATATGCAACCGAAATCGAGGTGTGCAGTAGGTGGCTTGCCAGGAATTGCCATGAAAGTAGCAGGTAAATTCATACTTTGAGTAAGTTGGAGTTATTTCCGGAAATCCAACGATGGAATTTGTGACACAAATAAGGAATAACCAAGGACTAACGGTGTGTAATCAAAATTGAGGTGATAATCTGCAGAAGGTGGAATGAAGTTAGCAGGCCAATAGTAATCACTTTTATTTATTTATTTTTAGAAAAAAGTGAGGGTTATTTATAGTGCATTAAAGAAAGGATTTACAACAGTAGCGAAGCTGTAACGATGTGTGAAATCATAATTGTGGTCTTCTCTGGTATTGCGCCCGGCCTGTGGCATGAAGCTACCTGGCCACTAATGGACTTTTAAAACATCAACGCGTTATCTCTAGAGCAATAACGAGAACTAACGACGTGTGAAATCGAAAATGTTGTCCTTTGTAGGTATCTTTTCTTTCATGTTTGCATGTAGTTCGCAGGCCGGTAAAGACTTTTTTAAAAATGTAAGCGTTATTTGCAGTGCATTAACGATTGAATATGGGGTACTAAAGAGTACTAACGAATCCCCCAAGACTTGGGAAATCGAAATTGTGGTCTGGCGTCGGTATTGTGTTTGGCCTGTGGCACGAAATTAGCAGGCCAATAACAGTTTTCTTTAAATGAGAGTTAACTACAGAGCACTAACGATGGAACATGCAACACTAGCGACCACTACCAAAGCACTAAAGATGGGTGAAATCGAAATTGTTGTTTGTCGTAAGTGTCACCCCTGTTCTGTCGGCATAAAATTAGCGGGCCATTAATGGTTTTTTTAAAAAGTAGCCGTTATCTGTAAAGCATTAGCGATGGAATATGCATCACTAGCGAGCATTAACGAAACACTAATCACGGGAGTATTCGAAATTGTGCTATGGAGTACGTTTCTTCTCTGGTCGGCTGCCATGAGTTAGCAGGCCCATAAGAGTTTCTTCAAAAATGGAAGCATTATTTAATGATGGGACATGCGCACTAACGACCATTAACGATCTAATAACGATGACTGAAATACACCTTGTGGTTTGCTATAATTTCCGTGCAGCCTGTTGAACTAAAGTTAGGTGGGCTAAATGAAAATTTTCAAGCATATATACATTGTCTTTCAAGCACAAACGATGGGATATGCGGCACTAAAGAGCATTAATGAACACTAACGATATATGAGGTCGAAATCGTGGTATGCCATAGGTGGCCTGCCAGCATCATAAAAGAAGCCCATTTTGCTAACCTAAAAACTGCATACATATGTAGAAGCACCAGACTTTAATGTGCTAACGCTAAAGAGCGCTGACGCTGCTTGGACCAGTAATTTCATTTATGGGGTGATTTTGACACCTTGGTCTGTTGGTATGACGATAGCAGGCCAAGAATGACTTAAAAATCGAGATATTGTCTTTGCAGCACTAACGATGGGGTTTACTGCAATGACGAAACACTAACAGTGTGTAAAATAGAAATTGTGGCGTGCCATTGATAGCCTGCAAAGTTCATGGACATCGAATTTGGAGATGAAACACTACAGGTGCAAAAATGGCCCAAACTTGAATCGACCTTCCCTCGATAAATTGAAAGTAGAACTTTTTTCTCGGGTGGAAAAAATGTACAAAAATTAGCCAAATTAGGAGCGAGTTAGAATTAAACTTTGAAGATGCCAGAATACAGGTAACCGCAGTGATTCAAATTATGAAATAAAACACCTTTCCTAATTTCAATGGTAAAATAGTTCTTCTAGGGTTAACCTAATTGTAAAAAATTGACATAATTCTGAGGTAGTAAAATTTAAAATTGAACATGTCGCACTACAACTAAACGCAACCCGGTAGTATGAAATACGGTGTTATGAAAAATATTTCAAGGAAGATATAAAAATTCCCGTGAAGTTTTACCCCCTTGTACTTCTCATTGATGGAATAGTTGGGGGAAGTGAAATTTTGTTGTTGGTTTTAGTGCGGGATGTAGGTGTCATATATGTAGTAAACTTTTACCTATGTACGCTAGTATGAATAATATGGCAGGGGGGTAAAAATTTCCCGGGACAGTTTTACCCCCCTTCTGTTTCTCATTGTTGGAATTGTTGTTGGAGGTGAAATTTTGTTGTTGGTTTTAGTGAGGGATAGAGGTGTCATATATGTAGTAAACTTTTATCTATGTACGCTAGTATGAATAATATGGCAGGGGGAAAAAATTTCCCGGGACAGTTTTACCCCCCTTCTGTTTCTCCCTGTTGGAATTGTTGTTGGAGGTGAAATTTTGTTGTTGGTTTTAGTGAGGGATGTAGGTGTCATATATGTAGTAAACTTTTACCTATGTACGCTAGTATGAATAATATGGCAGGGGGTAAAAATTTCCCGGGACAGTTTTACCCCCCTTCTGTTTCTCATTGTTGGAATTGTTGTTGGAGGTGAAATTTTGCTGTTGGTTTTAGTGAGGGATGTAGGTGTCATATATGTAGTAAACTTTTACCTATGTACGCTAGTATGAATAATATGGCAAGGGGGTAAAAATTTCACGGGACAGTTTTACCCCCCTTGTGTTTCTCATTGTTGGAATTGTTGGGGGAGGTAAAATTTTGGTGTTGGTTTTAGTGAGGGATGTAGGTGTCATATATGTAGTAAACTTTTACCTATGTACGCTAGTATGAATAATATGGCAGGGGGTAAAAATTTCCCGGGACAGTTTTACCCCCTTCTGTTTCTCGTTGTTGGAATTGTTGGGGAAGGTGAAATTATGTTGTTGGTTTTAGTGAGGGATGTAGGTGTCATATATGTAATAAATTTTTACCTATGTACGCTAGTATGAATAATATGGCAGGGGGGTAAAAATTTAAGGGGGTAAAACTGTACCGTGACACCGGGACAGTTTTACCCCCCTTCTGTTTCTCATTGTTGGAATTGTTGGGGTAGGTGAAATTTTGTTGTTGGTTTTAGTGAGGGATGTAGGTGTCATATATGTAGTAAACTTTTACCTATGTACGCTAGTATGAATAATATGGCAGGGGGGTAAAAATTTCCCGGGACAGTTTTACCCCCCTTCTGTTTCTCATTGTTGGAATGGTTGGGGGAGGTGAAATTTTGTTGTTGGTTTTAGTGAGGGATGTAAGTGTCATATATGTAGTAAACTTTTACCTATGTACGCTAGTATGAATAATATGGCAGGGGGGTAAAAATTTCCCGGGAAAGTTTTACCCCCCTTCTGTTTCTCATTGTTGGAATGGTTGGGGGAGGTGAAATTTTGTTGTTGGTTTTAGTGATGGATATAGGTGTCATATATGTAGTAAACTTTTACCTATGTACGCTAGTATGAATAATATGGTAGGGGGGTAAAAATTTCCCGGGACAGTTTTACCCCCCTTCTGTTTCTCATTGTTAGAATGGTTGGGGGAGGTGAAATTTTGTTGTTGATTTTAGTGAGGGATGTAGGTGTCATATATGTAGTAAACTTTTACCTATGTACGCTAGTATGAATAATATAGCAGGGGGGTAAAAATTTAAGGGAGTAAAACTGTACCGTGACACCGGGACAGTTTTACCCCCCTTCTGTTTCTCATTGTTGGAATTGTTGGGGGAGGTGAAATTTTGTTGTTGGTTTTAGTGAGGGATTTAGGTGTCGTATATGTAGTAAACTTTTACCTATGTACGCTAGTATGAATAATATGGCAGGGGGGTAAAAATTTCCCGGGACAGTTTTACCCCCCTTCTGTTTCTCATTGTTGGAATGGTTGGGGGAGGTGAAATTTTGTTGTTGGTTTTAGTGAGGGATGTAGGTCTCATATATCTAGTAAACTTTCACCTTTGTACGCTAGTATGAATAATATGGCAGGGGGGTAAAAATTTCCCGGGACAGTTTTACCCCCCTTCTGTTTCTCATTGTTGGAATGGTTGGGGGAGGTGAAATTTTGTTGTTGGTTTTAGTGATGGATATAGGTGTCATATATGTAGTAAACTTTTACCTATGTACGCTAGTATGGATAATATGGTAGGGGGGTAATAATTTCCCGGGACAGTTTTACCCCCCTTCTGTTTCTCATTGTTGGAATTGTTGGGGGAGGTGAAATTTTGTTGTTGGTTTTAGTGAGGGATGTAGGTGTCATATATGTAGTAAACTTTTACCTATGTACGCTAGTATGAATAATATGGCAGGGGGTAAAAATTTCCCGGGACAGTTTTACCCCCCTTCTGTTTCTCATTGTTGGAATTGTTGGGGGAGGTGAAATTTTGTTGTTGGTTTTAGTGAGGGATGTAGGTGTCATATATGTAGTAAACTTTTACCTATGTACGCTAGTATGAATAATATGGCAGGGGGGTAAAAATTTAAGGGGGTAAAACTGTACCGTGACACCGGGACAGTTTTACCCCCCTTCTGTTTCTCATTGTTGGAATTGTTGGGGGAGGTGAAATTTTGTTGTTGGTTTTAGTGAGGGATTTAGGTGTCGTATATGTAGTAAACTTTTACCTATGTACGCTAGTATAAATAATATGGCAGGGGGGTAAAAATTTCCCGGGACAGTTTTACCCCCCTTCTGTTTCTCATTGTTGGAATGGTTGGGGGAGGTGAAATTTTGTTGTTGGTTTTAGTGAGGGATGTAGGTGTCATATATGTAGTAAACTTTCACCTGTGTACGCTAGTATGAATAATATGGCAGGGGGGTAAAAATTTCCCGGGACAGTTTTACCCCCCTTCTGTTTCTCATTGTTGGAATTGTTGTTGGAGGTGAAATTTTGTTGTTGGTTTTAGTGAGGGATAGAGGTGTCATATATGTAGTAAACTTTTATCTATGTACGCTAGTATGAATAATATGGCAGGGGGAAAAATTTCCCGGGACAGTTTTACCCCCCTTCTGTTTCTCCCTGTTGGAATTGTTGTTGGAGGTGAAATTTTGTTGTTGGTTTTAGTGAGGGATGTAGGTGTCATATATGTAGTAAACTTTTACCTATGTACGCTAGTATGAATAATATGGCAGGGGGGTAAAAATTTCCCGGGACAGTTTTACCCCCCTTCTGTTTCTCATTGTTGGAATTGTTGGGGGAGGTAAAATTTTGGTGTTGGTTTTAGTGAGGGATGTAGGTGTCATATATGTAGTAAACTTTTACCTATGTACGCTAGTATGAATAATATGGCAGGGGGGTAAAAATTTCCCGGGACAGTTTTACCCCCCTTCTGTTTCTCGTTGTTGGAATTGTTGGGGGAGGTGAAATTTTGTTGTTGGTTTTAGTGAGGGATGTAGGTGTCATATATGTAATAAACTTTTACCTATGTACGCTAGTATGAATAATATGGCAGGGGGGTAAAAATTTAAGGGGGTAAAACTGTACCGTGACACCGGGACAGTTTTACCCCCCTTCTGTTTCTCATTGTTGGAATTGTTGGGGGAGGTGAAATTTTGTTGTTGGTTTTAGTGAGGGATTTAGGTGTCGTATATGTAGTAAACTTTTACCTATGTAAGCTAGTATGAATAATATGGCAGGGGGTAAAAATTTCCTGGGACAGTTTTACCCCCCTTCTGTTTCTCATTGTTGGAATGGTTGGGGGAGGTGAAATTTTGTTGTTGGTTTTAGTGAGGGATGTAGGTGTCATATATGTAGTAAACTTTTACCTATGTACGCTAGTATGAATAATATGGCAGGGGGGTAAAAATTTCCCGGGACAGTTTTACCCCCCTTCTGTTTCTCATTGTTGGAATTTTTGGGGGAGGTAAAATTTTGTTGTTGGTTTTAGTGAGGGATGTAGGTGTCATAAATGTAGTAAACTTTCACCTATGTACGCTAGTATGAATAATATGGCAGGGGGGTAAAAATTTCCCGGAACAGTTTTACCCCCTTTCTGTTTCTCATTGTTGGAATTGTTGTTGGAGGTGAAATTTTGTTGTTGGTTTTAGTGAGGGATGTAGGTGTCATATATGTAGTAAACTTTTACCTGTGTACGCTAGTATGAATAATATGGCAGGGGGTAAAAATTTCCCGGGACAGTTTTACCCCCCTTCTGTTTCTCATTGTTGGAATGGTTGGGGGAAGTGAAATTTTGTTGTTGGTTTTAGTGAGGGATGTAGGTGTCATATATGTAGTAAACTTTTACCTATGTACGCTAGTATGAATAATATGGCAGGGGGGTAAAAATTTCCCGGGACAGTTTTACCCCCCTTCTGTTTCTCATTGTTGGAATTGTTGGGGGAGGTCAAATTTTGTTGTTGGTTTTAGTGAGGGATTTAGGTGTCGTATATGTAGTAAACTTTTACCTATGTACGCTAGTATGAATAATATGGCAGGGGGGTAAAAAATTCCCGGGACAGTTTTACCCCCCTCCTGTTTCTCATTGTTGGAATTGTTGGGGGAGGTGAAATTTTGTTGTTGGTTTTAGTGAGGAATGTAGGTGTCATATATGTAGTAAACTTTAACCTATGTACGCTAGTATGAATAATATGGCAGGGGGTAAAAATTTCACGGGACAGTTTTACCCCCCTTCTGTTTCTCATTGTTGGAATTGTTGTTGGAGGTGAAATTTTGTTGTTGGTTTTAGTGAGGGATGTAGGTGTCATATATGTAGTAAACTTTTACCTATGTACGCTAGTATGAATAATATGGCAAGGGGGTAAAAATTTAAGGGGGTAAAACTGTACCGTGACACCGGGACAGTTTTACCCCCTTCTGTTTCTCATTGTTGGAATTGTTGGGGGAGGTGAAATTTTGTTGTTGGTTTTAGTGAGGGATTTAGGTGTCGTATATGTAGTAAACTTTTACCTATGTACGCTAGTATGAATAATATGGCAGGGGGGTAAAAATTTCCCGGGACAGTTTTACCCCCCTTCTGTTTCTCATTGTTGGAATTGTTGTTGGAGGTGAAATTTTGCTGTTGGTTTTAGTGAGGGATGTAGGTGTCATATATGTAGTAAACTTTTACCTATGTACGCTAGTATGAATAATATGGCAAGGGGGTAAAAATTTCACGGGACAGTTTTACCCCCCTTGTGTTTCTCATTGTTGGAATTGTTGGGGGAGGTAAAATTTTGGTGTTGGTTTTAGTGAGGGATGTAGGTGTCATATATGTAGTAAACTTTTACCTATGTACGCTAGTATGAATAATATGGCAGGGGGGTAAACATTTCCCGGGACAGTTTTACCCCCCTTCTGTTTCTCATTGTTGGAATGGTTGGGGAAGGTGAAATTTTGTTGTTGGTTTTAGTGAGGGATGTAGGTGTCATATATGTAGTAAACTTTTACATATGTACGCTAGTATGAATGATATAGCAGGGGGGTAAAAATTTAAGGGGGTAAAACTGTACCGTGACACCGGGACAGTTTTACCCCCCTTCTGTTTCTCATTGTTGGAATTGTTGGGGGAGGTGAAATTTTGTTGTTGGTTTTAGTGAGGGATTTAGGTGTCGTATATGTAGTAAACTTTTACCTATGTACGCTAGTATGAATAATATGGCAGGGGGGTAAAAATTTCCCGGGACAGTTTTACCCCCCTTCTGTTTCTCATTGTTGGAATTGTTGTTGGAGGTGAAATTTTGTTGTTGGTTTTAGTGAGGGATAGAGGTGTCATATATGTAGTAAACTTTTATCTATGTACGCTAGTATGAATAATATGGCAGGGGGAAAAAATTTCCCGGGACAGTTTTACCCCCCTTCTGTTTCTCCCTGTTGGAATTGTTGTTGGAGGTGAAATTTTGTTGTTGGTTTTAGTGAGGGATGTAGGTGTCATATATGTAGTAAACTTTTACCTATGTACGCTAGTATGAATAATATGGCAGGGGGGTAAAAATTTCCCGGGACAGTTTTACCCCCCTTCTGTTTCTCATTGTTGGAATGGTTGGGGGAGGTGAAATTTTGTTGTTGGTTTTAGTGAGGGATGTAGGTCTCATATATCTAGTAAACTTTCACCTTTGTACGCTAGTATGAATAATATGGCAGGGGGGTAAAAATTTCCCGGGACAGTTTTACCCCCCTTCTGTTTCTCATTGTTGGAATGGTTGGGGGAGGTGAAATTTTGTTGTTGGTTTTAGTGATGGATATAGGTGTCATATATGTAGTAAACTTTTACCTATGTACGCTAGTATGGATAATATGGTAGGGGGGTAATAATTTCCCGGGACAGTTTTACCCCCCTTCTGTTTCTCATTGTTGGAATTGTTGGGGGAGGTGAAATTTTGTTGTTGGTTTTAGTGAGGGATGTAGGTGTCATATATGTAGTAAACTTTTACCTATGTACGCTAGTATGAATAATATGGCAGGGGGTAAAAATTTCCCGGGACAGTTTTACCCCCCTTCTGTTTCTCATTGTTGGAATTGTTGGGGGAGGTGAAATTTTGTTGTTGGTTTTAGTGAGGGATGTAGGTGTCATATATGTAGTAAACTTTTACCTATGTACGCTAGTATGAATAATATGGCAGGGGGGTAAAAATTTAAGGGGGTAAAACTGTACCGTGACACCGGGACAGTTTTACCCCCCTTCTGTTTCTCATTGTTGGAATTGTTGGGGGAGGTGAAATTTTGTTGTTGGTTTTAGTGAGGGATTTAGGTGTCGTATATGTAGTAAACTTTTACCTATGTACGCTAGTATAAATAATATGGCAGGGGGGTAAAAATTTCCCGGGACAGTTTTACCCCCCTTCTGTTTCTCATTGTTGGAATGGTTGGGGGAGGTGAAATTTTGTTGTTGGTTTTAGTGAGGGATGTAGGTGTCATATATGTAGTAAACTTTCACCTGTGTACGCTAGTATGAATAATATGGCAGGGGGGTAAAAATTTCCCGGGACAGTTTTACCCCCCTTCTGTTTCTCATTGTTGGAATTGTTGGGGGAGGTGAAATTTTGTTGTTGGTTTTAGTGAGGGATTTAGGTGTCGTATATGTAGTAAACTTTTACCTATGTACGCTAGTATGAATAATATGGCAGGGGGGTAAAAATTTCCCGGGACAGTTTTACCCCCCTTCTGTTTCTCATTGTTGGAATGGTTGGGGGAGGTGAAATTTTGTTGTTGGTTTTAGTGAGGGATGTAGGTCTCATATATCTAGTAAACTTTCACCTTTGTACGCTAGTATGAATAATATGGCAGGGGGGTAAAAATTTCCCGGGACAGTTTTACCCCCCTTCTGTTTCTCATTGTTGGAATGGTTGGGGGAGGTGAAATTTTGTTGTTGGTTTTAGTGATGGATATAGGTGTCATATATGTAGTAAACTTTTACCTATGTACGCTAGTATGGATAATATGGTAGGGGGGTAAAAATTTCCCGGGACAGTTTTACCCCCCTTCTGTTTCTCATTGTTGGAATTGTTGGGGGAGGTGAAATTTTGTTGTTGGTTTTAGTGAGGGATGTAGGTGTCATATATGTAGTAAACTTTTACCTATGTACGCTAGTATGAATAATATGGCAGGGGGGTAAACATTTCCCGGGACAGTTTTACCCCCCTTCTGTTTCTCATTGTTGGAATTGTTGGGGGAGGTGAAATTTTGTTGTTGGTTTTAGTGAGGGATGTAGGTGTCATATATGTAGTAAACTTTTAACTATGTACGCTAGTATGAATAATATGGCAGGGGGGTAAAAATTTAAGGGGGTAAAACTGTACCGTGACACCGGGACAGTTTTACCCCCCTTCTGTTTCTCATTGTTGGAATTGTTGGGGGAGGTGAAATTTTGTTGTTGGTTTTAGTGAGGGATTTAGGTGTCGTATATGTAGTAAACTTTTACCTATGTACGCTAGTATAAATAATATGGCAGGGGGGTAAAAATTTCCCGGGACAGTTTTACCCCCCTTCTGTTTCTCATTGTTGGAATGGTTGGGGGAGGTGAAATTTTGTTGTTGGTTTTAGTGAGGGATGTAGGTGTCATATATGTAGTAAACTTTCACCTGTGTACGCTAGTATGAATAATATGGCAGGGGGGTAAAAATTTCCCGGGACAGTTTTACCCCCCTTCTGTTTCTCATTGTTGGAATTGTTGTTGGAGGTGAAATTTTGTTGTTGGTTTTAGTGAGGGATAGAGGTGTCATATATGTAGTAAACTTTTATCTATGTACGCTAGTATGAATAATATGGCAGGGGGAAAAATTTCCCGGGACAGTTTTACCCCCCTTCTGTTTCTCCCTGTTGGAATTGTTGTTGGAGGTGAAATTTTGTTGTTGGTTTTAGTGAGGGATGTAGGTGTCATATATGTAGTAAACTTTTACCTATGTACGCTAGTATGAATAATATGGCAGGGGGGTAAAAATTTCCCGGGACAGTTTTACCCCCCTTCTGTTTCTCATTGTTGGAATTGTTGGGGGAGGTAAAATTTTGGTGTTGGTTTTAGTGAGGGATGTAGGTGTCATATATGTAGTAAACTTTTACCTATGTACGCTAGTATGAATAATATGGCAGGGGGGTAAAAATTTCCCGGGACAGTTTTACCCCCCTTCTGTTTCTCGTTGTTGGAATTGTTGGGGGAGGTGAAATTTTGTTGTTGGTTTTAGTGAGGGATGTAGGTGTCATATATGTAATAAACTTTTACCTATGTACGCTAGTATGAATAATATGGCAGGGGGGTAAAAATTTAAGGGGGTAAAACTGTACCGTGACACCGGGACAGTTTTACCCCCCTTCTGTTTCTCATTGTTGGAATTGTTGGGGGAGGTGAAATTTTGTTGTTGGTTTTAGTGAGGGATTTAGGTGTCGTATATGTAGTAAACTTTTACCTATGTAAGCTAGTATGAATAATATGGCAGGGGGTAAAAATTTCCCGGGACAGTTTTACCCCCCTTCTGTTTCTCATTGTTGGAATGGTTGGGGGAGGTGAAATTTTGTTGTTGGTTTTAGTGAGGGATGTAGGTGTCATATATGTAGTAAACTTTTACCTATGTACGCTAGTATGAATAATATGGCAGGGGGGTAAAAATTTCCCGGGACAGTTTTACCCCCCTTCTGTTTCTCATTGTTGGAATTTTTGGGGGAGGTAAAATTTTGTTGTTGGTTTTAGTGAGGGATGTAGGTGTCATATATGTAGTAAACTTTCACCTATGTACGCTAGTATGAATAATATGGCAGGGGGGTAAAAATTTCCCGGAACAGTTTTACCCCCTTTCTGTTTCTCATTGTTGGAATTGTTGTTGGAGGTGAAATTTTGTTGTTGGTTTTAGTGAGGGATGTAGGTGTCATATATGTAGTAAACTTTTACCTGTGTACGCTAGTATGAATAATATGGCAGGGGGTAAAAATTTCCCGGGACAGTTTTACCCCCCTTCTGTTTCTCATTGTTGGAATGGTTGGGGGAAGTGAAATTTTGTTGTTGGTTTTAGTGAGGGATGTAGGTGTCATATATGTAGTAAACTTTTACCTATGTACGCTAGTATGAATAATATGGCAGGGGGGTAAAAATTTCCCGGGACAGTTTTACCCCCCTTCTGTTTCTCATTGTTGGAATTGTTGGGGGAGGTCAAATTTTGTTGTTGGTTTTAGTGAGGGATTTAGGTGTCGTATATGTAGTAAACTTTTACCTATGTACGCTAGTATGAATAATATGGCAGGGGGGTAAAAAATTCCCGGGACAGTTTTACCCCCCTTCTGTTTCTCATTGTTGGAATTGTTGGGGGAGGTGAAATTTTGTTGTTGGTTTTAGTGAGGAATGTAGGTGTCATATATGTAGTAAACTTTAACCTATGTACGCTAGTATGAATAATATGGCAGGGGGTAAAAATTTCACGGGACAGTTTTACCCCCCTTCTGTTTCTCATTGTTGCAATTGTTGTTGGAGGTGAAATTTTGTTGTTGGTTTTAGTGAGGGATGTAGGTGTCATATATGTAGTAAACTTTTACCTATGTACGCTAGTATGAATAATATGGCAAGGGGGTAAAAATTTAAGGGGGTAAAACTGTACCGTGACACCGGGACAGTTTTACCCCCTTCTGTTTCTCATTGTTGGAATTGTTGGGGGAGGTGAAATTTTGTTGTTGGTTTTAGTGAGGGATTTAGGTGTCGTATATGTAGTAAACTTTTACCTATGTACGCTAGTATGAATAATATGGCAGGGGGGTAAAAATTTCCCGGGACAGTTTTACCCCCCTTCTGTTTCTCATTGTTGGAATTGTTGTTGGAGGTGAAATTTTGCTGTTGGTTTTAGTGAGGGATGTAGGTGTCATATATGTAGTAAACTTTTACCTATGTACGCTAGTATGAATAATATGGCAAGGGGGTAAAAATTTCACGGGACAGTTTTACCCCCCTTGTGTTTCTCATTGTTGGAATTGTTGGGGGAGGTAAAATTTTGGTGTTGGTTTTAGTGAGGGATGTAGGTGTCATATATGTAGTAAACTTTTACCTATGTACGCTAGTATGAATAATATGGCAGAGGGGTAAACATTTCCCGGGACAGTTTTACCCCCCTTCTGTTTCTCATTGTTGGAATGGTTGGGGAAGGTGAAATTTTGTTGTTGGTTTTAGTGAGGGATGTAGGTGTCATATATGTAGTAAACTTTTACATATGTACGCTAGTATGAATGATATAGCAGGGGGGTAAAAATTTAAGGGGGTAAAACTGTACCGTGACACCGGGACAGTTTTACCCCCCTTCTGTTTCTCATTGTTGGAATTGTTGGGGGAGGTGAAATTTTGTTGTTGGTTTTAGTGAGGGATTTAGGTGTCGTATATGTAGTAAACTTTTACCTATGTACGCTAGTATGAATAATATGGCAGGGGGGTAAAAATTTCCCGGGACAGTTTTACCCCCCTTCTGTTTCTCATTGTTGGAATTGTTGTTGGAGGTGAAATTTTGTTGTTGGTTTTAGTGAGGGATAGAGGTGTCATATATGTAGTAAACTTTTATCTATGTACGCTAGTATGAATAATATGGCAGGGGGAAAAAATTTCCCGGGACAGTTTTACCCCCCTTCTGTTTCTCCCTGTTGGAATTGTTGTTGGAGGTGAAATTTTGTTGTTGGTTTTAGTGAGGGATGTAGGTGTCATATATGTAGTAAACTTTTACCTATGTACGCTAGTATGAATAATATGGTAGGGGGGTAAAAATTTCCCGGGACAGTTTTACCCCCCTTCTGTTTCTCATTGTTGGAATTGTTGGGGGAGGTAAAATTTTGGTGTTGGTTTTAGTGAGGGATGTAGGTGTCATATATGTAGTAAACTTTTACCTATGTACGCTAGTATGAATAATATGGCAGGGGGGTAAAAATTTCCCGGGACAGTTTTACCCCCCTTCTGTTTCTCGTTGTTGGAATTGTTGGGGGAGGTGAAATTTTGTTGTTGGTTTTAGTGAGGGATGTAGGTGTCATATATGTAATAAACTTTTACCTATGTACGCTAGTATGAATAATATGGCAGGGGGGTAAAAATTTAAGGGGGTAAAACTGTACCGTGACACCGGGACAGTTTTACCCCCCTTCTGTTTCTCATTGTTGGAATTGTTGGGGGAGGTGAAATTTTGTTGTTGGTTTTAGTGAGGGATTTAGGTGTCGTATATGTAGTAAACTTTTACCTATGTAAGCTAGTATGAATAATATGGCAGGGGGTAAAAATTTCCCGGGACAGTTTTACCCCCCTTCTGTTTCTCATTGTTGAAATGGTTGGGGGAGGTGAAATTTTGTTGTTGGTTTTAGTGAGGGATGTAGGTGTCATATATGTAGTAAACTTTTACCTATGTACGCTAGTATGAATAATATGGCAGGGGGGTAAAAATTTCCCGGGACAGTTTTACCCCCCTTCTGTTTCTCATTGTTGGAATTTTTGGGGGAGGTAAAATTTTGTTGTTGGTTTTAGTGAGGGATGTAGGTGTCATATATGTAGTAAACTTTCACCTATGTACGCTAGTATGAATAATATGGCAGGGGGGTAAAAATTTCCCGGAACAGTTTTACCCCCTTTCTGTTTCTCATTGTTGGAATTGTTGTTGGAGGTGAAATTTTGTTGTTGATTTTAGTGAGGGATGTAGGTGTCATATATGTAGTAAACTTTTACCTGTGTACGCTAGTATGAATAATATGGCAGGGGGTAAAAATTTCCCGGGACAGTTTTACCCCCCTTCTGTTTCTCATTGTTGGAATGGTTGGGGGAAGTGAAATTTTGTTGTTGGTTTTAGTGAGGGATGTAGGTGTCATATATGTAGTAAACTTTTACCTATGTACGCTAGTATGAATAATATGGCAGGGGGGTAAAAATTTCCCGGGACAGTTTTACCCCCCTTCTGTTTCTCATTGTTGGAATTGTTGGGGGAGGTCAAATTTTGTTGTTGGTTTTAGTGAGGGATTTAGGTGTCGTATATGTAGTAAACTTTTACCTATGTACGCTAGTATGAATAATATGGCAGGGGGGTAAAAAATTCCCGGGACAGTTTTACCCCCCTTCTGTTTCTCTATGTTGGAATTGTTGGGGGAGGTGAAATTTTGTTGTTGGTTTTAGTGAGGAATGTAGGTGTCATATATGTAGTAAACTTTAACCTATGTACGCTAGTATGAATAATATGGCAGGGGGTAAAAATTTCACGGGACAGTTTTACCCCCCTTCTGTTTCTCATTGTTGGAATTGTTGTTGGAGGTGAAATTTTGTTGTTGGTTTTAGTGAGGGATGTAGGTGTCATATATGTAGTAAACTTTTACCTATGTACGCTAGTATGAATAATATGGCAAGGGGGTAAAAATTTAAGGGGGTAAAACTGTACCGTGACACCGGGACAGTTTTACCCCCTTCTGTTTCTCATTGTTGGAATTGTTGGGGGAGGTGAAATTTTGTTGTTGGTTTTAGTGAGGGATTTAGGTGTCGTATATGTAGTAAACTTTTACCTATGTACGCTAGTATGAATAATATGGCAGGGGGGTAAAAATTTCCCGGGACAGTTTTACCCCCCTTCTGTTTCTCATTGTTGGAATTGTTGTTGGAGGTGAAATTTTGCTGTTGGTTTTAGTGAGGGATGTAGGTGTCATATATGTAGTAAACTTTTACCTATGTACGCTAGTATGAATAATATGGCAAGGGGGTAAAAATTTCACGGGACAGTTTTACCCCCCTTGTGTTTCTCATTGTTGGAATTGTTGGGGGAGGTAAAATTTTGGTGTTGGTTTTAGTGAGGGATGTAGGTGTCATATATGTAGTAAACTTTTACCTATGTACGCTAGTATGAATAATATGGCAGGGGGGTAAACATTTCCCGGGACAGTTTTACCCCCCTTCTGTTTCTCATTGTTGGAATGGTTGGGGAAGGTGAAATTTTGTTGTTGGTTTTAGTGAGGGATGTAGGTGTCATATATGTAGTAAACTTTTACATATGTACGCTAGTATGAATGATATAGCAGGGGGGTAAAAATTTAAGGGGGTAAAACTGTACCGTGACACCGGGACAGTTTTACCCCCCTTCTGTTTCTCATTGTTGGAATTGTTGGGGGAGGTGAAATTTTGTTGTTGGTTTTAGTGAGGGATTTAGGTGTCGTATATGTAGTAAACTTTTACCTATGTACGCTAGTATGAATAATATGGCAGGGGGGTAAAAATTTCCCGGGACAGTTTTACCCCCCTTCTGTTTCTCATTGTTGGAATGGTTGGGGGAGGTGAAATTTTGTTGTTGGTTTTAGTGAGGGATGTAGGTCTCATATATCTAGTAAACTTTCACCTTTGTACGCTAGTATGAATAATATGGCAGGGGGGTAAAAATTTTCCGGGACAGTTTTACCCCCCTTCTGTTTCTCATTGTTGGAATGGTTTTGGGAGGTGAAATTTTGTTGTTGGTTTTAGTGAGGGATGTAAGTGTCATATATGTAGTAAACTTATACCTATGTACGCTAGTAATAATAATGTGGCAGGGGGGTAAAAATTTCCCGGGAAAGTTTTACCCCCCTTCTGTTTCTCATTGTTGGAATGGTTGGGGGAGGTGAAATTTTGTTGTTGGTTTTAGTGATGGATATAGGTGTCATATATGTAGTAAACTTTTACCTATGTACGCTAGTATGAATAATATGGTAGGGGGTAAAAATTTCCCGGGACAGTTTTACCCCCCTTCTGTTTCTCATTGTTGGAATGGTTGGGGGAGGTGAAATTTTGTTGTTGGTTTTAGTGAGGGATGTATGTGTCATATATGTAGTAAACTTTTACCTATGTACGCTAGTATGAATAATATAGCAGGGGGGTAAAAATTTAAGGGGGTAAAACTGTACCGTGACACCGGGACAGTTTTACCCCCCTTCTGTTTCTCATTGTTGGAATTGTTGGGGGAGGTGAAATTTTGTTGTTGGTTTTAGTGAGGGATTTAGGTGTCGTATATGTAGTAAACTTTTACCTATGTACGCTAGTATGAATAATATGGCAGGGGGGTAAAAATTTCCCGGGACAGTTTTACCCCCCTTCTGTTTCTCATTGTTGGAATGTTTGGGGGAGGTGAAATTTTGTTGTTGGTTTTAGTGAGGGATGTAGGTCTCATATATCTAGTAAACTTTCACCTGTGTACGCTAGTATGAATAATATGGCAGGGGGGTAAAAATTTCCCGGGACAGTTTTACCCCCCTTCTGTTTCTCATTGTTGGAATGGTTGGGGGAGGTGAAATTTTGTTGTTGGTTTTAGTGATGGATATAGGTGTCATATATGTAGTAAACTTTTACCTATGTACGCTAGTATGGATAATATGGTAGGGGGGTAAAAATTTCCCGGGACAGTTTTACCCCCCTTCTGTTTCTCATTGTTGGAATTGTTGGGGGAGGTGAAATTTTGTTGTTGGTTTTAGTGAGGGATGTAGGTGTCATATATGTAGTAAACTTTTACCTATGTACGCTAGTATGAATAATATGGCAGGGGGTAAAAATTTCCCGGGACAGTTTTACCCCCCTTCTGTTTCTCATTGTTGGAATGGTTGGGGGAGGTGAAATTTTGTTGTTGGTTTTAGTGAGGGATGTAGGTGTCATATATGTAGTAAACTTTCACCTTTGTACGCTAGTATGAATAATATGTCAGGGGGGTAAAAATTTCCCGGGACAGTTTTACCCCCCTTCTGTTTCTCATTGTTGGAATGGTTGGGGGAAGTGAAATTTTGTTGTTGGTTTTAGTGATGGATATAGGTGTCATATATGTAGTAAACTTTTACCTATGTACGCTAGTATGAATAATATGGTAGGGGGGTAAAAATTTCCCGGGACAGTTTTACCCCCCTTCTGTTTCTCATTGTTGGAATTGTTGGGGGAGGTGAAATTTTGTTGTTTGTTTTAGTGAGGGATGTAGGTGTCATATATGTAGTAAACTTTTACCTATGTACGCTAGTATGAATAATATGGCAGGGGGGTAAAAATTTCCCGGGACAGTTTTACCCCCCTTCTGTTTCTCATTGTTGGAATGGTTGGGGGAGGTGAAATTTTGTTGTTGGTTTTAGTGAGGGATGTAGGTGTCATATATGTAGTAAACTTTTACCTATGTACGCTAGTATAAATAATATGGCAGGGGGGTAAAAATTTCCCGGGAAAGTTTTACCCCCCTTCTGTTTCTCATTGTTGGAATGGTTGGGGGAGGTGAAATTTTGTTGTTGGTTTTAGTGAGGGATGTAGGTGTCATATATGTAGTAAACTTTCACCTGTGTACGCTAGTATGAATAATATGGCAGGGGGGTAAAAATTTCCCGGGACAGTTTTACCCCCCTTCTGTTTCTCATTGTTGGAATTGTTGGGGGAATTGAAATTTTGTTGTTGGTTTTAGTGAGGGATTTAGGTGTCGTATATGTAGTAAACTTTTACCTATGTACGCTAGTATAAATAATATGGCAGGGGGGTAAAAATTTCCCGGGAAAGTTTTACCCCCCTTCTGTTTCTCATTGTTGGAATGGTTGGGGGAGGTGAAATTTTGTTGTTGGTTTTAGTGAGGGATGTAGGTGTCATATATGTAGTAAACTTTCACCTGTGTACGCTAGTATGAATAATATGGCAGGGGGGTAAAAATTTCCCGGGACAGTTTTACCCCCCTTCTGTTTCTCATTGTTGGAATGGTTGGGGGAGGTGAAATTTTGTTGTTGGTTTTAGTGAGGGATGTAGGTGTCATATATGTAGTAAACTTTTACCTATGTACGCTAGTATGAATAATATGGCAGGGGGGTAAAAATTTCCCGGGACAGTTTTACCCCCCTTCTGTTTCTCATTGTTGGAATGGTTGGGGGAGGTGAAATTTTGTTGTTGGTTTTAGTGAGGGATGTAGGTGTCATATATGTAGTAAACTTTCACCTGTGTACGCTAGTATGAATAATATGGCAGGGGGGTAAAAATTTCCCGGGACAGTTTTACCCCACTTCTGTTTCTCATTGTTGGAATGGTTGGGGGAGGTGAAATTTTGTTGTTGGTTTTAGTGATGGATGTAGGTGTCATATATGTAGTAAACTTTTACCTATGTACGCTAGTATGAATAATATGGTAGGGGGGTAAAAATTTCCCGGGACAGTTTTACCCCCCTTCTCTTTCTCATTGTTGGAATGGTTGGGGGAGGTGAAATTTTGTTGTTGGTTTTAGTGAGGGATGTAGGTGTCATATATGTAGTAAACTTTTACCTATGTACGCTAGTATGAATAATATGGCAGGGGGGTAAAAATTTCCCGGGACAGTTTTACCCCCCTTCTGTTTCTCATTGTTGGAATGGTTGGGGGAGGTGAAATTTTGTTGTTGGTTTTAGTGAGGGATGTAGGTGTCGTATATGTAGTAAACGTTTACCTATGTACGCTAGTATGAATAATATGGCAGGGGGGTAAAAATTTCCCGGGACAGTTTTACCGGGGGGTAAAAATTTAAGGGGGTAAAACTGTACCGTGACACCGGCTCTCCGGTACCAGTTTCACTGCCTCCCACTGTTGAGACCCCTGTGGATACTCCTGTGACATGTTTGAATGCTTCATCTACCAAGAGTACGACTACTCCTGACGTTCATCCTGTTTCTACCACTACGACTTGTTCTGACCCTATGGTGCTGGACAACGTTTCAACCGCACCTACTACCATGGAAGTCAACCGTTCGTCTTCTGCATCTCCAGAACGAGGACGTCGAAAACGTAAGAAGCGACATGAACTTGGTAAGTTACTCTTTTCTTGTTTTTATAATGGATATTGGATATTGTCTTGTTTTTATAATGAATCTCCTCCCGATCCGTTTTTTACTTTTATGGTCCCTTTTTATAGGGTTTTCATTGTGTTTGTTTCCGTTTCCATATGATTATTTCTCAATGTTTTCAGTGAATTTTGCTACAATTAATGTGAATGGTTTGTCTTCCGTGGTTAGAAAAGCTGCATTAGTGGATTTTATTTTGGTCCATTCTCTTGACGTAGTGTTTTTACAAGAAGTAAACTTTTCTACTCTTCATTTACCGCATCAATATACCTATGTTGCTAATAACACTTCTTCTGGTACCGGAACTGGTCTCATTTATAGGGCAGATTTGGCAATTGATAATTTATTTCTACATCCGGAAGGTAGACTATTAACTGCAAAATTAGAACACTGTCACCTTGCTGACGTTTATGCTCATTCTGGAAGTAATCAAAAAGCTGTCAGAGAGCATTTTTTTGCTACTGATCTTGCAGTCGCTTTACATGATAGTACCGCTCCTATTATCTGCGCAGGGGATTTCAATTGTTCTCTTCTTGCGCACGATCATCATCCAGGACGCAACTTTTCGTCTACCCTACAACAGGTAGTCAATTCGTTTAACCTTATCGATGTTTGGAATTATTATAAGCCTATGGAACTAGGACATTCATTCTTTACTAGCCACAGTTCTAGTCGGTTAGACAGATTTTACATATCTAAATCTTTAATTCCTTGTGTGCTAGATATCCAACTTTATCCTGCTTCGTTCACCGATCACTGTGCTGTATTGTTAACATTGAAGTTACCTGTTCAAAAATGTTATCAGTGTTCTCCAGTATGGCATATGAATACATCTCTATTAACGGATCCTGAGTTGCAACAACGCCTTCTCACTTAATGGCGCCAATTTTCCAATTATAGTGGACGTTCATCCTTGCTTACTCGTTGGGAACTTTATATTAAACCGGCTTTAAGCTCTGTATGTAGACATTATAGTAAGGAGCGTTGGCATGCTTATCATACCCAGTTTAATTATTATACTCGTTTACTTCATGACTATTACTCTGCATATCCTGGACCTATGCCTCCTTCTGTGTTTGTCAAGGTCAAAGAAATTAAAGCGTTACTAATATCATTGTATCGGAAGCGCAATAAAGGTTTTTTTGTCAGAAGTAAAACAGAAAGTTGTAATGCAACGGAGGATGCGGCACTTCAGCAAATTTGTAAAGAGCGCAAACGTGGTCAACGTAAACTTATAAGTAAATTAGTAGATCAGACTAACACTGTGCATCAGGGTAATCAGGTGGTGCCATGCTTTCATACGTATTATACCAGTTTATATACAAATGTATCTCCCATCAATACTTCCTCTTCCCCTTTTTTTGCTATGCTTCCTAGCTTGGAGGCTGCCGATCGAGAGACTCTGGATGCACCATTTACAGAACAGGAAGTTAAAAATGCCATTCTTATGGCTAAACGACAAAAGTCAGCAGGTCCTGATATGATACCCAATGAAATGTACTTAATGTTTACTGACTTGATGTTACCATTCCTAACTCAAATGTTTAATGAATTTTGGAGTCGGCCTCACTTGACTAGGCACATGAGAAAAGGCTTTTTGGTATTAGTTCCTAAACATGCCCATTCTACTCGCATTCAAGATTACCGTCCTATTACATTACTTAATTCTGACTACAAGATTCTTGCCCGTCTTCTTGCAAATAGACTGAGGCACATCTTACACCGTTTATTGTCTCCATTTCAGTTTGGTCATGGCTCTTGCCCCCCCTTGTATGTAGCCTTAAGTAATATAAGGGACACTATTGCTTATTTTACTAATGTTCATGGTTCTACCACTGCATTACTCTCAGTCGATATGAGACAAGCTTTTGATCATCTCCATCTCGATTATTTATATCAATTATTGCCGTCTTATGGTATTGGACCTCATTTTATTTCTATGATCAAAGCTCTTTCGTCCGATCGCTTACTTCAAATACATTGTAATGGTATTTTATCTAAGCATTTGGTTGTGAACAGAGGTCTCCCCCAGGGATCCCCCTTAAGTTCCATTTTATACAGTTTAGCTATTGCACCCTTAGTATACAAACTTAATAATCTTTTACCTGGTGTCCGTATTGAAACCAGGGCCATTTGCATTCAAGCATACATTGATGATGTCCACGTCATACTTAATTCCCCTGCAGATTTACAGGTGGTTCAGACTGAGCTTACTAATTTTGCTAGTATTTCGGGTGCTGTTGTTAATTACCACAAAAGTAAACTTTTTTGTTTTCACTCTGAGGCTGAGCAATTTTATCACACACCTTTTACTCTTGTTGATGGTTTTAAACTTTTAGGAGCTCACTGGCCTCGCACAATAAAAGAAACTATAGATTATAATTATTCTCAAGTCACGGCTAAAATAATTTCTACTTTATATGCTAATAAATTGCGAGACCTTACATTATATGGTCGTGCTTATTTTCTTAATGTATTTGCATTTTCTCAACTCTGGTTTCTTGCTCAAATTTTCCCATTACCAGTCAAATGTGAAAGTAAAATCACCAGCCATGCTTTACACTTTCTGTGGCATAAACAAATCTTCAGAGTTGCTCGTCCAACTATCTATGAGCCTCTTGCTCATGGAGGTTTACGTATTTTAAACATCGTCAACAATGCCGCAGCTTATTATTACACCGTACATGTGTTTTACTTTGTGTTTATGATTCTTCAATCACAGCTGTGTTACTAAAACAATGTCTTTTTTATGTATCTTTAGATTCGCCAGTCAGTGTTCTACCTTGGTCTCATATGTACCCCCACCTTACTAATGTTATTCTTGATATAAGTTATGCTCTCATCAGTCATGAGAGTATTGAAACGTATACTGTTAAACAATTATATTGTTATTATCATATTAATATCAGGTATGTTCCTAAAATACAGCAGCAATTTCCGACTGTTCAATGGTCGCAAATTTGGACCAATCTTACGGCGAAATTTCTTTCATTTCGTCTTAAATCGCTTTGGTTTCTTCTTGTACACAATTTACTTGTGACAAATGTACGTAGATATAACATTGGACTAAGTAATACTATGTATTGTGCTCGTTGCCCTACTGAGGATACAATTGAACATCGTCTTTCAGGGTGTCATGAAAGCAAAGTGATATGGTCCAAATATTGTTGTATTGTAAGCCGCATTCTCCGTTTGCACCCAAAATATGTCACTGTTACGAACATGTTGCTCCTTCCTGAATATAAACATTTTCCGAAAGCAAAGAACAATTTTATCATCTGGTTAACGATAACTACGGCAGCTTTAATACTTGAGGACGATATCAAAGGAAATACTGATCTGTATCTGAAACTTTTAATTTCTCGTCTGTCACTTTTTACATCTCAACAACAACAGAAATATTTTGCTAATTATGTAAACGCCATTTATTAACGTTCAAAATTTGTTTTGTTTCCTTTTTGCTTAAATCTGTGCTTAATTATGTACTTGCAAATTTCTTGAATAAAGAATTAAAAAAGTGGTACATCGTTGGATTTCAAATCTTAAGGTCGAGGGTTCGATTCCCATCCGAGTCAATGATTTTTTTTAAGAAATTCTATTTTCCGCAATGCATGAAAAATTATATAAAATAATTACACTAAAATACGTCAGTATATAAAATAATTACATTAAAATACGTCCGTTGTATATATATAGCATATAATCATGCAGAACATAGTGATTATTATGTTTAAAATATAACAGGTGTTCACAGTACGTTGGTATTCTATGATATGTGTGAATGTTAAATACAAATTAAGAAAATAATATCATTGCAATAAATAAATTATATAATGTATTTATTTGCAGCTATTTGTCATATAGAGGTTACTTCTGAACATTCGTATTACAGCATGCCATTGATATTCTTAAAAAATTATCCGAGGCATAAAAAGAGGGTATAAACAGAGAATCCAAAGTCGGAACGCTCGCAAGAAATTCATGAACCCCAAAGGTCACGCGAGCAGACTGGAATTGTCCTTATGAAGGTCTTTACACAACAGAAGGTCTTTACATAGATTTTCAATTCAATACCTGATATATGCTTTTGCAATGTGGAAGTGGTGATGCCTTTGGTCGCTCTCTCTCACTTTCTCGCTCACTCACTCTGTATTTATATATATGAAAGTGGATTATGTGTGTGTTTCGACATAATTCTGATATGTCTAGAGCAATTTTAACCATATTTCTTACAATCTGGAAAAGAGTACTGTCGGGATACATATCAAAAATGCTAGAAAAAGGATCGATATAAGTATCGAATCCATTGTTTCGTGGTCGCTTAAGTAAACAGTTCTACTTTCAATTCAAGTCCAATTAAGCTCCCATTAGCACCCAGGGTGGTTACGTAGCGACAAAAAAATGACGAAATCAACCAATATTAGAGTCGAAGCGTAAGTTTTCAGTGTCGCATTTCCCATTAGTCCAACTAGGCCCGTGCCTAGAGGGCAACATATTTGAAGAGCGCGAAGTTTAAAATTTTAATTTTTTTCGTATGAAAAAGTTAAAAGAAATCGAGAGCAAATATACTATTTCATGAGCAATCCTCTTTTACTATTCTAATATATTTTATGGTAGCGTAAGAAATCTGAAAATAATTCAGAACATGTTTCCCATTTATTTTTTTTAAGTAATTGTAGCTGTAGCATCTAGTGAGTGGTATTTAACTGCAATAAATTCACTAATTAAGTATATTCGAATTAAGTTTTATTTGTAAGTTAGGGATCAAGGGACGGAGAAATGTGTAGTTATTGGGGGCGCCGAGAGCAAAAGTGCGTAGGGACGCCGAGCTTCTAAATGCAGCACTGTTCGCTAAATTAATTTGTAGAAATTTTAATGCCATTTAAGACCAAATTTAGTCCTAGCGGTGGCAGTATCCGTTTGCTGTCCTAGGAGGAATGAAAGGGGCTGACATCAAAATTATAAAAAAAGACCTACATTAGTGTCGAATCTATAATTTTGGGAGTCTCTTAGGTAAAGAGTGGAACTTCAGATGCCATGTAAGTTAAGCCCTCATTAACACAATGAAGGAGTTTGTGAAATTTGTGACATGTAGAAATAATTGAAAATAACCAATGCTAATATGCAACCCATATCTTTCGTGGTCGCCAAGTTCATTGGGAGAAGATCTGATGACCTTTAAGTTTAAATTCAACTTCCAGTAGAAGTAAGATCCCCCAGCACATCTAATAAGGAGAGCGTATTTCTGGAATCTCTGGGACAACCTTTACCAAACTTGGGGGACATTTTATTATTACTTTCAATCTAAGAAGAAAATATTGTAGTAGTATGAAGTTATGGAAGTTGGGAGGTGTGACATGTAAAATAATGTAAAACGACTGATCTTAGTGTTTTATCCATAATTTTCTCGGTCGTTGAGATGGATAGTGATGTTCCCAATGGAGGTTACATCCAAATTCATCCCCATCTTCACAGGATGATGGCCTGGGAGAGCTAAAAATAAAATCTCAAAAATTACTTAAATATTTGTCGAATTAATAGTTTTCGGGGTGAGAAAGCGTTTCTAATAACTTTGGAAGGTAATTTGTACCCACGTCAAGATGGGCTTTTTAATCATATCAATTTCTCACCTTAAGAAGAAATTACCATTACAATTATGATATTAAGCCAACCTTCGCAATCGATGAAAAAATTATGTGAATGTATGTTTCGTCTTTTAAATGAAACAAGACATGTTAAAATCAAGGATAGAGTAAGACAGTGGGTCGGTTGGTAAGTGGGTGAAATGGGTCAAGGTTTGTGAGTGGATCAGTGGATCGTGGGTCAGAAGGACGTGAAATACTGCGAAACACCACACACCGTGACTCACACTGGCCCACCCGGTGGCCACCCTTTTAGTCCAAAGATATTTCGTCCAAAAGAACATTTCGTCCAGAGACATTTAATCCAAAGACATTTGGTCCAAAGGACAATTCGTCCAAATGACATTTCGTCCGAAAGACAATTGGTTCATAGGACATTTCGTCCAAAGGAGAATTGGTTGAAATGATATTTCGTCCAATATACAATTGGTCCAAAGTACATTTCGTTCGAAAGACAATTGGTCCAAAGGACATTTCGTCCAGGGATGTTTAGTTCAAAGCACATTTCGTCCAAAGAACATTTCGTCCGTTAACGCTTGGGGGACAAGGGTTTGTTTCTATTAGAAGAGTAAAAGTGATTCATATAACATTATGACTCAGTAGCTTCTTATTTCTAAAGGAAATTTGAAATAGAGATTTATTCCGCAATTTTCATTTTGATAGAACAAATAATGCTGAGATATTCAGAACAACGTAAACGCCTGAAAACAATATGGCCGAACAACAGGAGTGAGGGAAAGGTTGCAGTGTGAAGTATGTTGCTGTAATAACTGCTAATGTGACATCTAAAATTTTCATGTTGTGAATGAAATAGTTCCAATAATAAGTACCGGTAACTAAAATTAATGGAGTTTAAATTTGAGTACGTTAAATATTAGATATGCAGACCCTTGTGTTAGAAAAGTGAAAAATTATGTGTCAAGTATCTTTGAAGAAATACTGACAAGGAAGGGTCACGCAGTGGCTCCGCTGAGATCTGAACGAGACAATTGTGTTTCCATTTGATATGCTATAACTAGACGAATCCCAATGTTATACGTGCCACCGGGAGGAATGTCGTGAGTTACAACAGATTTTGTAATATAAAAGCTACAAAGCTGGCAAAATAGTTTGAACCGAGTCATGTGTTCGGAAACGGTTGGGTAAATGGAAAACTCGGACAATACGTATTCCAACATTTTCAAGGAAACACTGTTTCGGATAAAAAGAAGTTTGCCCCAGGATCGTCGCAGGGTCCCAGACGGGATCCAACTCATTTTTTTTTTAAATGGTAAGGGGGGTTAAGTAGCACATCGTTGTAAAATGAAAGAAAATGCAGCTAGTCTCGACTCCCTACGACAACCCTGTGCAAAATGGCGGAGGATCAAAATGTAAACAAAATCTTAATTGAAAATTCCATGGCCACCCCTATAAATCGGAAACGGTGAGACAAATATGGAAATAGGAAAGGGAGTGTGGCATTATTTTCAAAGTACAACAATTTAAGTTAAAGCGTCTTATCCCAGGGTGCCAACAGGGTCTCAGGTGGGGTCCAACTAAAAAGTTTCAAATGGAAAGAGAGGTGAAAAAGCTCATCGTTTGCAAGATCTCGTTAAATGAAAGTAGATTGAGCAAGTCTTGACTTTCTACGACAACCCTGTCCAAAATTGCGACGGATCAAAATGCAACAAAAGCTTAATTGAAAAACTATGGCCACCTTGAATCCAAGTTGACTGCTTAAAACCTATGTCATTCATAACAATACAAACCTAAATCTCTATTTTTCTCTATTATGTATCTAGAAATAATAGGAAGACTAAAAAAACAATTGAATTTCGATTCACTTCAACTATTATTTCATTCGGTAACAACACATATATGTTTTGTTCTTAACGCACGTTCGGCACGGATCTCTCGACATTATTTACTTGAATATAACGAATATGCGATGAACACACAACTCTGACTTCCTACTCATACTGCTAAATGGAAGTTGTATACCTTCGGATATTTTTCTAATTTTGTCATACGTAGTTCATACAGAAAGAACTTGCTGCACCAGTATTTTGGGGGCTCTATTGTAACGTAATCGTGATGGTTACATTTGTATGTCATTCGTTGGTTTGATCGCATTACTTCAAGTAATACAAAATATACAAAAAAAGATCATTTGCAAGATTGGCGAGTAGCACCCAAACATGTGTAAGTCATTTCAGTACATCAAGCTGCGTCAAACTTTGTTGGTTTGGTCACAGTATTCCAAGAAATAACATATTTATATACAAACTCATCTTTTCGCGCTGGCGACCATATTGGATTACAGATTATACTCTTTGATATTTTGTGGATATCTACAATTAATCATAAACGTTCGCTTCTCCAATACCAGTGGTGTGAGCTGGATATGCGTTCGATACATAGTGCGGCATTTTGAACTCAAGATGTCGCGTTTTTGAACATTTTGCATATTTTAGTCACTTACTAATCAACATTAATGCCAAATTTGTTTTCGTAGCTTCAGCAGTTTGGTATGGTTATCCTTTCGATATAGGTTTTAAGCTGCCATCTTAAATTCAAGGTGGCCATAGATTTTCAATTAAGCTTTTGTTTACATTTTGACTCGCCGCAATTTTGGACAGCGTTGTCTTAGAAAGTCGAGACTTGCTCCATTTTCTTTCACTTAACAAGAACTTTCAAACGATGTCCTACCTCTCATGTCATTTGAAACTTTTTAGTTGGATCCACATGTGGGGACTCTGGAACAAGACCTTTTCACTTAAATCGTTGCACTTTGAAAATAATGCCACACTTCCTTTCCTGTTTTCACATTTGTCTCACCGTTTCCGATTTATAGGGGTGATCATGGACTTTTCAATTAAGTTTTTGTTTACACTTTGACCCGTTGCCATTTTTCACATGGTTGTTGTAGAGATTCGAAACTTGATGCATTTTCTTTCATTTTACAACAGATTTCAAATGATGTGCCACTTAACCCCCTTGCCATTTGAAAATTTTGAGTTGGACCCCTTCTGGGACCCTGCAGGGGACCCTGGTACATTTTTTTTTTACCCCAGAAAAGTTTGCCGTTGGAAATGATGGGATACGTGTTGGCCGAGGTTTCCACTTACCCAACCATTTCCGAACAAATGACTCGGTCCAAACTATACTACCAGGTAATTTTTCTGTAGATCTTACATTACAAAATATGTTGTAACTTACGATATTCCGGTGGCATGTATAACTTTGGGATTCATCTAGTTATGACTCAACAAATGCAAACACAATTGTCCCGTTCGGATCTCAGCGGAGCCACTGCGTGACCCTTCCTTGTGAGAATAGAAAAATACATATGTGTGAAATATATTTATAGTGTCCAAAGATAATACTCTTAAACAGTCACATTCTTGGCTGCAACATTGTGAAAAGTGATTGACAAATATAAGATGAAAGTTGGAACATTTCGTGTAGAATATACGTATCTTTTCAGGTTAACCACAAGTCTGGTTTCTATTCGTAGACTATTGATAGTGTGTAACTTCAGCAGCCGTTTCTACATAATTAGTGAGTTGTATGACAAACCAGAATTGTTAACTTGTCTTGTATTTTTATTTCAGTGTTATTCCTAATGCAAATATAGTATATACTTTTAATTTCATATTAATTTTCTCGGTACAGCACAGTACATTTAAGATATCCATTGCAAAGTCTCAAACCAAATACAAGATTCACATGACCATGCGGAGGCAATGTTGTCCGCAAATGAAGAGGGAGTATGCTCTTCAAAGGGTTGTTTATCATTTTGGGAGGTGAATTCCTTAACTAACGAAGCTACAACTGTATTTCTGCGAAGCTAAAACTGTATTTTTGTAAAATTATTAATGAAAGCAAAGAAGGGTGGCCATTTAGTTTTCAGGCGTTTACGTTTTTTCTGAATATCTCAAGATATATTTGTTTTATCGAAAAGAAAATTGCGGAATAAATCATTATTTCAAAATTTCCTTTAGAAATAAGAAGCTACACAAGTCACACTTCCCAAGTGTAACACTCCAATTTTGATATAAACTTTGGCAGGCAGATACTACACATAAAATAAGTAAATACGGTTTTTTTATTTTCTGCGGAAAAACTGTTTTAGGGGGCAAAAGCCCCCACCCAAAGTTTTGATAGTTGTCGCCCGAAAGGCAAGAAGAAGTGGACCGAAATGAATGAAATCGTGCACAAATATTGTAGACGAAAAATGAGGGAAAACGGGTTTCGTGTTTTTCTAGAAAGAATGGTTGGGTGGGGCGCGGACCCCTCCAAACCTTGGCTCATGAAATATCAAAAGTGCTAGTAACAGTATGTCAGAAGTGCCTAAATTTACATGAAGAATTGCAACGAAACTTTGTGTATGGACAATATGCAAAAAATAAATGAACACGGGTTTTTTATTTTCTGCGAAAAAAGGGGTTATAGGGTGCAAAAACTCCCACCCAAACTTTTGAAAGTTGAAGCCCGAAAGCCAAGAAGAAATGGACCGAAGTGATTGAAATTGTATGTAGATATTGGATACGTAAAATAAGGCCTTTCGTGTTTCACAAGTGTCTCCATCTGATTTCTTCAAATTTGGCAGATCAACAACAAGCACAAAAAGTATAGCGTATTTTATAGCATTTCAGGAGGCACCTTTTACTCTTACAATGTTTTTCCGCATAAACAAAAACACGTGTCGATTAATTTCTTGTTTGCTGTTGATGTGCCAAATTTGAAGCAAAATGGATAGGGATACTTCAGAAACACGAAAGACCTTATTTTACATAGGGTCTCTAAAATGTCTACCCACAATTTCATTTGCTTTGGTTCGCTACTTCCTGCGCTATTACGGTAATATTTACTTTTTTTTCGGAGGAGGCCTAGGCCCCAACACTGTTTTCCGCACAAATTAAAACACGTTTCGTTTATTGTTTTGCGAATTGTCCCTATACGAGGTTTCGTTGCAATTCTCCATACTCTTTAATAACCTCTGGCGTATAATTATTTGCACTTTTGACATTTCGTAATCAACAGTTTAAAAGGTCCGTGATATACGCAACCGTTTTTTTTAAAGGAAAATACGAAACCCAATTACCTCAATTTACGTCTACAATATCTGTGCACAGTTTCATTCAATTCTGTACACTTCTTCTTGCCTTTTAGGGCTCAAATTTCAAAATTTTGGGTGGGGCATTTTGTCTCTTAAAACCGTTTTTCCTCAGAAAATAAACTCGCATTCGTTTACTTTTTGCATATTGCCACTACACAATGTGTCGTTCCCATTCTTCATGTCCTTTAAGCACTTCTGACATACTGTTATTCGCACTTTTGATGTTTCACGATCAAAGTTTTGTAGGGGCCTGTGTCCCACCCAAACCTTTTTCTTTTTTTCAGGAAATACGAAACCAGTATTCCCTCATTTTATATCTACAATATCTCTACACAATTTCATTCACTTTGGTTCATTTCTTGTGACCTTTCGGGCCTCAAGTTTCAAACTTTTGGATGGGGGCTTTTGCTCCCTAAAACCGTTCTTCCGCAAAAAAAAAAAACGTATTTATTTAGTTGTTGCGTATTGTCCCTACTCAAAGTTTCGTTGCAATTCTTCATGTTCTTTACACACATCTGACATACTGTTATTAGTACTTTTCATATTTCGTGATCAAAGGTTTGGAGGGGTGTGTGCCCTACGTAACCATTTTTTCCAGGAAAATACGAAACACGTATTCCCTCATTTTACGTCTGCAATATCTGTGCACAATTTCGTTCACTTCGGTCCACCTCTTCTTGCCTTTCGGGCGTCAACTTTCAAAATTTTGAGTAGGGGCTTTTGCCCCCCCTAAAACCATTTTTCCGCAGAAAAACACGTATTCGTTTATTTTGTGTGTAGTATCTACCTGGCAATTTTTTTGAAAATCGGAGTGTTAAACTTGGGAGGTATTACTTGTGAGTCATAATGTTATATGCATCACTTTTACTCTTCTAATAGAAGCAAACCCTTGACCCCCAAGCGTTACCGGACCAAATGTTCTTTGGACGAAATGTGCTTTGAACTAAACATCCCTGGACGAAATGTTCCTTGGACCAATTGTCTTTTGGACGAAATGTCCTTTGGACCAAATATCTTTTGGATCAATTGTGTTTTGGACGAAATGTCCTTTGGACCAATTGTCTTTTGGACCAATTGTTTTTTGGACGAAATGTCCTTTGAACGAAATGTCCCTGGACCAAATGTGTTTGGACTAAATGTCTCTGGACGAAAATCCTTTGGACGAAATGTCCTTTGGACCAATTGGCTTTTGGACGAAATGTCCTTTGTACGAAATGTTCTTTAAACCAATAGTGTTTTGGACGAAATGTCCTTTGGACCAAATGTCTTTTGGACGAAATGTCCTTTGGACCAATTGTCTTTTGGACAAAATGTTCTTTGGAGAAATTGCCCTTTGGACCAAATGTCCCTGGACTAAATGCGTTTGGACTAAATGTCTCTGGACGAAAATCCTTTGGACGAAACTACCCCCAACTATCCACCGTCCCATTCTGTTCAGCGCATTGTAGACAGCATCTTCTGAACACTGGTGAGCTTGTCTACGTTTTACTTTCAATATCTCCATTTTTCTTCTTTCTTCATTTATTTCTAATGAAAAAAGCTCAGGCATTTTGGATTTTGATATTTGCAATTGTAAGAGTGGCAATAGCAATAGGAGTTCAATTTTGAGATACAGCTTGTGAGCTTTTAGAGGAACTAACTGCTGGAAAAAAATTTTGAATCAACTGTAATATATGAATTATTATACCTAGTATAAAAACTGAAAGTAACTATGTCTGCGTAATTGTCATGGTCAAATTGCAAAGTCAAATGAAATGACATTTGGTATATAATCAGGCCCCAATCCCAACTGGGAAGTTATCATACGCGTATCACTTTCATTATAACACATATCCTTAGTGGGGAGTAGGTGTCCGAATTTTTGCGAAAAACTGAGTATCTTACAAGCCGTTCAACTTAGAGAGCTTAAATTCAGTATATAACTCTTTACTAAAAATAAACAGAACGTGTCCTGGCATTTTTAAAAATGTGTTTTATGAGCGGGGGGATTTTCTATATATTGGAAATTGGTAGTGGGTTGATTTGTAAAAATTATCGAAAACGATTGATATTAGTTGAGAAATTAATTGAAGAATGAAAACTACAGTCCTTTGCATTTTATACCCACTGCTTTCTAATATAATAATTGCTGAAGCTGGTGTTTAATATATGGATCGTTCAGAGCATAAGGCAATCAAACCATAAAGTTGTGAGAAAAATAGACATAACATTTGTATTTCAAGCTTAATTTCATGGACATTTTAAATTAGTACGGTGTGCTTAATTATATGGAAAACTAGTTTTTCTTTCTTTTCTTCTTACGTTGGTCTACATTATCTTGATTTGATACTTTCAAATTTCAACCTGTTTTCTGCTGAAATGTATATGTAAGACAAGAAAGAAATAATTATATATGATAAATTTAAATTTATCTTAATTTGGAAGATGAGAAACACTTTACCATTGTATATCGTAAAGGTCAGATCCACCGGTATTGTGACAGAGCGGTGCTTGAGCGATTGACGGTAGGAATTCAAACTCATATAAGTGAAAATTTCACAGTCTTGTTTTATTTCAAGTGTAACCTCTTTAGTCAATGGAGAGAAAGACGTGGATCATGGGTCAGAGTTGATTACGTTGGTGGGTCGGAGTTGGTCCCAATGGTTCAGAGTGGTTCATAGTTGGTTGTGGGTCACTTCTGTATTCTACCATTAATTTCATAATTTGCAATCACCCTGTCCTTTAGCTTAAAGTCACAATCGTGGAACGTAGAATTTAATATTAGTGATGTAATAAACCCATAAAGGGTCGCTTCTTGTTTTACCTTGGTGCATTATACTTTTGCAATGGTAAGACAAGTGTTTACCTCTTCTGGGTAGTTTCACAGTTTCACATTTGTAGAGGTGGTCAAGGAGTTTTCAATGAAGGATTTATTACCATCTTGAACGCTCGCTATTTTGCACAAGGTAGCTTAAAGACTCTTACCATTTTTTTTAAATTTTAGTAATAGTTTTAAATGATATACTACTTGATTCCCCTTGCCATTTTCAAATTTTGAGTTGCACCCCTCCTGAGACCCACCGGGGAACCTTGGGGCAAATCTTTTTCCTCGACACGGGGTACCTTTGAAATTATAAAATACATGTTTTCAGGTGTTGACATCTCTTTCATCGTTTCAGACTTTTATTAGTGTCAACGGGCTTCATGGATACCATGCTTCTTTATTCTCTTAGTTTTCAGATAAAAGCCCCCATGTCCTAAGAATCAGTGGACCACCGATGCGCAACTGGCGACATTTCGCCAAAAGTTGGTGATCCCGCAGCTACGATCCGTGGTGGCCCCACTTCGGTTTTGAAAATTATACCACCAGCGGCAGAGACTCAACGAACCACCAAATTCCTCCCCCAAAATATGTTAAATCGCCCATATGCTTGATTTGTTTATATTCAGGTGAGTGCAAAAACACTAGGGAAAAAAAGCAAGGATCCCAAGGTGGACGCGAACCTTCAACCTTAAGTTTACTTGCCGCATATTCTTCTGACTTCGCCACGGAAACGATGAAGAAAATCTCGCTTGTAGAAGGATAAATTATTGAGGTCTTAATTTAGCCAATCAAACAAATCCCTCTATCTCGAGTTCTGTGAGATGGTACTATGAACCGTTTCGAGATTTATTGCTTTCTGGTGGGGTACTATCTATGTGCAAAATTTGAGAAAATCGCCGACGCGCACCTTCGGAAACTCTCCTCTTTAGTGCAATGTTGACAAGAGATGGTGTGGGTCAATGAAACCTTGATCCACAACATACTGAACCACCACACATCGTGACCCACAATGACTCAACACCCAACGTGACCCATTCATCCACCATGACCCACTCTGACTAACCACCAACTATAAACAACTCTGAACCATTGTGACCAACTCCGATCCACTAAAATACATCGTCATTAAGTTTGATCCATTATCCACGCCATCCTCTCTACTGACTTAAGAGGTTATATTTGTAATAAATCATTTTTTTTCAGTAGTTAGCTCCTCTAAAAACTCATAACCTGCATCTAAAGAGCCAAGCAGTAAGTCCTATTGCCATTGTTGAAACTGGAAATATCAAAATCCAAAAGAGCCTGAACTTCTTTCTTCATTACAACCAAATGAAAAAAAGAAGAAAAATGGAGGTCTTGAAAGTAAAACGTAGACAAAGTTGCCAGTGTTCAGAAAATGCTATCTAGAAGGCACTGAGCAGAATGAGTAGGTGGGTCAATGGGTCAGTGTGAGTCACAGTGATGGTGTTTCGCAGTGGGTCACGCCTTGCTGACCTACGATCCACTGACCCACTCATAAATCTTGACCCATTTGACCCACCGACCAACTCAATCTCTGATTTTATATTTAGTATATCATTTAAAAGACGAAACATACATCTACTCAATTTTTTCTCGATTGCGAAGGCTAGCTTGATACATATACTAGTTGAGATGGTAATTTCTTCTTAAGGTGAGAAATTGATATGATTAAAGAGCCCATCTTGAAGTGGTTACGAACTACATTCCAAAGTTATTACAAACGCTTTCGCGACCTCAGAAAACTATTACTTCGACAAATATTTAAGTAAGTTATTACATTTTATTAATCATATCTCCAAGCCCCTCAACCTGTAAAGATGGGGATGAATTTGGATATAACGCCATTGAGTGCCTCACTACTCATCTCAACGACCGAGAAAACAATGAATAACACTCTACAATCAGTCATTTTACACTATTTTTACATGTCACTCTTCCCAACTTCCATCCCTTGATGTATCTGAATTCCACAATATTTTTTCCTTAGATTGGAAGTAATATGTCTCCCATGTTAAGTAAAAGTTGCTCCAGACATTCCGGAGTTTCGTTGGAATATACACGTATACATACCTCAAAACATTAAGAGCTGTGTGAGCAATGCTTTCGATGTTGCTCCTGTAAATTCAAAATCCAGGAGGCAAGTCGCTCATACCAAAACGTGGCATTAAATGACATTGTGTTTGTAATAGTGTCACGTACTCAAACTATGGATTTGACACTAATCTCAGTCACTTGAGACATTTTATTTTTCTTCCTTTATCGCCCGCAATAATAATGAGTTTTGAATTGATTGAATTGATTTTGAGTTTAACGTCCCGTCAGCAGTGAGGCTATATGAGACGTAGACCTACTAATTAACGCGAACTACATGAGCTCTCGCTGGGGGGCCGAATCTGGGTCTCCCACGCCGAAAGTAGGTACGCTATACGCTTAACAACAAAGGAGATTTACGATGAGAGTTAAATTTGGACTTTAACGCTTTCGGAGTTGTAATTATTAATTTCTGCAACAACGAGAACTATGGATTCGACACTAATATCGATCGCTTTTACTTTATATATATTGGCGGAGAGAAAGGGACCACATCCATATACAAAAGCCTTGCAGATTATTGAACTGAAATCCTTTGGAAAGAAATCCTATTCTACCTTCTTTCTCGAGTATAAATAAGTCTCTTAGACATGACTTCGTGTTCGTAACTTTCCTGTTTACATAGTTTTGGGGATCGGGAGTTTTGTGTCTGTAACGAAGATTGGAGTTTGTATAATAATTTCTGTTTATACCCGAATAGTCTCTTTACCTTTCAGAAAGCGTAAATCACTTGCTGTAATGAGAAAATTCAGAAGTAACTTCCGATGACAAATAGCCGCAAATAAATACACTACATAATTTATTCATTCCGATAATATTATTTTCTTAATTTGTATTTAACATTCACATATATCAGAATACCAACGTACTGTAAACACCTGTTATATTTTAAACATAATAATCACTATGTTCTGCAATGATTATATGTTATATATATATATATATATATATATATATATATATATATATATATATATATATATATATATATATACAACTGACGTATTTTAATGTAATTATTTTATATTTATAATTTTTCATGCATTGCGGAAAATAGAATTTCTTAAAAAAAACATTGACTCAGATGGGAATCGAAACCTCGACCTTACGATTTGAAATCCAACGGCGTACCACTGAGCTAACACAAGCGCTCCTCAAATAATACTTCTAGCGATATATAACGGTAATTAAGATAATAATTACATTCATATCCACTGCAAACGCTGTTTTTGTTCTACTTTGACTTTTATTTTAGTACTCAGGAGAGAATAATGTTCTATGTCCTAACTTTCACCATTCCTTTACATATGGAAAGATTCGTTTAGGTATCTAAATATTCCATTAAGTATGGAGAGCAAAATGACAAACAAGCATGTGCTGGCATTAATACAGTTCCGAAATATTGTATCATTAAGTATTTCAATCCATGTTGCTTTTTTATATATAATTGGTAACAAGTCTTATTATATTTAAAAGAAGAAAAACGCATCTGCAAGATTTTTCCCGATTGCAAAGGTTGGCTTCGAGGTTCGAACCTGGTTTACTTTTTCCCGAAGATACCCGAAGTGGGATTTACAAAATTTTTGCCTCGAAACAGCAATAAAGAATGCGCTCAACCTTTTTGAGACATGGTGTACAATTAACAACAAGGACACTATTATAATACATTGTACGTACTAAATTACACTGCAAAACATAATATTTAAAAGGGTGGAAAAAATCACATTTGTAAACAGTGAGTGTTTTCGGAAAATGCAAGGTTTAATTGGTAGGCTATTGCAAGACAGTGTCCGCTGTTTATGTTTCAAAAAATAAATTCTGTTATTGTTTCTAACATGTATATGTGCGCAAAGTGTATATAATTAGCCATGTACATGATTGCCAAAATAGAAGTAGTAATAGAGTTTTTTCTTATAAATTGTGTGTTTGCTGTCCAAAGTTAAATGGAAGAAATAATACCGGTTCAATTGAAGTATGTGTTGGTAACAGGTGTGTGCTGTAAAGGGAAGCGAATTCCTCTAGAACTTGACAACTTATGGCAAAGCCATGACCGGGGGTGTGGGGACGGAGCCCCTAGCGAGCTTTAGCGCGTTACACCTCTAAAATCGGAATGAGAATGTGTTTATATATGCAGTTTTTTGAGAATAAAATTTTTGCCACGAAACAGCAATAAAGAATGCGTTCAACCTTTTTGAGACAAGGTGTATATATATTACCTGCAGGAAAAGTAATTCACACCTGTGTGATATAGGAGTGCGAAAATATTTCAGGCTTTTTGCATATTTATTATTGAATGAAGACTACAATTTACTAGGTAATTTACAAATATGAATATTGTTGGAAATTGTTTAAATTTTTTTCATAGCATTTCAGTGAACACTACTTTTGTACTGTAATGTAGTACAGTGCGTTATAATGGAAACGTTGGGCATAGTTGTACATATTACCTGCAGCAAGACTTTTTAAATATTTCATATGTACTGGACAATTTCTTGCAGTCAACCTGTATCTCTCGTCTTGTATTTTCAATAAAGACTACAATTTGTAGGTAATTTATAAATATGAATTTTGTTAAGGCTTTCTAAACATTAGTTCATAACATTTGATTCAACACTAGTTTTTGCAGTGTAACTTTGTACACCGTATTATAATGGTTTCCTTTGATAAAAAAATGTACTTACTGGGCACCAAGACTTCTTGAAATGTTTATATACCCTGGGCAATTACATAGAGTCTTCGTGTATCTTTACTCTTATATTTTCAATGAAGACGATTATTAACTAAGTAATTTAGAATATGAATATTATTGGAGGCTTTTTAAAAATTTGTTTATAGCATTTTAAACAAACTACTTTTTGCATTGTAGTATAACAGTGTATTAGAATGGAGTCTTTCTCATTTCTTATTACAATTAAATAACAAAACATCATTTCCTTAATGATACTAAAAAACGCATATATAACTCGATTACTATTCGCATTTTAGAGGTGTAATTCCCCACACATGCCGGCCGCAACGTACCAGTACTATGTGAGCAGTAAGAAGGAAGTCGAAAATCTAAGGAAATCGGTAGTGTAGGGGATTGACGTGAGCCAACTGGGCAGGAGACCTGGCTTCGATTCTTAACAATTATTTTCTCACTCTTTCTTTCTTTGAAAGTTTATTTTTATAGCATATATTGTTTGGCTATAAGCTTGAGTCTTATAAAACGCATTTCACTCCAACCGCTCCTGTAAACAAACTACTGAATCGAAAGGGACACTTTTACACGTATCCCATATATTATAACTATATACGCTGCCAACGAAAAAAGTTGTCAAAAGGTGCGTGTATATATATATATATATATATATATATATATATATATATATATATATATATATATGTGTGTGTGTGTGTGTGTGTGTGTGTGTGTATTTCCTTAAAAGTTATAATCTTATACTTTTTCAGCTGTGGTATAGACTTAATGTATTTTTGTCTCGTCTGGATACTACATCGTGGAAATGATGCTCAACGTTTTTTTTTCCAAAATGTTTTTTGGGGGTACACTGCCTCCTTGCGGCTCTTACAGTGCCCCCGTAGGAGACCAAATAATACGTGTATAATAGAATAATAAATAGAATACTATCAGCAGTGCCCGTGGGAATATTAAATGTGATCCTCATTAACATTGTTTCTGAAAGAAACACTGGTGTTGCCCCATCTCTAAACCTACATACGTTTCATTTTAAATAGTTGAGTATCGTTTCGAAGCTTCACACGAACATACTGCCTGGTTTCGAGACGCTCTCAACAGTTAGCGTATAAATATATCCTTTTTGTCTATGTCTGTAATAGCGAAAATATTTTGTTCACGCAATGCCAACAAAAAATATATTGATAAAACGAAGCAACGTGATAAGAAAATAAACGCAAGATAAAACATGATTCGGCGGAGAATCGAATCCAGACCTGCTACTCAGAAAGCAGACACTTTACCGCAGAGCTAACTTACTACGTAGAATTCTGTTTGTTCTGTTCTCGTCAATATACCACATAAGAGGCCAAATAAAGGCTATTCAAAAATATATCAATTTTGCGTTCAAGATGGCGACTTCTCCAATGATTTGTTTCTTCACTTAAACTAAACTACGTCCTTAATAACATAGCGAAACCTGGCTTACCTACCAAGAGCACAACTTACAATTTTCATGGTTACAAATTTTCGAGCCGCCATTTTGAATCGAAGACGACGACTTTTCCAATATGTCTGATTTTTCCCCTCACATGCGCGTTAATCTACACACTTGAACGCAATTTCGTGATTCCACCATTACTACAAGTTGTGTAGAATTAGACGCACCCTTATAAGATTCCTAGCACTTTCTTACACCGAACATGACTAATTTTTTCAAGTTTTAGTGCGGATTCGCAAACTACGCATTAGAATAATCATCACCTAGAAATTTCAACGTCCTAGATACAGCCATTACAAATTTCACATTTTTTCGATTTGTGCCGTGAAACGAAAACGAATTGTAATGCTCTTTTTTCTATCATAAAATATGTTCTTAGCTTCACTGCATCACAAAATATGACGTTTCTATGGTGTGCTGAAATACTCTAAAAACCAGCATTTCGAAACGACGAAAAAGTTCGACACTTCATTTACATGGAAAATGTAGCCTTTTTCGTGATATCGGAATTTTCCCATTACTCTCATCCCATGACGAACAAGTATGCAAAATTTGGTGTTTGTATGTTTTGTGGAAGTATGCAAACAATTAAGTGTATTTCAGACTTTAGAGGTATATAATAATTCCCCACAGATGCCGGCCGCAACGTACCAGTACTATGTGAGCAGTAAGAAGAAAGTCCAAAATCTAAGGAAATCGGTAGTGCAGGAGATTGACGTGAGCCTACTGGGCAGGAGACCTGGGTTCGATTCTTAGCAATCTTTTTCTAAATTTTTCTTTCTTTGAAAGTTTATTTTTATAGCATATATTGTTTGCTTATAAGCTTGAGTCTACTATAAAACGCATTTCACTCCAACCGGTCCTGCAAACAAATTACTGAATCGAAAGGGACACTTTTCCACATATCCCATATATTATAACTATATACGCTGCCAACGAGAAAATGGTCAAAAGGTGCGTATATATATATATATATATATATATATATATATATATATATATATATATGTGTGTGTGTGTGTGTGTGTGTGTGTATTTCCATAAATGTTATAATATTATACTTTTTCAGTTGTGGTATAGACTTCAAACTTGGTATACGCATCTATCTAAACGACAAGTATAAAAAGGGAGATTGTTTGCAATTATTTCCGGTTGGAAGCACACATTATTTTCGCGAGACAACTTGTATTTTTGTCTCGTCTAGATACTATATCGTGGAAATGATGCTCAATGATTTTTCCAAAATATTTTTGGGGGGTACACTCCCTCCTTCGGGCTCTTACAGTGCCCCCACAGGAGACCAAATGATACGTGTATAGTAGAGTAATAAATAGAATACTATCAGCAGTGCCCCTAAGAATACTAACTGTGATCCTCAGGTATATTGTTTCTGAAAGAAACAGTATGTTGGTGTTGCCCCATCTCTAAAGCTACATATGTTCTTTTTAAATAGTTGAGTATCGTCTCGAAGCTTCACACAAACATACTGCCTAGTTTCGAGACGATATCAACAGTTAGTGTATAAATATTTTATTTTCGTCTATGTCTGTAATAACGAAAATATTTTGTTCACGCAATGCCAACAGAAACTATTTTGATAAAACGAAGCAACGTGATAAGAAAAAAAACGTAAGATAAAACAAGGTTCGGCGGAGAATCGAATCCAGACCTGCTACTCAGAAAGCAGACACTTTACCGCAGAGCTAACTTACTACGTAGAAATCTGTTTGTTTTATTCTCCTCAATATACTACATAAGAGGCCAAATGAAGGCAATTCAAAACTATGGCAATTTTGCATTCAAGATGGCGACTTCTCCAATGATTTGTTTCTTCACTTAAACTGAACTACGTCCTTAATAACATAGAAAAACCTGGCTTACCTACCAAGAGCACAACTTACAATTTTCATGGTTACAAATTTTGAGCCGCCATATTGAATCGAAGATGACGACTTTTCCAGAATGTACGATTTTTTCCCTCACAAGCGCTGTAATCTACACACTTGAACGCAATTTCGTGATTCCACCATATCTACAAGTTGTGTAGAATTAGACGCCCCCTTATAACATTCCTAGCACTTTCTTACACCGAAAATGACTATTTTTTTCAAGTTTTAGGGCGGGTTCGCAAACTGAGCATCAGAATAAACATCACCTCGAAATCTCAACGTCCTACATACAGCCATTACAAATTTCACATTTTTTCGATTTCAGCCGAGAATCGAAAACGAATTTTAATGCTCTTTTTTCTATCATAAACTAAGTTCCTAGCTTCACTGCCTCACAAAATATGACGTTTCTATGGTGTGCGGAACTACTCTAGAAACCAGCATTTCGAAACGACGAAAAATTTCGACAGTTCATTTACGTGGAAAATGTCGCCTTTTTCATGATATCGGAATTTTCCCATTACTTACATCACATGACGAACAAGTATGCAAAATTTGGTATTTGTATGTTTTGCGTAAGTATACAAACAATTAAGTGTGTTTCCGTTTATAGAGGTATATAATTTGACAGATCCTAGGATGCTACGTACCAGTCCTATGTGACCAGTAAGTATGAAATGGAAAATTTAAGGAATTCAGTAGTGTAGGCCAATGACGTGAGCCTACTGCGCAGGAGACCTGGGTTCAATTCCCGACATTTTTTTCTCACTTTTTTCTTTCTATCAAAGTTTATTTTTATAGTGTATATTGTTTGTCTATAAGCTTGAGTCTATTATATAACGCAATTCACTCCAACCACTTTTCTAGGTATCCCATATATTATATCTATATACGGTGCCGACGAGAAAATCGTCAAAACGTGCGTATATATATATATATATATATATATATATATATATATATATATATATATATATGTATGTATGTGTGTCTGTGTGTGTGTGTATTTCCCTAAAAGTTATAATCGTATACTTTTTCAGTTGTGGTATAGACTTCTAACTTGGTATACGCATCTACCTAAACGACTAGTATAAAAAGGGAGATTGTTTGCAATTATTTCCGGTTGGAAGCACACACTATTCTCGAGAGACAACATGTATTTTTACCCGTCTGGATACTATATCTTGAAAATGATGCTCAATGTTTTTTCCAAAATGTTTTTTGGGGTACACTGCCTTTTTGGGGCTCTTATTGTGCCCTCGCAGGAGACCAAATAATACGTGTATAATAAAATGATAAATAGAATATTATCAGCAGTGCCCCTTGGAATATTAACTGTGATTCTCAGGAACATTGTTTCTGAAAGAAACACTGGTGATGCCACATCTCTAAAGCTACATATGTTTCTTTTTAAATAGTTGAGTATCGTTTCAAAACTTCACACGAACATACTGCCTAGTTTCGAGACCATCTCAACAGTTAGCGTAAAAATATATCCTTTCCGTCTATGTATGTAATAACGAAAATATTTTGTTCACGCAATGCCAACAGAAACTATTTTGCTAAAACGAAGCAACGTGATAAGGAAAAAACGCAAGATTAAACAAGGTTCGCCGGGGAATCGAACCCATACCTGTAACTTAGAAAGCAGACGCTTTACCGCAGAGCTAACTTCCTACGTTGAATTCTGTTTGTTGTATTCTCGGCAATATACCACATAAGAGGCCAAATGAAGGCAATTCAAAACTATGGCAATTTTGCATTCAAGATGGCGACTTCTCCAATGATTTGTTTCTTCACTTAAACTGAACTACGTCCTTAATAACATAACGAAACCTTGCTTACCTATCGTGAGCACAACTTAAAATTTTCATGGTTACAAATTTTTCAGCCGCCATATTGAATCGAAAATGGCGACTTTTTCAAGATGTCCGATTTTTCCCCTCACCTGCGCTGTAATCTACACACTTGAACGAAATTTCGTGATTCCACCATATCTAAAAGTTGTCTAGAATTAGACGCCCCCTTATAACATTCCTAGCACATTCTTACACTAAAGATGACTATTTTTCTCAAGTTAAGGGGCGGATTCGCAAACTACGCATCAGAATAAAAATCACCTCGGAATGTCAGCGTCCTAGACACAGCCATTACAAATTTCACATTTTTTCGATTTGCGCCGCCAAATCAAAACGAATTTTAAGGCTCTTTTTTCTAAAATAAACTATATTCCCATCTTCACTGTCTGACAAAATATAACGTTTCTATGGTGTGCGGAACTACTCTGAAAACCAGCATTTCGAAACGACGAAAAATTTCGACACTTCATTTACATGGATAATGTCGCCTTTTTCATGATATCGGAATTTTCCCAATACTCACATCACATGACGAACAAGTATCCAAAATCTGGTATTTGTATGTTTTGCGGAAGTATACAAACAATTAAGCGTGTTTCCGATTATAGAGGTATATAAAACTCGCTAAAGCTCGCTGGGGGCTACGCCCCCTGACCCCCGATCATGACTTTGCCATAAGTTGTCGAGTTCTAGAAAACTATTCTTTGAGGAATTCGCTTCCCTTTACAGCACACACCTGTTACCATCACATACTTCAATTCACCCGGTATTATTTCTTCCATTTAACTTTGGGCAGCAAACACACAATTTATAAGAAAAAAGTCTATTACTACTTCTATTTTGGCAATCATGTACATGGCTAATTATATACACTTTGCGCACATCTATACATGTTAGAGACAATAACAGAATTTATTTTCTGAAACATAAACAGCGGACACTGTCTTGCTATAGTCTACCAATTGAACCTTGCAATTTCCGAAAACACTCACTGTTTACAAATGTGAATTTTTCCACCCTTTTAAATATTATTTTTTGCAGTGTAATTTAGTACGTACAATGTATTATAATAGTGCCCTTGTTGTTAATTGTACATATTACCTGCAGGAAAAGTAATTCACATCTGTGTGATATAAGAGTGCGAAAATATTTCAGGTTTCCTGCATATTTATTATTGAATTTACAATGAAGACTACAATTTACTACGTAATTTACAAATATGAATATTGTTGGAAATTGTTTAATTTTTTTTTCATAGCATTTGAGTGAACACTACTTTTGTACTGTAATGTAGTACAGTGCGTTATAATGGAAACCTTGGGCATAGTTGTATTATCTGTCAGGAAAGTAAATGTACACCTATATTTCGAGTCTGGCATTCCTGCGCTCCATCGGTGGAGAGTATGAGAATTAAATCAATTAAATGTTTACTGAGGGGCAAAAGAAAAGTCTAATCTGAATAAGACATTGCAGAGGGACACAAGCTGTGAATACGAACAGTGCATAGTGCAAATAAAGAACAACACCGAAAGAGAAAGCAGGAATAGTTCTTAAACGGTGAAAAAAGCCTAAAAATTATCGAGCGGGAATATAAAACACAAATACAACAAATACGCCGACAACTAAACGTTCACTACGCCATGATCTTGGTGTAGTGTTTAAGGTGCTGGCTTACGAATACGAAGGACGTCAGTTCGAATCCCCGGAAAGGACTTTTTTAAAAATTTTTGTTAATAATACATACAGCTCATGAGAGATGGTAAAAGAGGTCGTATTTAGTCTTTCGTAGCAATTATTATTGGTAATGTTTAGTATTGATAATACATTTTGTCTTTGCGTATTGCTTTTATTCTTTTCTTCATTTCGAAAGAGAAGAATATCCAAACAAATGCCACCAAAATTCCTCTTATTTTGAATGTAAAAGCCATTTGCAAGTAGTGAAGAATAAAAATTGAACGTTCCGACGTAGCTGCAAAAAGTAAAAAGAAAAACATGGAAGTGGAGGGGATCGAATCCATACTCATGGTTATTAAAAATACAATTTCTACATGCCTTACACCTCCCGACCAAGTTTCTACGTTAGCAAGTAAGAGGCTTGTGTTTATATTAGTCTGGTCAATACGTTTTGCAAAGAGGCCCAGTTTAGCTATGACGCATCACAGGTGCTAGAAGGGAGCAAAACACTTTTCCTCTCTCCCTCTGTGTGTCTTTTTATCTATCTATCTGTATATATATATAACGCTATTTGTGAATGCCATAACCACTCTAATTTTCAGCGGACGAAACTAGGCACAAACATTAATTGTTGAAATCTTGATGAGTTCGTTAACCAGAATAATCAGATGAAAATGTTCAAAATGGCGTCCATTCAAACTCTCAAAAAGTTCCTAGCGAACCAAATTTCGCCCATAAATAGGTATTCAGAAAGTTTGAATAACTTTTCCTCTTTTACTGAAATATTTGTGTGCAGGGACTTATCCTCTTTTATTGAAATACTGGACCCGATTAATCGCCTAAAGAAGGTCCAAATCCTTTCGCTGCGGTCAGGCTTTTTTTTTGCAGGAGGGGGGTTATTTTCCTATCGGAAAAGATTATTATTAGTGATGATATGAAATTACACATTGAAAGTGAAGTAACTTGTGAAACGTGTTATTTGAAAGAATAATGTAATAAATATGCTTTCCCCTAACAGAGAGAAATGTAAATCATATATTTCGAGTTCGGGAGCGTGAATGGCGAGGAGTGTTATTTGATTTGCTTTTTAGTAACACATTGCATTGCAAATAAAGGTAGGCAACACTAGTGGTAAGAAAACCAATAAACTAATAATAATAATAATAATAATAATAATAATAATAATAATAATAATAATAATAATAATAATAATAATAGGTATTTTTGTGGCAAGGCAATATCTTCTTCAAACGTAATTATTGTAATGCCATATCTCCCTTACAAACAAAATATTAGTAATTTATATCGAGAGAACGGGAAATTGTAGAGTGATGGGAGAAACGTTGGACAGTATGCACTCATAGTACTCAGAAAAATAAGCGATTTCAATGCAAAATAAACGAAGAGACATTGTCATGGGGAGTCATGGGGCCAAGGCAGAGCCCTCTTTAGGCAAAATGTCGATAACTTATATCGAGAGAACAGGAGGTGATAGTGGGATGGGACCAATGTTGGACACCGTGGACCCATAAGGCGCATCGAAAAAATTAGGGGGGGCGCCAGCCAGCCTTACTTATTTTCACATAATAATATAAAATTATATTGTCGAAATACACACACGAGTTAGCTAGTAATATTTCATATTATTATTATTATTATTATTATTATTATCAACAGCGTCTTTTCATTACGTGTGCATGTTTGACATGAAACCAAAGAGAAGATCAATGATTCGTAGAAAGAATAAGAATAGCCAGTTAACTTAACTGTGAAGGACGGCGAAAAATACGAAAAGAGTGACTACCTGTAGGAAAAGAAATAATACTTTCTCTCAAATGGATAAAAAAAAAACAAGCTGAGATAGATTCGAACTCGCATGGACGGCGCGAAAAGTCAGTGTTTTGTCCACTTTTTTTCACTGACTCACCGAACTTGTTTCAGTTATTATTGCTAATTTTACTTGCTTCACTCGTTTAATTTGCTTTTTCTAATAACTTGTAACGACAGGGACACGAACAGAGAAACATCGAGGACAGTTAAAAATCATAATTGCTACCCCGCCGAGAATCGAACCCGGGACACCATACACCAAAGACGCACGGGTTTGCCACTAGACCAGGGGGTGGACACAGCTCACTCCCTGTGTCGTTAGGGATTACGACCACCATATTACCAGCTATCACTTCTGTGTGTTGTATACTATGATCACATGTTTCTTCTTTGCTGGAAGAGTTAAACCTACATTCTATGTAATACATGAGGTATTTAGACCTACATACTCTTCATATAATGTAATAAAAGGGTCATGCTGGGAATAAGAAAAAGAACATGCCTTGGACAAAACGGAAAGTATTGGCATCAGAAATATTTATCTACGAGGCATGCGCAGTAGTATATTTCAGAACAGTTACTGTTTAGTTCAGTAAACGAAGAAAAAGGTATAAAAAAGCAAAAATGTCGCGTCAACGAGATCGACCAGAGCTGATACAGGCGGAAGCAGATGTGTAGTAATACAACTTGGTTAAATTGATAATTGATTCTTTATCCTGTAGTAGATCGTATCACAACTTTACGGGAGAGCAGAAAAGGACTTACTAACGCTATCATATCGTAAGTTTTAGTAACACGACCATATAGAAACAAATGGATGTAACTGTGAGTACTACAACTTGGATTTAACGAAAGCCGTTTAGATATTCAGTGGTTTGTAGGGTTGTATAAGAGACAAAAAGATAAGACACAATATAATTCTTCATACCTCAGCTTCCAGTGGCTAGATACATGCAATTTCTGGTTAGATACTGAAACTGCTGTCGGATTTTAATACATGACGTATTGCAGGATACAAAGTGCTTTGCATTACTTGTTTATTTGTAGACAGCTACTAGCTTAGTGTTCTGAAAGGTTGTGTAGAAACTAGGGATACCGAATTCCGGAATTATTGCATTCCGGACTCCCGAAAGTAAAACCTGACAAATTCGGGAATTCGGAAAATTCCGATTTTGGAACAATTCCGGAATTCGGAAAAATCCGGAATTTAGAAATTTCTGATTTCTTTAAGAATTTTTTTCGAAATCCTGAGTTTTTCTCAATTCGGGAATTTTCTAAATTCCGGATTCTTCCCGAGTTCCGCAATTATTCTGAATTCCGGAGATTAACTGAATTCCATAATTTTCCGAAATCCGGAAAGTGAAAGTTCCGCTTCTGAAAAATGAATTTATTTTGGTTAATATGAATCGTGGCGGAAATAAGTCTTTGACCAGGTAATGGCGACTGCTTTGAAAGAAATGGAGAGTACGAGAATTCAATCTGTCATATTTGTAGTTTCGTGTGGAGAAAAAACAAACTTGTGAACCAACGGTTTAAGAACAACTCAAGTTATTAATGTAAATTTTGCCGACATCATAAAAGAAATACAAAAAACATTTTGAATCAAAGAAATATAAAATACAAGTTTGCAAGCGGAGACAAAGAAACCTAACATAACCAGACTAAAGACGAATCGTTTACCGCGTAGCGATCGCGGTTCAGTGGTCAAGGTGCTTGTGCGATTGCGCGTTGCAATTTTTTCTATTTTTTTATTTTATTTTTTTTCCTTTAGGATTTTTAATGGCGATTGATCGGCGATGGCATACGTTTTATTATATTCAGATATTTGAATACTCGGACGTTTCAATACTTAAACTATGAAATCTTCAGGAATAATAATAAACTAATAATAATTTTTATTATCTCGTAGAAGATTAAAATCTAGGAGCTAAGTATCGCTCAGGTCATACCATTACAAGCAGAAACGTGAAATTTGTTAAGAATATTTCGGCTTGGTTTAATGTTGCTCACGAGAAGAGGAATTTCTCATCTCGTTTCTAAAATAAATAAAATAACATGAGAATTAACATTTTATATTCGAGACGGGACAAGGCTAACTCAAAATTTTCGTCTCGCTTTGGAGATGAGAATCGAGACGAGACGAAAAGTATGGTAAACATTTCCCGTCTTGTCTCGATTCTCGAAATAGTGTATGTCCATTCTTTAAGTAACAATTGCTCTGTAGACTGAATCTCATAGGCTATTTCGTTACATTGTATTTCAGAGCTCATTGAATTATGCTCTGTGTAGGAATTTTTGTAGCAAAGCTTTTATATTTACCTCTGCATATCCTAAAAAATAGTTTATTATATGGCTTACTGTTGCGTGATATTCAGTTATATTTATTACAGTTATTTTCCTTAAAACATGCAGCAGAATACTTTCTACATGAAACTTCAATGGAATGCTCTAGTTTAAAATGTTGGTAGTTGCAGAGGTGTGTCTTGAAAGTATGGAACCCTTTCCCGAAATCTCTCCTTTTAAGTAAGTTTTGCCAAATTTTAGAGCAAGTTTAAAACCTTTAATGCCATTATGCCTTTTAATGCATTTTGGCTTTTTTATACCCCTTTCTTCGTTTACTGAACTAAACAGTAACTGCTCTGAAATATACTACTGCGCATGCCTCGTAGATAAATATTTCTGATGCCAATAGTTTCCGTTTTGTCTAAGGCATGTTCTTTTTCTTATTCCCAGCATGACCCTTTTATTACATTATATGAAGAGTATGTAGGTCTAAATACCTCATGTATTACATTGAATGTAGGTTTAACTCTTCCAGCAAAGAAGAAACATGTGATCATAGTATACAACACACAGAAGTGATAGCTGGTAATATAGTGGTCGTAATCCCTAACGACACAGGGAGTGAGCGGTGTCCTCCCCGCTGGTCTAGTGGCTAACCCGTGCGTCTTTGGTGTATGGTGTCCCGGGTTCGATTCTCGGCGGGGTAGCAATTATGATTTTTAACTGTCCTCGATGTTTCTCTGTTCGTGTCCCTGTCGTTACAAGTTATTAGAAAAAGCAAATTAAACGAGTGAAGCAAGTAAAATTAGCAATAATTAAGTTACTGAAACAAGTTCGGTGAGTCAGTGAAAAAAAAGTGGACAAAACACTGGCTTTTCGCGCCGTCCATGCGAGTTCGAATCTATCTCGGCTTTTTTTTAATCCATTTGAGAGAAAGTATTATTTCTTTTCCTACAGGTATACACTCTTTTCGTATTTTTCGCCGTCCTTCACAGTTAAGTTAACTGGCTATTCTTATTCTTTCTACGAATCATTGATCTTCTCTTTGGTTTCATGTCAAACATGCACACGTAATAAAAAGACGCTGTTGATAATAATAATAATAATAATAATAATATGAAATATTACTAGCTAACTCGTGTGTGTATTTCGACAATATAATTTTATATTATTATGTGGAAATAAGTACGGCTGGCTGGCGCCCCCCCTAATTTTTTCAATGCGCCTTATGGGTCCACGGTGTCCAACATTGGTCCCATCCCACTATCACCTCCTTTTCTGTCGATATAAGTTAACGACATTTGCCTAAAGAGGGCTCTGCCGTGGCCCCATGACTCCCCATGACAATGACTCTTCGTTAATTTTGCATTGGAATCGCTTATTTTTCTGAGTACTATGAGTGCATACTGTCCAACGTTTCTCCCATCACTCTACAATTTCCCGTTCTCTCGATATAAATTACTAATATTTTGTTTGTAAGGGAGATATGGCATTACAATCATTACGTTTGAAGAAGATACTGCCTTGCCACAAAATATATCTATTATTATTATTATTATTATTATTATTATTATTATTATTATTATTATTATTATTATTATTATTATTATTATTATTGTTGTTGTTGTTGTTGTTGTTGTTTTACTTACCACTAGTGTTGTCTACCTTTATATGCAATGAAATGTGTTACTAAAAAGCAAATCAAATAACACTCCTCGCCATTCACGCTCCCGAACTCGAAATATATGATTTACATTTCTCTCTGTTAGGGGAAAGAATATTTATTACATTATTCTTTCAAATGACACGTTTCACAAGTTACTTCACTTTCAATGTGTAATTTCATATCATCACTAATAATCATCTTCTTCCGATAGGAAAATAACCCCCCTCCTGCCAAAAAAAAGCCTGACCGTAGCGAAAGTCCCTGCACACAAATATTTCAGCAAAAGAGGAAAAGTTACTCAAACTTCCTGAATACCTATTTATGGGCGAGAGTTTGAAGAGCCGCCATTTTGAACATTTTTATCTGATTATTCTGGTGAACGAACTCATCAAGATATTTCAACAGTTAATATTTGTGCCAAGTTTCGTCTCAATCCGCTGAAAATTAGGGTGGTTATGGCATTTACAATTAGCGTTATATATATACAGATAGATAGATAAATAGACACACAGAGGGAGAGAGAAAAAGTGTATTGCTCCCTTCTCGCAGCTGTGGTGCGTCAGAGCTAAACCGGGCCTCTTTGCAAAAGCTATTGACCAGCCTAATCTAAACACTATGTATTATTAACAAAAAAAAATTACAAATATACTTGCCGGGGATTCGAACTGACGCCCTTCGCATTTGTAAGCCAGCACCTGAGCCACTACACCAAGATGACGGCGTAGTGAACGTTTGGTTTTCGCCGTATTTGTTGTATTTGTGTTTTATGTTCCCACTTCGACAATTTTTAGTCTTTTTTCTCCATTTAAGAGCTGTTTCTGACTTTCTCTTTCGGTGTCGTCCTTTATTTGCACTATGCACTCTTCGTATTCACAGCTTGTGTCCCTCTGCAGATCAGCCTTTTTTTTTGCCCCTCAGTAGACATTTGATTGACTTAATTCTCATACTCTCTACGGATGGAGCGCAGGAATGCCAGACTCGAAAAATAGGTGTACATTTACTTTCCTGACAGATAATACATATTACCTGCAGCAAGACTTTTTCAAATATTTCATATTTACTGGACAATTTCTTGCAGTCAACCTGTACGTCTCGTCTTGTATTTTCAATAAAGACTACAATTTGTAGGTAATTTATAAATATGAATTTTGTTAAGGCTTTTGAAAAAACATTAGTACATAACATTTGATTCAACACTAGTTTTTGCAGTGTAACTTAGTACACCGTATTATAATGGTTTCCTTTGGTAAAAAATGTACTTACTGGGGAGCAAGACTTCTTGAAATGTTTATATACACTGGGCAATTACATAGAGTCTTCGTGTATCTTTACTCTTATATTTTCAATGAAGACGATTATTAACTAAGTAATTTAGAATATGAATATTATTGGAGGCTTTTTAAAAATTTGTTTATAGCATTTTAAACGAACTACTTTTTGCATTGTAGTATAACAGAGTATTAGAATGGAGTCTTTCTCATTTTTTTTATTACAATTAAATAACAAGACATCATTTCCTTAATGATACTAAAAAACGCATATAAAACCCGATTACTATTCGAATTTTAGAGGTGTAATTCCCCACAGATGCCGGCCGCAACGTACCAGTACTATGTGAGCAGTAAGAAGGAAGTCGAAAATCTAAGGAAATCGGTAGTGTAGGGGATTGACGTGAGCCTACTGGGCAGGAGACCTGGGTTCGATTCCTAACAATGTTTTTCTTACTTTTTCTTTCTTTGAAAGTTTATTTTTATAGCATATATTGTTTGCCTATAGGCTTGAGTCTATTATAAAACACATTTCACTCCAACCGGTCCTGTAAAAAAGCTACTGAATCGAAAAGGACACTTTTCCACGTATTCCATATAATATAACTATATACGCTGCCAACGAGAAAATGGTCAAAAGGTGCGTATATATATATATATATATATATATATATATATATATATATATATATATATATATATATATATATGTGTGTGTGTGTGTGTGTGTGTGTGTGTATTTCCTTAAAAGTTATAATCTTATACTTTTTCAATTGTGATATAGACTTCAAACTTGGTATACGCATCTACCTAAACGACTAGTATAAAAAGGGAGATAGTTTGTAATTATTTCCGGTTGGAAGCACACACTATTCTCGCGAGACAACATGTATTTTTCCCGTCTGGATACTATATCTTGAAAATGATGCTCAATGTTTTTTCCAAAATGTTTTTGGGGGGTACAGTCCCTTCTTGAGGCTCTTAGAGTGCCCCCGCAGGAGACCAAATAATACGTGTATAATAGAATAATAAATATAATACTATGAGCAGTGCCCCTGGGAATTATAACTGTGATCCTGAGGAATATTGTTTCTGTAAGAAACAGTATGTTGATATTGCAAAATCTCTAAAGCTACATATGTTTCTTTTTAAATAGTTGAGTATCGTTTCGAAGCTTCAAAAGAAACATACTGCCTAGCTTCGAGACAATCTCAACAGTTATCGTATAAATATATCCTTTCCGTCTATGTCTGTAATAACGAATATATTTTGTTCACGCAATGCCAACAGAAACTATTTTGATAAAACGAAGCAACGTGATAAGAAAAATACGCAAGATAAAACAAGATTCGCCGAGAAATCGAATCCAGACCTGCAACTTTGAAAGCAGACGCTTTACCGCAGAGCTAACTTACTACGTTGAATTCTGTTTGTTCTGTTCTCGTCAATATACCACATAAGAGGCCAAATAAAGGCTATTCAAAAATATATCAATTTTGCGTTCAAGATGGCGACTTCTCCAATGATTTGTTTCTTCATTTAACTGAACTACGTCCTTAATAAAATAGCAAAACCTGGCTTACCTACCGTGAGCACAACTTACAATTTTCATGGTTACAAATTTTTGAGCCGCCATATTGTATCGAAGATAGCGACTTTTCCGATTTTTCCCCTCACCTGCGCTGTAATCTACACACTTGAACGAAATTTCGTGATTCCACCATATCTGCAAGTTGTCTAGAATTAGATGCCTCCGTAGAACATTCCTAGCACATTCTTACACTGAAGATGACTATTTTTCTGAAGTTTAAGGGCGGATTCTTAACTACGTATCAGAATAAAAATCTCCTCGGAATGTCAACGTCCTAGACACAGCCATTACAAATTTCACATTTTTTTTCGATTTGCGCCGCCAAACCAAAACGAATTTTAATGCTTTTCTTTCTAACATAAACTATGTTCCTATCTTCACTGTCTGAAAAATATGACGTTTCTATGATCTGCGGAACTACTCTAAAAACCAGCATTTCGAAACGACGAAAAATTTCGACACTTCATTTACATGGAAAATGTCGCTTTTTCCATGATATCGGAATTTTCCCATTACTCACATCACATGACGAACAATTATGCAAAATTTGGTATTTGTATGTTTTGCGGAAGTATACAAACAATTAAGTGTGTTTCCGATTATAAAGGTATATAATTCTAAACTGCCAACAATAAACCATTTCAAGGTCTTGCGTCTATTTATATTAAAACATGAAATTCCATTTATGAAAAAATCTATTGGACGTTAGAAATTATCAATTCGGTCGTTCCTAAAAATATGCATTTATATGCACTATCGACATAAGCATGCACTTACCTCCGAAATATGCTAGTACATATGCATTATAAAACTCTACTATGTTACCGTGAAACAGCTGAAGCAAACTTCAATTTAAAGAACAGAAAATAAAAAGCAAATAAACTAAAATCACAAGTCTACTTACAACCAGTTCCTGTTGACAAGTTAGCAAAAATCGAGATTCTTGATTTCATTAATTTGTATGGTGGATTTCGTTTTTCGTTTTTTATCGGGATAATATAAATGTCGCTTAGCCTTTGCACTATATTGCTCCAAGCCCTTCATATACACCTGTATATGCAAGTTAGTTGGGGAAACTGGGGCAACGCAATAATGTTCCCAATCGAGCTCCGCACCTTCTAAGTCAATTAGATTACTTTTCCCCCTACCTTAAAGGAAGAAAGCTTTATTTTTTTAACGGTACGATTTTTTCAGGAGCAGCCTCTACTTTAATTATGTATTTGAAGGCATATTGTTCTACTAAGATACATTAAATTTGAGAATTTCCTAATTTATGCCAAATTTAAGAGCATTAAAACTGGAAATTTTAACATTTTTTTTATCAGCAATGAGGGTATATGAGACCTCGATCCCCTGGAAGATGAGAATGCTTACCACTTATTCACGCGAATCAATATGAATAAGTGCCTAGCAACCCATAGCTCTTTCGTCAGTTATGTGCTTATCTTCACGGTAATATGATCTGATAAATCTATAATGAAAATATTGTCACAAACAACACCAAGTTGCCATCGAGTTGTATCAAACGACACACTATCGTTTCAGAGTAGATTTCCACAAATAAAAAGAAAAAAAAACACTTTAATGAAAGGAGGTGTGTGTGTGTTTTGGAAGTTGAATTTCCATCTTTATTTTTTTTCTAGCCCAATTTATTTGAGGAAGAATATTTTCTTTTATATAAACAGGAGTTTAATGGTTTAATTTTACTAAATTTAACTTCTGGCCAAATAAAGTGTCCCTTGTTTTACAAATATACTTATATGTAAATGTACTGTATATCCTAATATTGCTTTAGTTTTTTTTTAATTTATAAATATTAAAATGCATAATGCAGTAGTTAAATTTCGCATAGAATACATTTAAAAATCTCAAGATGTCAGTGAAATTACCTAGCTAAAATTCTCGTTTTTTCAAGGAATAAATACTTTTTCCTAATATAAATTAATGAGCTGAGAAACATGATACTGCAGGTATTCAACACTTGCAGAGCTGCCCTTGTTTGTTGGGATTTAAAGAACCTACAATTAAATTAATACATATTTCGCTCGACTATTCTGTGAACGCGTAGCTTCATTATTTCTGCTAGTACTATATAAATTTCCTACCTTGTAAGGCCAAGAAGTTTCCTGAATACACTATCTTATTTTTTTTATTTAAAAAAAAACTTGGGTGGTGAAATTTGTTACTAAAACAACAAAAAGAAATACCAGCCTCAAACAAAAATTCCATCCCCTCGTAATAATTACGAAAAAGTTGGTTTCCTATCAAAAGGTGTTTGAAATCCTTTGAACAATAAAAAGACAGCTCAGGCCTCAAGCAGTTGCCAAGAATGTGAATTTTCCTATTTTTTGTAAAGTTGTTTCAATTTTAAGTTTCAATTCTGTACATGGAATGTGTTTCTTATTTTTTCTCTCTGAAGAAAATGAGTCTACGTGAGTGTACTCAATTGAGTTCGCGCTGGCTCGGGCTCACTATCACTTTCTTTCAACTGAGCTCGCACTCATTCGGGCATGCCCTCACTTCTCCCAACAGAGTTCTTGCTCACTCGGTACGCACTCACTTCTTTCGACTCGGCTCGCGCTCAATTCTCTCAACTGGGCTAGCGCTCACTCGGGCTCGCGCTCAACAATCTTAAATGAGCTCGCGCTCCCTTATTTCATTGAGCTTGCACTCACTTAGACTCGCACTTACCTGTCTCAACTGGGAAAGCGCTCACTCGGGCTCAGGCTCACTTCTCTTGACTGGGTTTGCGCTCACTTGGGCTAGGGCTCATTTCTCTCGATTGGGCTCGAACTCACTCGGACTCGAACTCATTTCTCTCAACTTGTCTCACCCTCACTTGGGCTCCCGCTCATTTATTTCATTGGGGCTCATGCTCACTCGGGCTCGCGCTGAATTATTGAGTCTGAGCCCGGTTGAGTGCGAATGGGGAGTGCGAATGAGCATCTGGTTCGCGAGTTTGGATAACTATGTTCAAAACCGGGTCTCCCATGCCAAAGGAGATTGTATTATGAGAATAAAATCAAACTTTTAATTTATCTTTCGGCAGCTATGTTATTTAAGTTAAAAAATGGACCCTTCTTTCCTTTTGATCGTTACCCAGCAAAACCTTTACTAACCAGCGATTTTCAAGCAGGCTGTCCCATCGGCAGTAATTTAGGATGTAGTCGAGTGTTCTGAGAAAGTACATGGATGTCAGTGACAAGAATTCCCATCGTGGATACTAGTCCATCAAAAAAGCATTGAAATTCTCAACCACTCTCGATAGCTGTGTGTTCTTGTCAATGTCGAGTCCAGTAGAAATGAAACAGTGTAAGAACGATTTAAGTTTATTTTTCATCTAAAGTGGTAGACCACTCATTTTTTGCTATAGATTAATGCTTCGATCCCATGTCATGAGACATTTGAGGTGCACGATATATACGTGAGATTTTGATTTTTTTTTATTTTCCTCCCGCATTTTCAATTCATTAATATTTTATAATCTTATTTACACATTTTCTTCGCCGCAACGGGAATAAACTTAGGACTCCAAATTAAATATTAGGTATCATTTAATTTGTTTCTCGAACAGTATGTACACTTTACCCTTTGTTTATTAATTTAAAACTGGTGTTGAGAATTCCTAATACATATTCAACCCATTAAAAAGGTTGAATTTCTTTATTATTTTTCTGAATAAGCAAACTATCAATAATTTCGTAAAAATGAAAAAAAATCAATTCAAAATTATTACCAGTCTGATGGGGAAAATTACGTGGATACTTGACAACTCAAAATAGCGTTAGTTAGGCTTATATCTCATTTAACTCTCCATGAGAGACAATCATTGTTCCAGTGTCTCCCATATGAAATATTGATATATTTCAATCAAAACGAGGAAAGATTACCTTTAACGCATTTATAATATTAAATAGTAAACTAAAGATTCATTTAAAACAATAAACGGAAGATTCACAGCCGTCGTATAGTCTAAAAGGGAATTATTAAAATATGAAACGAAAGAATTATGACATAGCTTAAAACAGGACTTCAGCCCACTAAACTCACATCGCCTAAGTGAAACAAGGAACCCATCGCATTAGAGTGCTCAATCATTGTCACGCCGTGCCCCGCTAATGAAAAGTTTAGAATAGAAAATACTCAACAACACAATTCTCAATAACATCCCTCTATATTTAACGGATGCTACATAAATGCTGTATGTATACAACACTCAAGAGATTTTTCATTTCATGACTACTTTAACTTTAGCCTTGCGCTATTAAAGAAGTATAAATTTGCAGTTTACTTAGTATGATTCAACTCTTCGTTCTTTCTTCATAGATGAGTATTTCATAATGTTTACGCTTCATCTTTTCACTGACAGTATTAGTTATATGCATACGTCAAACTAGTCACATGTTCTACTATCTTTCTCTCACTTCTATATTTGATAGAGAACACATAATTTCAATCAAAATTTCTAACGTTTATTTTCATCCAAGTAGTATTCGTAGCTCTGCATTTATTTTTTCCCTAACATCTTGTTAATATTCTGTGGGATTTCAATACCTAGATAGTTTCATGTACGAAACAAATACAATGAACCCTTTCACCTGCTTCTGAAATCTCATTTTTCCTATGCAGACTGTCTTTACTATTTATGTTTAAAAAGTACTGAAGAGAGGCAAGGACCCTGTTGAGCTCCTTTCTCAATTGCATTGACCTCTCAATAGCTTCCCTTTTACCACCTCCAGTGCTTATTTCTTTCGTAATGCACATTTCTAATACATTTTTGGTACTTTCGTCCCAGAACAACTTTCTGTACATCTCTCTTCAGTAATTATCAGCTCATCCGGTCGAAAGATTCATCTGGATTAATGTATAAAACAAATATATACAGTTTTTGCTTTCTATAAATCGTTCATGTAGCTACTATTAAAATCCAATAGCATTTGTTTTATTTCAGTTCCTAAGCCACGCTATTTCTATGCAACTTCACAATTTCCACTTTCGTACAGCCTTCATGCTGTTGCACGATGAGAGATATGCTCCCGGAAGTCCGTCATTCGATTCTTGTGGATGTCACTTACAAACTTTTATTTTTTTCTTTCAAGAAGATTTGAACTCATGTAGACTGTATTGGTAAGTTCACGTTGGACGATGTAACCCCCGGTCAGTTCGATTGAGGGTAACGCTTGTGGTGCTGAACTTTGGAGGTTTATGTCCTAAACCTTTTAGAACTTTCGATTTACGTCCAGACAACGTGATTGTGGGTGTTCCCTAACATTTGAAGTTTGCTACCTTTTATGGAAAAGAGAAGAAAGGGGTTTGGGTTTTGTAAAAACAGCCCTTGAATAAAACCACGAACACCGAGTTTGCCGTACAAGTGTGAATAAGAATTTGACGGAGAAACTTCGTTGGACGACAGGTCATGGAACTACCTTAATACTTGAAGGTATTGCAATCAGCTGACATATTGAAGCGACTTTACATTAAAAACCATTATAGTTTGTTTCAATCAGACAGGGATGAAGGTGGACAGACGGATAATATAGGAGTTTTGTCACATATTCTCAGGCCAGAACAAATTTATGGGCAGATATGCGATGATGTAGAGAGATGTGTTGATCATTTTGAAATATTATCCCAGTTAAAAAATTGGTCGGATTTGAAAAAGAAATAGATTCTAGGTTTCTTGATGAAAAGTCCTGCAGGTTACTGGTTACACGCACTTTCGAAACAGTCAGACTTTCCTGACATGGCATAGGAGCAATTTAAGCAGAGGTTTCTTGATGCGTTTAATAATTCTTTGTTACCTCAGTTAAAGGAACAGGAAATGAGGGCCCGTGAGCAGAATGAGACTGAATCTGTAGTTTCGTACGTAGGGTAACTTCGGCAAATAACGCCACCAATTCAACATATTATTCTGGTGTTAAAGTGTTTTTATATCTAGAACCGTGCAAATTACATGGAAGATGGAGAGAACCCTCCGCTATAACGCAATGAGGAAAAAAGATCCTACACATAAAATGTCGACCACAATGCACTGAGAATCGGAGTGAGTATGAGATGGCGTTATTACCAGACGTGTCGGAAAATAACACCACTTGCTTTACAACAACGGAAAGGTGTTGGAATCGTAACAAAATACATTTTGAACACAACTAAACAATGTTCCTGGCAATGTGCTACCTGCTTTGCTGGTACACAAAACTCATAGTCATCGTACATGTCGTTAACCGGTAACTCTTGTGATGATTGCGAATCTCTTAACAGCTGCAGTCATATGGAGCACTACTCGTTGGAGCCAGACAACAATGCACAACCAGCGATACAAAATGCCATGCACTCAGCGCCATGTTCAGAAGCTACATTTAACAATGCTGTCAGAATCACATAATTCGTGAAATCAAATCTTGCCCACGTTTTAAGACCCCTGAGATCATAGTAATATCCTCCACAGTCCCCAGGGAACATATTTCCTCCTTCGTCTTTCCAGAGGATGCTTGTTTCTTCGTGCCGGAAGAAGTGAAAGGGCCAGCTCTTGCGAACAGCTCTAGGGGCAATACTCCTCTGGCAGTAAGATAAATCCCCCTGGGATCAGATTTGCTCCTAGTTATTTTAGCTGTAGGCAGAAGCTCGTGGATGGAGTGGGCACTCGGTGGTGTTGAAGGAGAGATGGAGGCTGGCCATGTGCTTGGAGGTGTTAGTGGAGGTTGCTGTTGCTCTGAGACATTATTCGGGGGAAAAGCGACATCGGGTATAGTATTTTTGTTAAAAGGGTGCGTTGTAGCGCTGAAGCCTGAAATTGTAGTCTGAGGTGTTGCTGAACGGAACCATGCCAGTTAATACAGTTTTGGAAACTGTAGCTTCCCAAGTGTTATTCTGGGATGCGTTCGTCGATAACTGTCAACTGCTTCAGAGCAGTACAATTTTAACGATTTGAAAAAGCCCTTGTCGAGCGGTTTAAGTTCATGGGTTCAATGTGCAGGCAACCACAGCAGTTTAATATACATGGTCTCAGCAGCATTTAAAATGGTAATATCAAGATGACTGTGATGGCAACCTACAATAAGCAGTGCTCGGAAAGGGATCCGATGTCTGTAGAAATGTTCCAGAAATGTACGGAATTCTCCCTTTGTAACATAGCCTTTAGGTGTCATTGCATAGGTGTTACCTGGAGGAAGATCATCACCAAACTATTTTTTATACTTTCCCTTGTATAACACCATCGGAGGGATCTACTTTGAACTTGATACATTAGTGCACACAATAACACTCACAGTTTCATCATTTTCGCCATGTGTGGCATTAAGTACTCGCTTGCTCTCTTTCTGTGCCAAAATGTTGAGGCTACTGTTGTACGTTAGTTGTAGTCCTGCATTTAATCTGCATTATAAATAAGTTAAGGATTGTCACAAAAGTTTCATAGAATCAACTGTATTTCCCAATAACGTATATAATTCGTTCACACAGTTCTGTTGAAACGCATGAGTTTACCATAGCTCAAATTCTCCGCTATTCTGCACACGATATCCGAGTGTCTTGTCATGAAAGCATAAAACTAGACTTTACCGGATCTACCACTACGACAAAGAAAAACAAACTTTTAACACTAGTATTAGTTTCGATTATCGATTAGATGAAATGGCGTTATTTCCCGACGCTAGAGTGGCGTTATTTTCACAAACAATAGACTTCGTTTTGACCATTATTTCTATACCAGGAATAGCGGCCCTGCATATTTTATCTATATCATAATGTTATACAAGTATGGCCCTATCAACGCAGACCTTTAGTAATAATAGTAAAGTCTCACTTTTACCCAAACAATTCGCCTACCTCGTTTGACACACTAAAACTTTGTGAGCTGTTTCCTCTGTTCAACGGCTGTTTGTTCACCGGTTTCTCTTTACTGACGCCTGGCTGACCTGTAGTCTTTGTGTCTACAAAGACAAGAGGCATCACTGTATATCACACACTCATTAGCGGTCATCTTACGAACCACGTGTTTATGCTAGCACTGTGGAAAGCTTTAAATGGCGTTATTACCCAACTAGCGTTATTTGCCGAAGTTACCCTATATGCTAAGGAAAAACTTATTCTTCACAATGGCAAAGATGCTCCGGTTACGGAAAAAATCAACTTATTATAAACAGACTTATTCCTGAATACATGCGTTTCGCAATAAAAAAAAACAATACGACACTGTGGAAGGATTACGTCGAGATTTACTTGAGGAACAAAAAGCTCGTGTGTTGCTTGAACGTAAAGCAATAGAGAAAATCATGAAAATAAATCCATTCTTAGCAAATTCTTCGATTCAGTTAAATCCTCCGGAGACTTCAGCTCTGCAGCAAACACATTTAGTGCAAACTCAGCATTCTCAAGTTTCGACTCGGACTTTGAACTCTCCTGTTTCCGCTTCACAGCCGAGAGAAGAGTACAAAGATCAGTTAGCTGCAATTCAGAAACAGCTAAATCAGCTTACTCTAAAAGTAGATGAGAGTGAAAAAAATACTGACCAGCGCAACTGATTAACACGTAATAATAATAATAATAACTTTATGCGTATTTTTTCTCCCGTAGGGGGAATGGTCAGAGATAACAACACAGTGAGTCTCGTGACAACAATAATAGTGGTAATTCACGGAATTTTAGTAGACGTCTTGTAATTTGTCACAAATGTGGCAAAGAGAATCATTTTGCTCAGCATTGTAGGAGCAATTTAAACTAGTACAGAGGGTTGATGATGAAGGGCCACTGAATGTTAAGCGTGTTAAATCCCTATAGACATAGAACGAATTCTACCACATATTAACGCTATTGTAAGTGGAAAGGAGGGCCATAATCTTCTTGATTCTGGTTCTCAGATTTCGTGTATAGGCTGTCATATTGTTCCACGTGGTGCTACATTAATGGGCGCGAGTTTTTTTTAAAAGGGGTTACGAGGAATACTCTGTCAGTTAATAAGATAGCTCTAGTTCGATTCCGGCTGGGATCACATACTTTTCGTGATCCATTTAGCGTGGTTCCTACGTATACACATCCTCCACTTCTTAGACAGGATTTTATGCTTCCACACAGGGGTAGCATAGATCAGAATAAATTGACTTTAGAAGTTACAAGGTTTGGAAAGATTCCGCCTTCAACGTTGCCAGATTCTTCTTACGTTAATTATGTATCTCATGAACTTGCAACTTTAGTCGCAACAGCTTTTAAGGCTTTGTCTTCTGTACGGTTGCCAGCTCGTACAAAAACGTGTGTGTTTAGTCACCAAATATTTTGATTTGCCAGGTTCTAGAAATTGGTAGCAACCTAACAAATTTTTAGCAAGTACTGTCAATTTGTTAGTGGAAGTGTCACACGTGGATTGTGTTAATTCACATATTTGGATAACTAATCCCACCAAAAAGCTATTTCTTTTATGGCGCAATAAGATCTTAGGTAATGCGGTAGAAGGTAGGGAAAAACATTTGTGTACTAACCTTACGCTTGACAATGGTCCTCAACCACTTAAAAGTGATCAGTTTGATTGTACTAGAGTAAAAGTGAATTCTGAACTTTCAGACGGTGAAAAACAATGCTTTTATGATTTAATAACGGCATTCAAGGATGTTTCTGGTTGGTCCCCGGACGATTTTTCTCAAGCTCGTGGTGGACATTTCAACATTCCAGGACAAGTAAGCTTGTGGTGGACAACCTCGTGTCCGTGGGATTTCTCGAGATACTTCCATTTCCTCCCACTTTCTCGTTTAACAATTCTTCCATCATCATTCACTTGCATTAATCATTGTGTCCTTTAGCCTAAAGGTTATATTTGCAGGACATTGGACTCCAAGATTTTATTTCAACATTACACATATTTTGTTTTCTGCATGTGATTCGAAATTAACAGTCCTGTAGTCCGCGCATCTTTTTGCATTTGATTCCTTAGGTAACACAGCGGTCAGTGGCGGCGGTTGTACGTTAGAAGTGGGGGAAAGACACGATCTTAACAATTGTATATCAATGTTAAATTTGCTGGTTGTTTCTAACGAAGTTTGATGAAAGGTTGCATGACTAATAGGATACTATCTTTTTCACTTAAAATCGTATTAAAATTAAAAGTAAATTCGTAAGAGCAATACATGTAGGTGCCTAGCCTTTTATACTCTTAAACAACGAAAGTGTAAGAAGAGACTTCTTGCTCATGAACATCTTAAAATTCTGGGCCGCGGTGGCTCAGTGGTAGAGCGTTCACCTCTGGTGTTTGGGGTCCCGGGTTCGATCTCAGCCCCCGCCAAGTGAACTTTGTGGTGGACAAACACCGTGTGCGTGGTTTTTCTCGGGGTTGTCCCGTTTCCTCCCAATTTCTTCATTCCACCATTTAATTCATCGCTCATCATCATCGTCTCCTTTAGCCTAACCGGCATAACCGTAGGACGTAAAACTTAAAGATTTCATTTCATTTCATTTCATCTTAAAATTCTATCTGGAAAATTGTGTAATCAGATTATTTAATAACTTTGCAAAACAAATAAATAGAAGGGATAATATTAATCATAGTAATGAATAATGACGCTTGTTTTGCAGAAGTTACATTGAAACTGGGAATTAATGAACAACTTATACTTTTAATTCCGCACATGCCATTAAATGAATGTTTTTACTCTTAGAAAATGAAATACAGTAAGTACTGCAAGCATATGCTATGGCATTTAAGGAAATATGCAATTGCAATATTAATTGCTTTGAATTGCAATTAAAACGCAATTCCTGTAGCTTTATTAACTCCACGGGAAGATAAAAATCCAATAAGTACTCACGCAACGGAAAATATCATATGGCAGCATTTTTTTCCTATGAAACAGTAATACATACAAAACATTTGCCAGGGTGTCCACATTCTGGAAAATAAGTGAAAGTCAGGGAAATGTCAAGGCAGTAAAAATGTACCAGGTCAAGTCAGGGAAATGGCAGGTTAGTCAGCGAAAGTCAGGGAAAAATTGATTTAGGTGCATTGTTCAATTACTGAATTTATGAAATAGGATTGATTTCTCTATTATTACGGGATGCAAAATGCAGTGTTCTCAATGATGATATTGAGGGAGGCAGTGTTCTCTGATATAGTTGTTGAAACTAATTTTCTGGGAAAAACACATATCTCACTGCATCCTGACATATTTGCTCAAAAGAGTAGACGCTGTTCCAGAAGAATTGCATGGTGCCAAGAGGATATCTGGACAAGTGGCTGAGAACTCGAAGAAATATTATCTCCAGCTCATAGTGAAAGCTCAGACGGAAGAATTTTAAGAACACTCGAATGAATTCATAGCCAATGATAGAGATTGTATTGGACTTGATGAGTTTTTTTACTTAGTCTTAGGAAATGGGAAGAACTTCGTTGACTTATGGTCAGTTATGAAATTGTGTTTTATCTTCTTTCATGGAAACGCATTTTTGAAAGTGGTTTTACAATAAATGAAATTATCATTGTTGACAACTTACAAGAAGAATCTCTGGTGGCTCAACGGATCATATATGATTCTGTGATGAGAATATGTGGATCATCAGGATTAATAATTACAAGAGGTATGATAAATTCAGTGAGAAGTTCAATGAGACAATATCAGGTGTATCTGGAAAAGAAAAGAGAAATAAATGCTGGAGACGAGAGAAACGGAAGATTCAGAAACAACTAAAGGAGCTGGAGGACGAAGAAAAGAAAATTAAAGTGCGGAGACAACAAGAAGGATATGCAGATCAATGAGAAGAAAACTATGCGAGAAAGTATAAAAGAAATTCCTAAATGAGTTGCATTTAACAATTGTACCAGCAAAAGTATGTGTTACATAATATGTGTGTGTTTTTTTAATAATCAGTAAAATCATGTACGAACTGTTTATTACTATAGGCTATATTATAATGCTGTGTAATTGGTATTACAATATGTAAGCATATAATGTGTAATTTTTTTTCATATTTTAAGTACTCTGTATACTGCACACTTTCGTTTCTAAATTTACATTTTATGTAATATGTAGGCCTAATCAATATCGGCCTAATGTATATGTTTGTAAATTTACATTCCTTTGGTAAGAAAATTGAAAAAAGAAAGAAACAGAAACGGAAGAAAACAACGCCAACTATGAGGAGTGTGGAGGCTGGAGTTTCTTTCCTTTTTCTATATATTTTTAAGTTATTCAGGAGTCAGGGAAATCTGGAACTTTCGTCATGGAAAATCAGGGAAAAGTGAGAGATCTTTTCTCGAAATTCTGTGGACACCCTGTTTAGATTTCCAAATGAAATTATATAAATTAGGGCGTCACTTCAAAAAAGTGGGGGCAACTGCCCTTCTTGCCCCCCTAATCGCCGCCCATGACAGCGCTATTACTGAAGCCTTCAAAAAATTATTTGACTACCTTCCATTTTCACAATTTATATTACAAGCACATGGAATAAGAAGTCTCCATATGAATAATGAACTCAGTTACTCTATAATCTATTATGGTTACCCTTACATCCCAGATAGCAGAAACAGCTTGCCACAAGCATGATATAAGCTTGTCGTGACAAGGATATAAGCTTGTCCCAAGCTTGTTACGACAAGTCTGTAAGCGTATATCAAGGCTGATTCAAGCGACGAAGTTGACAGGCGACAAGCATATTGTAGGCTTGTACTGCAAGATTGTTTCAAGCTTGTCAGTTCAAGCTTATTGCAAACTTGGTACATAAAGCATGCTATCGGCTGGTTACCTCAAGTTTATTTCAAACTTGGTACGTAATGCTTGCTCCAGGCTTGTTACCTCAAGTCTATTTCAAACTTGGGACATAATGCTTGCTACAGGCTTGTTACCTCAAGTTTATTTCAAACTTGGTACATAATGCTTGCTCCAGGCTTGTTACCTCAAGTCTATTTCAAACTTGGTACATAATGCTTGCTACAGGCTTGTCAACTCAAGCTTATTTCAAGCTGTTCACTTCAAGTTTAGCACATGCTTAATATGTCTCGTTTATTGCAAGCTTCTCAGTAAAGCTTGATACAAATTTATTTCTACACGTGAGAAAATGATTCATCTGCTTGGCAACATATATAATATTTGATGTGTAGGTTAGTATGATGTTCAATGTGTAAGTTACATAAATGATGGTGTGTATTCTTTTGTCATCTGAGGGTGTTTGGATATTGCCATCACTTTATTGACATTCTTTTAAATATATATAGGGGAAACCATACCATACTTACTATTAATAGTAAACATAGTAGTAGGCTATGGTTTCTGCAATATTTTTAAAAGAATGCCAATAAAGTGGTGGCAATATCCAAACACCCTCAGATGGCAAAAGAACACACACCATCATTTATGTAACTTACACACTGAACATTATACTTACCTTCACATCAAACATTATACATGACGCCAACCAGATGAATCATTTTCTCACGTGCAGAAATAAATCTGTATCAAGATTGACACTACTGGACCTCACTTCAAACCTTATACAAAATGAAATCAAGCTCATATAGACAACAATTCTGGAAAAATAAACGTAAAGGTGAGGACAAAGTAACTGTTAAACCTACATAAGCAATATTCTGAAAAAGAATAGTTGTGTTCGGTCAAAATGAAAGCAAAATATGTATACTTTCACAATCTGTATTATGCTTCTTTCCTTCGTCCATTATGCGTCTTTGCAGCACGAGGTTTATTTCTGTTGAGTAACATTATTGAGATATCATGTTAAATTATAAATCCATGTCTCACACAACATTGGTGTTGAATATATACCCCATACTCCAGTCTATTGAGATTAGTATCTTATCTCAACATAGAAACAACACTTTTCCTGAGTTCCTTGGTGAATATACTATGCGACCTGGCAGATCAGCATCCAATTAGTTTACCATTAACCACAGTTTGATGTTGAAGTTGAGCGTCCCGTTTCAGCACGAAGCTTTATATGAGACACAGACTTGTAAAATCCGCAGTAATGCGTTCAGTGTTTGTAAGGTCTTCCACTGAGAATCAACCACGACCCTAGGCGCAGCAAAGACGTACACCACTAGACAAACGTCAAGGGCTAAGCAAACTTTTAAATTATCAGATTTCAGGAAAGAAATATAAATTAAATCCTAGAACCACTGCTACACAGGGTGCGAAATACTGAGGATGGCCATTCTCACACTTCAAAATTTTGGAAGAAAATTCATCCTCAATTTACTGGCGAGATATGGTGACACTGACACTGTCAGAAGTATACAAACTATTTACAGTAAATCTGTGCAGTTAGTGGACAACCTAGTGGTTAAGCATTATCCCTAACCTTACATAGTTCAATAATTTTGGATGTTCAATATATGAAATCTTCATTTCAAAACTTTCCAGTGCATTTTTTTTACTTATTTATCTACTCCTCTCTCTCCCCGATCATAACTGTTATTATTTCGCATCCTGCTGCTACATAATTGAAATAAATTATCCCTACATTCTACGCAATAACTGATATAAGGTTTCATGAAAACAATCAGCTTGTATTACAATGTTATTTATTGAACTTATTTACATTTTTTGTATTATTTCTAACTTATTTCCTTAATTGGGTTCCTCAACTTCAACGGTGTCACCTTCCACTACAGGTTTTGAATTTCTTCGTTCTCTGCAAAATAACGATCATAAATACGTACTGAAAAACATGTAATTGATTGCACAGTTAAAAGAAAACATTCATATTGTTTACCTTATAAATACGCTTTCATTAAAATACATTATTATTCTTTGAAGTAAGTGCCACACAAGGCAACAGAGTCTGGCACTCGTTTCTCAGATCTGGTGATCCATGGCTTGGAAGCACTCCAAATATGATCTCTATAGCATTACGGTAGAATTTTTATAGTGAATTAATATTCCCTAATCGAGCTCACATATTCAGATGTTAGATTTGCAGTGTGACACTTCTTATTCAAAGTGTCTTGACTGTCAAATACAATATAATTCATCTTCCCATACTGAAAATTAATAAAGTAATTTTAAACACTACTATACACAAACATTACGCAAACACTATTTCGGTTCAGCGGAATCCCTTATATTCTACATTTTACGTTTTACAGCCTTATTCGATTAAATTTTGACGATCACTCATAAGAAACACTTGAAACGAAAGAATCGCGTTTGTTACAATTACAACATACTCTCCCATAGTCTGATATTTAGTCGTCTCGGGATCGCACGGATATGTCTGGGTCATACAGGGTCAGGGATCTGACTACTTCGTGATCACGAGTCACGAAGTATGTGACCCGTTTCATCACTGGTACCACTGCATGGTATTTATTCACTTTACCTATTTCAATGTTCTAGTGCCAGTAAATTTTCAGTAGAAGTTTTTTTTCCTAGCTGAAAACGTGCATTGTTCTGTGAGAGCATCAATTGAGATAAATCCAGAAAATGTCATATTGACTCACTCGGTACTGTTGTATGAACACGGCGTTACGAAAAACAAACGAAGTGATCACTGATATAAGAAATCACTGAGGGATGGAAGAACAAATATTTACTTATTTCTTTAATTTTCTCTCCATGCCTTGTATGAAATGCAATCTGATCTCACGATTCACAGGAAAGATAGGCCATAAGTGTGTGAACCTATATACCTTGTATTCTTCACGGAGCAACACAAATGATAGATGATGACCTACAAGGCGTTATCCTGCGTAATGTACAACAGAACGCATGGGAAAGTGTAGGTTGCAATTTACAGGAAAAGCGTAAGAATTTACTAAAATAGGTACCGTGCACACGGACAACTTCGTACCATTTTGCAACGAGTTTAGAACATATCTTAGAGGTTCAATGAAATATTTCTCTTTAAAAATATAAAAAAAAGTTACTGGTGACTAATACGTAAGGAGGTGTTGAGCAACAATTCTCTGGATTTATTTGTGACAGTAAAACAAACGGATTTCAATCCTGAGCCTTACAGCGGAGGAATACATCTTTGCAACGTTTCATTCTTTCAAAACACAAGAATCACTGATAGGAAGACATGCATATTGCCTTCATCATACATATCAAATGAAGAAAGGATGACTCATTACCGTAACTGTAACACTAAGTTTATTTGACCCATATTCATGGAACGTCGTGTCGGAATCATTAGCGTCGTTTCACAATTCATTATAGAGAAGTAATAAATACTCCTGGGACCTATCGACCTAGTTCTTTATATCCCATCTTTGAAAGCAGAAACATTTCTCAGTGTACATGGCCCAAAGCAGGCAAATCACTTCATTTACTTCAATCCAGTCAAATTCTGAATGCATTTTAAGACCTATGTCTCCTTATTTATTTTCCTGGTAATTTGTTGTTGAGTGTTTACGTATACGCATACTTTGGCGTGCTCCATCCTATTGAAATCTGTTTGTCTTTGGGGAAAAAAACTACTCTTACTTTTTTTTAAAATTTATTTTTATTACTGCCAGTGCTGAATGAAGTCTTTATCTTGTGGATAAAACATTAACCTTTGTTTCTTGTTCAATTTTGGTGTTGATTACTTCTTTTTCATACTGAATGAAGTCTTATCTTCCGGGAAACTCAGGAATGTCTTTGTAAGAGAGAAATGTGCATTTACTATTATTTTGTCTTTTAACAAAATTTTCTAACTGCTGAAGTCTTTATCTTCTAAAAAAAACTGTTTCTTGATTAGTTTTAATGTTATTTTACTTCTTTTCTATCTCCTGAATGAAACCTTATCTTTTGAGAAGGAAAAAAAACTACAATACCATTCTGTATCTTAATTAATTATAGTGCTTTATTGCTTGTTTCTATACTGAACGAAATAATCTTATCGTCTGGAAGATTCTGCAATTGCATATTTCTCTATTACAATGGCATTCCAGAGTTTTCCAGAATGTAAGATGGTTTCATTTAGTATAGAAAAGAAGTAATTAACTCTAATCAATCAAGAAAGAGGGTGGTATTGTAGTTTTTCTCTCAAGAGATGAGTTCGTTCAGTAGATAGAAAAGATGTAAAATAACACTAAAATTAGTCAAGACAAAAAGAGGTTAGTTGCTTTCTGTTTTTCATGCAGCAGGTAGGAAATGTTTTTAGAAGGCAAACATAACAGAAAGTGCCTATCTCTCTATTACTGTGACATCGCAGTTTTCAAAAAATGAAATTTCCTTCAGTATAGAAAAGAAGTAATCAACACCAAAATTAATCAAGGAATAAACGTTAGTCTTAAAAAAAATTCATCAGCAGATAGGAGTAATCAAAAAATAAAATTAAACTAACAGAGGTACTTTCTTCCAGAAGACAAGAAAATAAAAATGTAAACAGTAATGAATCTCGATTTTAGTTAAAATTTCCACCCTCCGAGGAAAGTAACAGGCAAGTTCCTAAATTATAAGGGATAATAAAATAATAAGTACATACAAGGTAAACATTTTATCTTATTTCACTAAGTTGCAGATCCCTAGCTTATTTAGTGATGGTAAGAACTTTCCGATCTCTCTCGTGATTGTAAGGAATATAGGTAAAACTATACTTACCTACGCAGTAGTCTAGGCTTCGCCTGCTGCAGCCAAAGACCCAATACTTCCTTCACCGTTTCTTCTGTTGCGTCGGTGTACATCTTACGAACAGCAGCTGAAAAGAAAGATAGAATTTCAAGCAAATACTAGCGATTTTTATTCTTTAAAAAAAAGAAAAAAGTCATTTGAAATAAATTTCCCTCTTAAATAGCTTTACGGAATTATGGTATGGTTTGTAAACGTGGATACCTAGAGCTGAAACTAATTCCTATATTATTTTTCAAGTCACCTAAGCTAGGCTCCTATTTTGTGATTTTTATGTAAGGGTACTATAGAAAGTTATCTTTCACCACACTTTTGGTATATTGTATAATGGAAAAGTTACATTTTTCTATACAAGTGTAACAAGACTTTCTTCCGGTGCCCTTAGTGGTGATATGGTTTTGAGTCAACGTTTCAAGTCACCTTAAATAACACTACAAAAAAAAATAGGTTTTGGCTAACTTCGTTGTCACGAAAAGTTGAAAGACGAAGACGACAGAAAGACGAAAGTTTGACTATTTGCCGTCTTGAAAGTCTGCAACTTTTCTCTTTTTATACTGGAATTATGGTAACTTCGAAAGCTATATTCTTCTAGTGTTTTATCTGCGTTCTAGTGTTAGACAAAGAGCTCTGAAATTTTGCACCTTTAAAATATCGACAGGGGACACAGTTTGGCATACTATGTAATACTACCAGACTAACAGTGTTGCCAACCCAACAAAGTTATATTCTTTCAAAGTTACATTCGTCTGGTAGACAGTATAAAATTTACAGGTATACACGAAAAGTCTGGTGCAAAATTATACTTCACATAGTGATTCCTACACTGTACTTCAATTTAAATTCGTTGACACTATTCACTTTATTTAGCCCTGGAATCATTCCTAAATTGGAATTTTATTTGGTTTTAGGTTTTCCGTACACCTTACAAATTGTTTTTGAATGCTTTTTCAAGCAGATTTGTTTAAATGTGTACTTTGCCAGTAAAGCTTTGTTTACAACATAGAGTGTTGGATTAGTTATTGAATTTCCTATATATTCTACACAGATTTTATATTCACCCAGTAAGGGTGAACACATTTACATATTATATTACTTGACAGTAAAAGCATCCTAAAATACTCAAAACATACTTTATTCATGAAGAATTACTTCTGATTGCTTGGGACATACTAATATGAGAACACACGTCCAGTACGAGAGAAGACTTAGTAATTAGCAAACTGGAATTTTGTATTGTTACTAGCATAAATAAATAAATGAAGTTAAATATTTCAGTACAACTTTTCAAATCAACTTACTGTGGATCTTCTTGCACATTTGGGTGGACCCAAAGGTGTGCTTTTTTGCTTCATGATCCTTGGTTTCCTGCCAGAGTAGGAGTATTCCATTACGAGCTTGTCGCACAAAGTTCTTCTTATTGCATTGTGAGCGAAACCTTTTAAATCCTTACCACCAATTGACAGTAATACTTTTACCTGAAAAAAAGGAAATTATTTAGATCTAATGCATGCTGAAATCGAAAAGAAAAACAATATATATAAGGGTCCGTATTGTTATGTTTTTTTACCAGTGGAAAAAAAATAACGAAGCATGAATGAAACTAGATTAATTTTTAAATACCGTAATGTGAAGTGTGAAAAAAAAGGGCGTGGAGTTCTGAGTTTCATGGAAGGCCGTATCAAATGGGCTACGTGACTAACAAAAACTGTTTGCCTGGGATTTATTTGGTAACTTTCAGCTTTATATCGGAATTGCGGTTATTTAAAAGGACCATTGTCCGTTTGAATTAAAAAAAATACTATATATATATATATATATATATATATATATATATATATATATATATATATATATATATATATATATATATATATGTGTGTGTGTGTGTATGGAAATTACATACACTTCCAAAAGTAACTAGAAACAGTGGGTTAATCAGTGCTGCCAACAAGTAGTGTCAGAAAATAGCTAAATGACGCACAGAAACTAGCTAAAACTGGTTCAACTTACCTTAAATTATAGGTAACAGAATTTAGGAACAAAGAAAGTAAAAATTTGGTACTTTTTGTCTACTAGTTTACAAAGATGCTCTAATATTATTTATCTTTTGATATCCTCAAATCAAACAGTTTCACAATATAATTTGTTCCTTCATTGACTAGAAGTAATAAAATCTCTTTAATTATTTTCAACTTCAAATGCTGGGTATGTCTTGATAACACTATTGATCTATCACAAAAATATATACATACACATGCACGCATCTTAACAAGAAAAACCCAACCCAAACTAAAAATACACTAGAAACTAATCAAACAACTGACTAGACTATGGAGAAACCAGATTCAGGAATCCCAATTTACCGTGACGGATAGGTGAGACTGATAAAAGATATCTAATCTACTGTGACAATGTAAGTGCTGTTGTAAACAGAAGAATTAGAAAAATACCAAGATAAACTACTTTTTTTTAGGTTTTTCATATGTTCTAAAAAAAATTGACTGCAAAAGATTTAATTGCAGCCTAAATGACTATATTAGCAAGTATGAATGGCAAGTTGACCAAAATTCAGCGGCGGCTGGTACTATATGTTGCATGGTTGTGCAACTGGATATTTTTTTAACACTAAAACTATTTTTAAGTATTAATGTAGTGTATCAGTAAAAAATAAACCTCTGCTCTTGAGCGCAAAAACAATATTGATGCATTTCTGAAAAAAAGTAAATTAAAAAACGGAAAGAAAGAGAGAGATTTACATTTCCGGTGGCAGCGAACGTTGCCACTGGAAGCAGTAATATCGAGCATATGGCAGCAAGATCCTATCTGTTAACATGGGGAAGTGGATTTATTCTTGCATCGCCCCTATCTTCCCGTATAGCTTTCTTGCGGTTGCCTTTCTTCCGCAACTTGTCAGCTGTAATAGTTACAAATTCCTCCGCTTAGCAGCGCTTGACTCAATTCATAGGGTGAGGGAGATACAGACGCTTCGAAAAAAGAAGTTATTCACAAAACAAACTCGCAAAGAACAAATATAAGTCTGGTGGTAGCAGAAACGAATCCAAGCTGAAAGTTTGGGGGGCGGTCGTTCGAAGTCAATAGATTTTATTTAACATTTATAATACAAAAGTGAAAATTCTTGGATAAGATTTATTTAAAAAAAAAAAAAAAAACTATTCTGGGGGGGGGATCAATCGAGTCTCGAAGAAGAAAATGTCTTACTACTGGTCTAATTCCTAGCTCTGTGTCTTTCGTGCACATGATTCTGTGTTCGATTTCCGGCGGAGAGCATAAATTAATATCAAATCATTCACTTCCAATACTCATCTGTCTTCTTTAGCCTAATTTGCTGGAATGTTAAACTATTTTTTCTTTTTCATTTTCAAAGGAAAACATCTTAAGATTTCATGCTTCTTTACAGACAAAAAAAAAAAAAAAAAAAAACGTGGTTCCTGAAAATGGACTTTTTGTTCCGTATATTTATACAAAGAAATGCTGACAAAATGCATATTGTCGGAGGAGAGAGGTGTTTCTGGACCCTAAAGAAAATAAAGCGGAAAATATTTGCGGTAGCGATGCTTTCTATTCAGAGAAACTTCGCGAGCAGCATTTCAGATTTCAATAAAGTCATAGAAAATTTGAAGCCTAAAAGATCGAAGAAAGACCTTCCATTTTAAAATAATGCATAGATTATATAATTAAATAATTTTGTTTAACTGCGTGCATGCAATTTTCTTGCTTTTTTTTCTTCTTTTCGGATTAACGCCATCATTCATGGCTTACAGCACATACTATATATTCGATTTACCTCGTGTTCAATAACATGAGTGTAGAGGTTTTGTATATAAATAGTGTATAAACGTACATTGATAGTGGTTGTTTGATAAAAAGGAAATAGCTTATATATTAAATCAATATTAGAGAAACAATTTAATCAATAATATATAAATAGAGCTTAAAAGACTTTCCTCTTCATATTTCCTGAATATTTTTTGGGGGGAGGGGAACACTTGCGCGTACCTACATACCTTTGATATTGCAACCGGTGCTTGTACAGACTACGATCCGCTACTGCCAAAATTATAGTCCAGCTAATGCACATGATAATGGCTAAATTGGCCAAAATGGAGTTGATGCTAACATTTAGTCAAAAAAGAGATGTTCCAAAAAGACGTAAATTAAAAGATATAACAAAGATTTGAAACCTGCTTCATAACTTGTACAGTTTTGATAGGACACTTACATATTTCTTTCCGAAGTTAGGATCTTCAAGCTTTCTCTCAAATGTTTGAAAATCATCCAACATTCTCAGAGGCAGAAGGCCAAAAAGTTCGGATTCTTCGTTTATGGATTCTGCTTTCACACTCACATCATTACTTAGAAGTGTGTCGACTTTCTTCTCGACGGAAGATACTCTTTCACTAAGATCAGCTAAAGTAGATTGCATTTGGCCAAATACCATTCTGATATCTGCAATAAATTTTAGGAAATATTGTTTTGAAGGTGTTAATATAACTAGAAAATATACTATTTCACAAATCATTGCAACAATAAAATGTACATTCATGTCCAAAATGATTGTCGCATATCTATAACTGTCTTCTTGTAAGAATATAATTTGATAATGATTTTACAGGATACTTTTAATACCGATACTATGTGTATAATCGAGAAATGTATATTTGTAGAAAATTTTATAGGGAAAGAATTATAAGCACGTAAATTAGAATGAGTAAAACAAATGGACAAGAAAGTTTTATTCTCGTTTTATTATTCTTATTTACTGCTCTTTTGACATGAAATTTGCCACATACATGTCTTTGCCGATTATGCACATACCAACATTATAAGAAATACAGGGCGAATTCGTTATCAAATTTTATTCTTAAAACAACATATTTATAGACATGCGACAATAATTTTGGACATGAGTGTACGTTTGTGGTGGACAAACACCGTGTGCGTGGGTTTTCTCAGGGTTCTATCGTTCCCCTCCACTTTCTTCACTCCATCATTTAATTCATTCTCATCATCACCGTCTCATTTAGGCTGCCCCGCATAACCGTGGGACAAAACTCAAAGATTTTATTTTAATATGATTTCGCTGTCCATTTAATCAGAAATCTTGGGGGGGGAGAAGTGGGGAACAATTAGGAAGACGTGTGTAGAAGACCACTACGTTGGAGAACTATGACCAGGTCACTGCGGAAGGAAAGGGTTGATTGCTCAGAGGTAGAACGTAGCCTTTTGGTGCGACGGATCTTTGGTTCAATCTCCGGCCTCATGAGTTTATGATGGACAATATCATATTCGTGAGGGTTTTCCCGTTCTCATGCCACTATTCCTTCATAATCACTCACTATCATTAGTCATCCGTGTATCTTAACATTAACCCTAGAAAGACTAAACTATAATTGGTCCGTGAAAGACTAAGGGGGACACTTTTGCTCGCGGTTGTAAATTCCAATTTTAACCCTACTAATGTATTTTAAAGTTATTTAATGGCTGCTACTAATAAATGTGAATTGTAAAATTATTTTAAGACTTGTGAAATTTTATTTTAATAGGAAATATTACAAATATAAGTCCCAGTACAGACTACTACCGCATTTGGTTAGCAGACATGAAGTAGCTTTAAATACATTAGCCTGTGTAGACAAGTTACTATACTAAACCTGAGAGTATTAAGTTTGCTCAATGTATAAAAGTAGATTATGTTAATTTAGTCATCCATTCAAAGAATAGATAAGTTTACAATGATCCTTTCAAAGTAAAACTGTACTTCTCTTAACACTTCTAAGTTGCTAAAAAAGATGTATTTAGTCACCTGCGCTATTAAAAAAAAAAAACTACCACAATAATGTGCTTTCTAATAAAACTAAATTTAAGTTTAGATTACAGAAGAAAATACAAAAGAATTCAAACGTTGGAAAATTCATTTGTTCGGGCAAAGAGAAAAGAAAGTGCGGGTAAATTTGACCAACCTTCGTCTTTCTATGGTTAAGGACATAACAGCGGGGTTATGAAGAACGGGACCTACAGCTTAAAGTGAGATCCGAACCACTACTCAGTTTGCACTCGAGAGATATTGTTCTTCATTTGAACTCGAAACCAGAATCCCTTGATAACAAAGGTGATAAATCCACAGATTCATCATCCACGGAGGTCAACTGATAGAAATACGTTGCGGTGATCTTGCATACTTGTGAATATTTTAGAAGCCACTTAAGAACCACAAGGGAAAGAACTGCAAAGTGAAATCACTCTACAGTTATACACATTAAATCAATAGACACTTTTAAAAGACTACATAGTACAGAAGATCTAATTTAGTCAAAGTCAGAAATATACGCTTCATTTAATTTGCTAATCAATACCAGAAGTGACTAATAGTTCTGGACCATTCATACTATCTTTCTAAATAAAACCTTTATTATTATTATTATTATTAACAAACCAGTCAAACCTAACAGAAATCTCTATTTCTTCGATCTACTTTCCAATGTTATAAATTTAGACACTTGATCAGCTTCTGTGGAAAAGTTTTGTTGACCGTCCGCTAGTGTGACAGACACTAGAGGCAGTTCGGCGGGAACTCCAAACTTCATAAAATAAATCATAATGAAAGAGACAAGTTAAAAAAGTATTTTTCACGAATCCCACCCCCCCACTCAACTTGTGGACGATCATGCCTCCGACAAGGAAAATTCAAGCTTAACCAATGCTGAAGGAGTAGACTGCTGAATAATTTATGTATTGGTAAATCGTTTGCACAACTAGTTGACCTATGACCTCTAGTTTGAGCAGGTTGAGGTCATTTCTCGAGGTTGCGACCTTGTTCAATCGAATCATCAGCCTCAAATTACCTTTACTCTTAAAAAAAGGGGGCGCAATGGTTACTCTATTTTAATCTAAGGTAAACCTATTTAAATAAAAGAAACCTGGTTTAAAAAAATCCGGTTTAAGTGAATTTAAAAAAAAACACGGTTTTTACCAATCCTGAAAAAATAGCATTATTTCTTTATTACATCCGTTCAGATTGCAAATATTTTTCTGAGATTGTAGATTCAGACTTCAGCTGAAAAGTAAACAAAACCACTAAACTCAATCAAGAGACAGAAGTTACTATTTTTAGAGGATAAAAAGATTAAAATGTAAGCAACGAAAAACCTAGTTTTCCTCAAACTTACACCCTCGACTTCTTACCTTACAAACTTCAAACTAATATGCCAACTTATTTTCGCGTAATAATCCATTTTGAGTTCTTGTTAATATCTAATAAGTAATTTTTCGAAATTCATCGTTCTTTTACCCTAAACCCAAAAGTCCATACCTGATCGAACCTTTCCTTGCACTTATTGTAAAGCGATGAAATGAGTGATATCATTTAATCTAAGATTGATGAAGTATACCTTAGAATAAGTGATTGTTACCAAATAAAGTCGGACATAAGTATTTATATTCTTCATTTGAACTATTTCAATTTTGCCACCAACCTCCGAATAAATATGGAAGAACATAAGGAACAAAAATAGGCATGATGCATTCTAAAATGAGTGAAATGTCCAGGCTTGCTGTATTTAAATATAATCCGTACCGATTCTTGGGGAAGCCACATCAGTTAAAATTTGTAGTGTATCGGTGAAAGCTAAAACAAGCAAGCTTAGGCAATGTATTAATTCAAAGCAGTTTTCTCCTCGATTGTAGAGATAAAACGTAATTTTCATTACTTTAGCAGACGGCTCTCCAAATTTATATCGATTTTGTTGATTTTTTCACTAGATTTCACTACTTTACAAAAGCTTTACGAACCACAGCTGAGCGAGCGGAGGGGATTAGAAGCCCCGTAGGACTCATTTTTTCCTTATCTTTTAAGTTACACACGATTGGCATTGCAGCCATTGTAGACGGTCATTTTCCAAAACTTAACATACAAATACTGGCATTTCGTTCCTTGCTTGTATTCAACCGCCTTCCGCCCTGGCAAATAGCTCCACCATAATATACTTACTTTCCCATGTATACTAATTTGCACATAGAATTTATTAAGTTTAAAACACTTACATTCTCATTTAACTACCTTCACTATTAATATGGGGTTAACTTTAGCAGATGGCTCTACCTAATTAAATAACTTATTTTAATGTGTTTAGACTTAATAAATCGTATCTGTTATATAGAATCCTACGAAATGGGAAATTAAGTATGTTTTGGTGGATCTAATTGACAAGGCGGTAGGCAGATGAATGCAAGCAAGGAATGAGATGACAGTAAGTACATATGAAGCTTTGGAAAACGACCGTCTGCAATGGTTGCAATGCCAAACGTGTGTAACTTAAAAAGTAGGAAAAAAACGAGCCGTGCGGGGCTTCTATTCCCCTTTGCTCGCTCAGCTATGCTACGTAAAGTGTTATGTAACGGCATATTTTTGGAACTGGGGGGGGGCAATATTTTGCTTAAATCTTGCACTTTCTTGCTATATATTCTGTACTTTTTTTGGTTTAGGTAGGGTTAGTTTAGCTTAGGCTGGGTTAAGATACTTGGGCATTACTCGAGCAGACGCTTCTACCAAATGAGGAGCTATTGCATAAATCACGAACCAACTTTTGCTAGGTGGCCACAAAAAAGCACGAATGTCATTAACCGAGTCAGGGCAGGAGCGCAGCAGGGGGTCCCAAGCGGAGCGAGGGGCTGCGTCCGTAGAGAGCAGGCATGTCAACAACGGAGGATATGCACATAAACGAGGAAAGTGAAAAAAATACATAAAATATCCGCAATAATTTTTACATGGTGATTTTACCCATGGTGGTGGTGAAGTTCGTACTTTCTTCCTATATTTTCTGTGTTTTTGATGATTTAGGTTAGGTTTGGTTAGTAATGTTAGTAATTACAGTTACGTAACACCAACTCATTTCTCCTGTAAACACGGTGATTTTGCCAGATTTTGGCCCCCAAGTTCCAAAATTATCTATATGTAACAGTATTATTATTATTATTATTATTATTCTAGTGAAAAATGCCCACAAAATCGATATAAATATGGTAGAGCCGCCTGTTAAAGTAATGCCTTAACATGTTATCAAGTATTCCACCTATAAATTTTTAATTTGGTAAAGCCGTCTGCTGAAGTTAACGCTCTAATTTTTGTACTGATGTTCAGGGGCGCCCGAAAAATTTTTTCTAGGAAGGAGCCCATCTCCATGGATGCTATATTTGATATATTACGTATACATTTTTGTAAGCCAGAAGGGGGCCCGGGTCCCACCCTGCCCTCAACTTTGGGCGCCCATGCTGATGTTAATTGTCAAGAGCCATCACTGACATTAAAGAATCCAATGCCTAAAAATTGTATACATTATACGGATGAACACATACTTAAAAAAAAAAAGTATAAGCATAAAATTCCATCTATATTTCGAAAGTAATGAAGTAACACTAGCGTATAAAATTATCCTAAAAGCGCTCAGCGCGCCAGTTTAAAAAAAAACTCACCTTTTTTATTTTGTAACTAAAACTAAATTAGGGCTTACTATTACATTTTATACACAGAGCTTACCTTTGTTTACCTTTTGGAAGAAATCAAGCGCCAAATATCTAAGACTACTCACCAATCCTACAGATGGCTCCATTTTCTAAACAATCGACAAACGTCAAGCGTTTTGAAACAAGCTTGAAATAGGCTTAGTAGAAAGTTGATAAATTCAAGCTTCTCTTCAAGTTAAAAACAAGCTAAAATAAACGTTGATTGTCGCTTGTCGCATTCAAGCTTCTTTTCAAGTTAAAAACAAGCTAAAATAAACGTTGATTGTCGCTTGTCGCTTCAACTGTACATTGCTAAGCCAAAATCAAGGGAAAGCGACCCTTGATTTAAGCTTACATGCTATCTGGGATCTTTCATCTCGGATATAGCTTTCTTGAAACTCGTTTCAAGGAATCTTAAAGCATTTAACAATCCCGCTTATTGTGTTTTCCTTTACAATATACATACTCCTTGGTGTATAAATACTCTCATACAACTCCTGAATTCAATATCAAATATACGCTGGGGCCTGGGAACGGCGCCAACAGCTAGCCAAAGGCTAGTATATATATATATATATATATATATATATATATATATATATATATATATATATATATATATATATAATCTCACTATATGGGTCGTACTACGTTAACCCGCCACTTTCAGTCCTAGGCTACCATAGGATTACTGAATTGTAAAGTAAAGTAGATGTGCGTTGATTGACAATCCCCATTGTTGTCCTTATCTTTACATACAAGTGAATGACGAACAATATTTCCGAACTCTATATTATGAAGCTATAAACCTATGAAGTGTAACGGAGGTCCCGTTTCCCGATACACAAAATAGTATATTCTGCACCTTATTAAAATTAAACATTAAATTTAAAGTATATTCTTTTGATGTTACAGTTTACTAAACATATAGAAATATAAACTGATGTAACATTTAATCTCCGCAAGCAATTTATGTGGATAGGACAGACCTCCAAATGTCTCGATATTTCTGTGTAACGGAGGTCATACCATCAAGCGATATCATTACTCACCGCACGAAACCTGTTCAGAACTGGCAATACTTTCTAGTGAAGGAAAATGGCGCGTGTGATTAGTGACTGCAGCTGAATCGAGCATACAAGCAATCAATTACGCAGGTAAGTGCAAAATATATTAAAAATTTCAGGCATGACTTTTGAAAACGTAAAAGCGGTCGCCTGATTCAAAGAATAAGTTGATTCCTGTATGTAAAATAAACTACTATTTTTTAAATCACATTCACAATGCTAATATTACTGAAGAGGCCAGCACGATTAAGCTCACGTGAAAACGATAGCTGAAGCTATAGCCCGAAAATGAAAGGGCGGTCACTGTAACAGCGGCCACGAATTGGCTATTTTTTTGCGTGACCGACGATACAAAAAGTGACCGCTGTTACATGCGTGACCGCCGATACTTCATGTTTCAATTAGAAGACTCTTTCTAATGATCAAGCTATATAAAACTACAGAATTAAGAATTGCAAAGAGTAATGAAAAGTCTCTTAGAAATATTTGAGATACGAGATGGATTAGAGGCTTGTGTTTATCTCTCAGCATGTTTTAAATCTTATTGATTGCTTTACTTTCTTTTAAATACAAATAAGTTTAGGAAACCATTCGGCCTTTTGTGGAGTGAAATATAGACAATTAGCGGAGGCCACTGAAAACTGATTTACGTCCTTCTAAGAATAGCACTTTTAATATTTTATTGTGAGTGCATGTAATATTAATTGAAAGTATAATTTATTAACGCATCAGAGTTCGTAGTATTGTACTATTACAGAATGGTATGAAGATTTTCCATAATTTTCCTAAACAAAGAATCAAGACGCTGCGTTCAGTTTGATATTTTTTTTTATTTTGTCCTACAGTGTATTGTAGGAAAAAGGGCCTGCTTCTAGTTTGCTGGAATTATTCTGCAAAACACTGTTTACGCTACGAGATTTTGTAGATCTTTTCAGACGATGATCAGTATTTTTAAACGAATACGTTTTATAAGTTAAAATTTGAAACCACTGCTTTACAGGTATTTGTTTCTTTTTACTTCCTTTATAGCGATGGATGTTCAGACTCCAACATCTTCAAAATCAGAATCCACCCTACGGAGATATTTACACGATCGAAATGAAAATCTTCTTTCACACAAGAAAGCCAGGCAAAGAAGGAAGCTTAGTGGTTCGGCACTTGAAGAAAAAACAAGGAAGGATCGAGAGAAGCAACGTAGAAGACATGCAAAAATGACAGAAGATGAACTTGAAAAGAAAAGAGAGTACGACAGAAGAAGAGCTAGTTATTGGACAATGGATAATTGTGAAGCTCAATGGAATATTGTACCCTGGGACTATTACTAAATTGGACAGCTGTAATGTGATACATATAAATGTAGTGCAGTATTCAGGACCCGGACAGTTCATTTGGCCTAAGAAAAAGGATACACCTCCTTATCGCCTTTAAGTGATGTGAAGGCTATAATAGATCCCCCAGTGAAAGTCATGACACCAAAGAAGCGAATATTTCATTATGCATTTAATAAATGTGTTCTGCTTTGTAATTCTTCTAAGTTAGACTAAAGGACAGTAAAAAGATGAAGTTGCCATGTTATCTGCGAAAGTGTTCAGAACAAAGTTTTTTGAATTCTGTTTAAACTTATTTTATTTAAGAAATAAGTAGCCTTTCATTTTAATCTCTTAATGCATCACTAACTTTGGAGAGCAATATTTTGAAGACAAACTAATTTGTAGTACTCCACTATTGTAACTAATGAGAAAAATATATGCAGAAAATATTTCACATATACAGTTCAACATTTTATTAGGTAGTAAAATACTTCTTGTGAACAGACCTACTCACCTAATAAAGTTAAGATAATCATTGATATGTATCAATGTCACTGTCGAAGTAACAGCGGTCACAGATAAGTAACAGGATGTCACAGGCATTGTAACAGCGGTCACGTTGTAACGGGAGGTCACACAAGAAATATAATTAATATAAATTGGGCTTTTACATTTCTAATAATGTTCTACTGTTTTAGTTAATTGGTTTGCAAAGCTTTACTGTAAAAAAATGCAATCAGTCTACTAGCAACGATATTAACTGCAGTAAGTAATCTAATTCACTATTAAATTTCTCTTTTTTCTAAAAAAAAACAATGGATTTTTACATTTTATTGACAATCTACATCAAATTTTTATATAAATTTGAATTAAATGCTTAAAAGAAATCACAAAAATATTGACAAAAATGGATCATAATTATTATCCGTTTTTTGATTGGAAATTAATTCGATCATGAAAGTGTGACCTCCCTTACAATTTTCAAAACAAGCACACAAAGACGTGCGTATACCCAGCGACGAACGAGATGTTTAATGGAATCATATAATGCACTTGTTTCTTTGAATCATAAGCTAATATAAGGCAAAATTTCAGTCTTGTACAATAACTTTAATTTTTCACGATTTTCAGTAATGAAAGTGGCGGGTTAACTTAGTACGACCCATATATTCAAAGTTAAGACACAAACAAATCCCGCTCCTGGTAGAGGAAGGGGGCCAATGTATACTATTAAATGAAATAGTAGAAGTGGTTTACTGAATATTTATAGAGACATGATATTTGAACAAAATATTCCATTTGTTACGAAAGTAAAGAATGATTTTTTTTTAAAAAAAAATCATAATGCTAAGTGAATAAATGTCAGTTGAAATGTTTTATACAAAATGAACTATCACATACATTCCAGTAGTTAGGGATATGTAGCTTGGCAAATAAATTAATCATCAAAAAAATATGAACATGTCCCACCGTTTCTAAAAACTCCCATTTTAAAACGAAAATGATATTTTGCATTATTGTTTTATATGGTATTGAAAGCAATATTGACTTTCATTTGTGATTACATCACGGAAACGAATCCGTTGGAAACGAATCTTGGAACACAAAGCGGGAAGAGAGGTTAACTATTTGTCAAAATAAATAAATAAATAAAGTGTCCTTATTGTGCAAAGATTGAACATTTCAGCTACTATATAAGATTCATACTTAGTTAAATTTCTTAAACCTCGAAAAATAAGTTTGTGGAAAGTATTTTAACTCTTGTTGCCCTCTTATTAAGATACAAATTTCAAAGTAAGCGTATTCATAAAAATACATGGCATATTTTCAGCATAAATGTTCAACCCCCCTCCCCCTCCCGCACAATATGCCCTTTAATCAAAGTGACGTTATGAAAACCTATACAGTGGTAGGTAGTATTTTTCGAAAGTAATATCCGACGGGTCACTCGTTTTCTGAACTCCAAAATGTTTGCATTCATCATTAATAGTACACATTTTGTTTATAACATCTTGTCACTCCTACATCCGATGGGGGCTGTACTTTGTTTCACTATTCTAAGCGATCTCGAAAACTATGGATTCGACAGTTGGTAGTTTTGAATTATTTCTTTTTAATGCTCCTTTCTCATCACCCTATGAATGATAGAAGTGTCTTACTTTCTACAAACTCTAGGGCACTGATCTGATTATTTTAAATGAAGATTTTATATTCTAGGTTTCATTTTCGCAACTTAACAGGATCGGGAGATTCTCAATTTGTTGCCTAATTATTTGATCCCCTAGTCCTCTTCTGCTTCCGTATACATAAGTTGGATATAAAGGGTACCTCGAAAGCAATGGATTCAATACTAACATCGTTCGTTTCTGATGACCTTACACGTGCCACTTCTTACTTACTTCGGTGCATTTTTTTTTAAGATTGTAAGTCATATGGTACCAAGTCTGGTTCAAACTACTTCAGTCGTTCCAAAGTTAAGATGGAACATTTTTGGAAACTACTCCATTTTTCATAAATGTTGAACATCTCGCTTCCTTCTTAAAATAAATATTTTAGTCCATGGAACATGGATGATAACCTATGCTTGGTAACGTTCAAATCTATTGTCAAAGTAATTAAAACTGGTCCAGTGGTGTAGGAGAGGTTGAGGGACATTCATCGTTACACTCATTTACATATATCGTGCTCCTGCTGTATAGTGAAGCTCTGTGTTCGAAGAGTAAGTTCTATATTTTCTCTTGACATTGTACTCAAACAAGAAGGAGTGCAAAACACCCATTTCCATTTTGAACATTGACCGCTTTAGAGCAAGAATAAAAACAGGACTGAGGTGCTTTCAGAAACAAATTCAGCGTCAATATTAATAGAGGAAAAGGAGTGACACAGAGAGAAATATTTTTCATGTAAGTTTAGGATCCCCACAATAGATTTGTCTTTATCTTTTGTGGTATATTCCCACCTGAAGAGTTCAAAATTTGCAATCCCCACTTTTAAAACTGACCCCTATAAGCAGAAAAAGGTAATGCGCCAAAGTAAGCTGTTTTATTTATTTATGTCCATGAATTCAGTGTTCAAAGAATATGTTATACACCCATTCTTATTATTATAGAGCCTAATACCTGCAGAAACTTGCTAGAACTTCTTTTTTTTTAAAAATCTGACGTCCTTATAGCAAGATTAGTAAAAGGAAGGGATAGTCTTTTATATGCACTTAAAGTCTCAAGTGTCTCGAACTCCCATCTCATCCTTAATTAGCTTAGTTCGATCTAGTATCAATTACCCGCCTCTCTGGGTTACTTTTTTTTAAAAAAGTAGTTAATATATTCCGTTAGTCAATCATTTTTTATTATTACTAAAGCGCTATCTGATATTGGTAATTTTCGATCATTTTTATACTTCTCCTTTTCTGCTCCCCCATGCTGTGTGGCAGAATTTTGATTTAAACGGAATCGGAAGTGTCACTGTTCATCTTACCGATTTCGAAAACTATGGATTAGGCACTAATATCTGTCAATTTTGATGAGTTTATATATACCCCTTTCCCCAATGTTGTAGGGCACGACATCGGAAGTGTAATTGCTCATCTCAGCGGCTCCGAAAAATATGGATTAGACAGTTATATATCAGTCATTTTCTATCATTTTAAATATTTCCTTCCCTTCCTCTAAATTGCACCGTCAAAATAATATGATAAAAACCATGCCAGGTCCGAAGCTCATCTTTGTTGAAAATTTGATCCAGATCAATCGGGTATTTAAGAATGATGAAGTCACAAAGACAATCACTTTCATTTTCATATTGTTAAAACATCTCTTCCCTATCCCCTACGTTGCTCAGTCAAAGTGAAAAAATAAAAGAACATTCCAATCCAGAACCTTATCTATCTTGAAAATTTGATCGAGTTATGTTATTTGGTTCAAGGGTTGTTAAGTTCGACTTATTTTTTATATCTCCCCCTTCACCCCTCGCCTAAGTTCTACCGTCAAACTGAATAAATAGAAACACTCCTAAGCCCGAACCTGATCTATGTTGAAAATCTGATCGATATCGGTAGAATACCCTTTGGAAAGCTAGGGACTTCGACCCCAGACCCCCGCCTTTACTCACCCAAAGGTCTCGCATGACATCTCCCATCCTTTGCTTCAAGAGTGAATTTTGTTCATTTGCTCTTAGTATTTCCTGAACTTGAGAGTGAAAGTCTAAAGTAAAGAAGTTTATCTTGTCAAAGACAATGTAAATTCTACTTTGTCAAAGACGACGTGTCCATAACGAACAACTACCTTGATACAAACAGAAAAGGTTATGGACGTAAGGACGTTACAGTTGAATGTACGAATAACAGCTGGTAAGTTCCGTTATACTCTTTTAGCTCGGTCTACAGCCTTGCACTTCTTAAACCCAGAATTGTAAAGAATTTAAAGTTTCTTTTCGTATTTCAACTATCTATAAGATAAGATTTTGTATATTAAGAAAACACCCTTTTTAAGCAACAAGGGATTTTTTCATCCCCTTTAGGTAGCTTAAGAAGTTAACAAAAATCATTTTTTGGCAATTTTCCTGGAAGGCTACAATCATGTCAAATTTTATGATTCTAATCCTGCCGGAAGTACCTAAACCTTTTGGAGTGTAGAAGATGTCCCATACAGATAGTATGGAAAAGATTTTTCAGTTCAATAGAAAACCACTAGACAGTTGATTTTTTTAATATATTTTTTTGTGATTTGCATAGGTAATGTTAACAAAAACGTAAAGTATACCGAATTTCATGGTTTTATTGCAATTCCAAGTAGCTAAAGCGTGAGATTATAGGTCGAAGAAAGGGCCATTTGAAAGGCATTGGGAATTTATTCATCGGCCCTTTAAACCCCGTTAAAAGCAAAAATATTCCCTTTTTGCAACTTGTCTCTGGGTTAGTCCCGAAAAGCTACAATTATGTCAATTTAATAGTTGTAACCCTACATGAAGTGTCCAATTGATTTGGGGTGCACCACTCATATGACTGTAAACTTAATCTTTTATTATTAGTATTATTATTATATCTTGACAAAAGAAATAAAAGTACACCTGCACTCTGATCTTTTGGTGCTGTACATTTTCAAATCATTTTAAAGCTTTGCCCGTGTGTTAGCTACATATTCATTAAAGTGTATTATATCACACGTGGTTCATATTGTGGAGCACAAATGTTAAAGCACAGAAGCGTACGCCTCGATTTACTATATACTTCCATAGTAGTCGTATATTATTGATATATTGGTCATTTTTCTGCAAGAACAAACAAATTTACAACTACATTAATCTCTATTTAGTTTCAATCATGATTTCCCATAGACTATGCTATATTTCTAATAATATTACCCATCTCTAATATATAATAAAATATTTCAATTATGAAACAGTGTAATAAAAATATGCAATATAATTGAACATAAGAAAAACTAACACGAGAAAGACATGACAAAAATATATCTAACAATTCTCGGAACTTGTGTTCTATTGGATTATCTTAGAAGCTGCCAAACTATAGAGATACATATGTTTCAGAACAATAGTTGAATCAAACCTCAAGAAGTTTCTTGAGTTTCAAGTTGACCATTATATTCTTTCTCTCCAACAAATTTTGTCTGTCATATTATGTATTATATACAAGGGCTTAACAAAAAAATCTAAAAACACTTCATACAGGACACAAAAGTTTGGCCCTCCACTGTACAACACGTGTTGCGGTTGCTGATCGCTTTTTTTGTTTTCAATGTGTCATGTAGACCTTCCTCTGCCGTCAGCAGTAACCAGTTCACCTGTGAGTGTCGTGCTGTGAAAGTGCTGCGGTAAAATGGGCGACCTGACAGACTTCCAAAGAGGCATGATCGTTGGTGCCCGTATGGTTGGAGCTTCAGTGGCAACAGTGGTGAACATTGTGGGGGTATCGAAACGCACTGTGTCTAATGTCACGACGGCATACACAATTCATGGGCAAACGACGCCTGCAAAGCACAACAGTGGTGGAAAGCAATCCTGTCAGATAGGGACCAGAGGGCATTAAAACGGATTGTAGCAGCTAAAGAGAAGACCACTGCAATGAAAATTACGTGTGAACTCAATTCCGGCCTACAAAGCCCGGTTGCATTGAAAACAGTGCTACCGGGACTTCATGAAAGGACAATTCATGGCAGGGCCGCTATCGCCAAATTCCTGCACACAGCAGTAAATGTGAAGAGGCGTATACAGTGGTGCAAGGACCACAAGGCGTGGACTCATGAGAAGTGGAAACACGTAATGTGGTCTAATCAATCGACCTTCACCTTGTTTCCAACAACCGGTCTTGTTTACGTATGGAGAACACCGTCGCAAGCCTATGATACAGACTGTCAGCTCCCATCTATAAAGCATGGGGGTGCTTCTGTGATATCGGGATTTTCTGCAGGTAGCATCACAGCCCTGCATGGACTGATGAATGCTAAGGCGTATGAGGCTATTTGAGGGGGGGGGGCAGGTTCTATCCATGGCCCAAATATTGTTCCATGATGGTGATGGCATCTACCAAGATGATTTGGCACCTTGTTACGCTGCAAAAAAGGTGAAATCATGGTTTGATGGGCATGACCAGGAGCTATCACACCTCCTCTGTGTCCCACAATCAAAAATCTGAACATCATTGAGCCATTGTAGTCTGAGTTAGAAAGGCGTGTTCGGTCTCATTACCCTCCACCAGCATAAGGAACTGGAGCATGTTTTGGGGGAACAATGGTACAAAATGTCACACACCACGATTCAGGAGCTGCCTACTTCCGTTCCACGTTGGATCCAAGCTGTTTCGGACCCAAAAGGAGGTAGCACACCATATTTCACACTTTTGCAAACGTTTTAGATTTTTTGTCTAACCCCTGTATTATATGTGATACGTATATTATATCGGGGCCGCATCATTTTGTTAATATGGGAATGCATCCGGTTTCAACTTTGCAACTCCATAGTTAGGATATCTACCGTACTTCCAAAGTATCAAACGAAATTCATTTGTTACATTGTCATACCATATCGTAACAGGAGTTTTTTAGAAAGTAAGATTTTCATCTAGAAGTAAAAGGAAACATATTTTACGCACTTATCTACTCACAAGGGAGGGTCAGGAAGTGGTTTCTGAGATCTGAACGAGACAATTGTGTTTGTATCTGCTATATTATAACTAGACGAATCACGAATTTATACGTGCCATCGGGCAGAATATCGTGAGTTACAACAAATTTTGTGATGCAAGAACTACGGATTTGGCAAAATAGTTTGAACTGGATCAGTTGTTCGGAAACTGTTGTATAAATGAAAACCTCGGCGAACACGTATCCTTTCATTTTCAAGGACACACTTTTTGGGATAAAATAGTTTGCCTTAGGGTCTCCCGCGAGGTCCCACACGGAGTCCAACTCAAAATTTTCAAGTAACAAGGGGGTCTAAGTAGCATATCGTTTGAAAGGTTTGTAAAACGAAAGAAAATGGAGCAAGTCTCGACTCTCTACGACAACCCTCTGCAAAATGTCGGCGTGTCAAAATCTTAACAAAACTTATTTGAAAAGTCCATGGCCACCACTATAAATCGGAAATATTCAGGCAGATGTGAAAACAGGAAAGAAAGTGTTGCATTATTTTCAAAATGTAACAATTTAAATTAAAACGTCTTGTCCCAAGGCCCCCACAGAGTTCCAGGTGGGGTCCAACTCAAAAGTTTCAAATTTCAAGAGGGGTTAAGTAGCACATAGTTTGAAAACTGTTCTTCAATGAAAGAAGATGGAGCAAGTCTCGACCTTCTACAACAACCCTATGCAAAATGGCGACGGGCCAAAATATAAACAAAAATTTAATTGAAAATCTATGGCCACCTTGAATCAAAGATTGCCGCTTAAAACGTATGTCATTCTTAACAGAACAAATCTAAATGTCTATTTTTCTCTATTATGTATTTAGAAGCAATAGGAAGACTGAAGAACAATTGAATTTCCATTCACTTCAACTATTATTGCATTCCGTAACAACATATATATGTTTCTCCTTAATGTACGTTCGTCAGGGTTCTCCCGATATCATTTACGTGAATATAACGGATATGCGAAGAACACACAACTCTGAATTCCTATTCATACTGCTTAAAAAAAGTAGAATAGTTGAATATTTCTGGGCATTTTTTAATGGTGTCATACGTAGTTCATACATAAAGGTCTTGCTGCACAGTCAGGTTGGGGGCTCTACTGTAATGTATTCGTGATGGTTACATTTGTATGTCATTCGTTGGTTTGATCGCAATATTTCAAGCAATACCAAATATGCAAAACAAAAACAAAATCATTTACAAAATTGGAGAGTAGTACCGAACCATGTGTAAATCATTTCAGTACATCGACCTGCGCAAACTTTGTTGGTTTGTCACAATACTCCAAGAAATAGCATAATCATATACAAACTCATTTTTCAAGCTGGCAGCCATAGTGGATTACAGATTATACACTTTGATATTTTGTGGATATCTGCTACTAACCATAAACGTAAATGACACATTTCGTTTTTCCAACACCACTGGTTTGAGCTGGACATATATTCGACATATAGTGCGGCATTTTGAACTCAACGTGTTGCGTTTTTGAACATTTCGAATCGTTCCGTCACCTACTGATAAACATTCTCGTTAATTTTGGTTTTCGTAGCTTCAGCATCATGTTATGCCTTTCGTTTCCATATAGGTTTCAAGCGATTATCTTGGATTCAAGGTGGCCATAGATTTTCAATTAGGCTTTTGTTTACATTTTTACCCGCTGCCATTTTGCACAGGGTTGTCGTAGAAAGTTGGGACTTGCTCCATCTTCTTTCATTTAACAACAACTTTCAAACGATGTGCTACTTAACCCACCTTGCCATTTGAAATTTTTGAGTTGAACCTCGCCTGGGACCCTGCGGGGGACCCTGGAGCAAGGTTTTTCACTCCAAAAAGTTTGTCCTTGAAAAAGATGGGATACGTGTTCGCCAAGTTTTCTATTTACCCAACCTTTTGCGATCAAATGACTCGGTTCAAACTATTCTGCCAGGTAATTTGTTGTAGCTTTCACATTACAAAATATGTTGTAACTCACGATATCCTGCCCGGTGGCACGTATAACTTTGGGATTCCTCTAGCTATAACATATCAAATGCAAACAAAATTGTCTCGTTCGGATCTCCGTGGAACAAATTCGTGACCCTTCCTTGTCAGTACCATACCTGTGAATTTTTTACAAATACTTTAACTAATCTGCAGACTCTCGTTAAGAGTTTTGTGAAGTTTACGTCTGATTGGGAAACAGAGGTTACATGACACATTGTCCTAAAGATTGATTATTTATTTAGCTTTTAAAATAACCGTATTTGGGTACTAGGTATATTTTCAACATTGAAATGTTACACGTTGCCAACTAAATTTCCATTTTGTTGTATATGTTCGATTTTAATATATATGTAAGTGAGTTTAATTTTTCTATAATATGTTTATATTTGATTGGTCAAATTAAAGGATGCAATTTTCAAGAGACTAGATTTCGATGTGTTTTTCGTAGTAAATGTTTCAAAGACTCTTTTTTTTTATCCATTAGAATTCATGTGTAATTAACGTCATGGCTTTGATGCAAGCACCTATGTTGTTGATGATGATTTGGGACTTAACGTTCCATTTAAGTCTGAGAATATAAGGCCAGAACCCACCGTTTAATATATAACTTCAACTACAGTGTTCCTACCGGGAATCAAAGCAGGTTGTTATAAACACAATGCACAATTTCCAACGAATTTTCCACATGAGTACTACGAGTTACCACACCTTATTATGATTCGAATTTTGCAGGTTTTGGAATAACAATAAGATATTCACAATAATAATAATAATAATAATAATAATAATAATAATAATAATAATAATAATAATAATAATAATAATAATAATAATAATAATAATAAGAAGAAGAAGAAGAAGAAGAAGAAAGAAGGAGAACTGAAGGCATCCTGAAATAAAAAAAAGTGAATGGAATTACCTCGATTCCTGGTAAAACATTGAAAAAGAATTCGTGTTAATTTACCTTCATTTACTCCTGTTTCTAGTACGTATTCAAAGGGTCAGTTGTGTAAAAAATAGTATTGATCGGTATCGAGTAGTCTCGTCATCTTTATTTTGCATATGTCTATTCTTGCTTTTCGAAACAAACGATTTTTTTTTTTTGTTGAAACTAATAAATATATATAGTTTTAGCAATGTTCATATTGCTTCATCATTTAAACCTATAAGAATGCCAAGTAGCAAGTCTTCACGCCAAACGGAGGTACGTATTATTTTCGTCAGTTCAAGTAGCTTTATATGTTTTAGCTGTAATATTAGGTACATTTCATTGGAATTATAATGCTATTTTTTTTTTTTTGGTAAATTTAGAATGTCTCAGTATGTGAAGATAACTGCTAGTAGTATACAGTCAAGCTGTCTATACGCTGCCTATCTGGCGCTAATAGCTGTCACTAGCGTGCAGACCAACCCTGGCCACGGCGAGGAGATAATGGAAACTCTCCTCGTGAACGCTAAGAAGCATTCTACGTGCAAATACCGTTATTCGTACTTCGTGCATCTTCGGGTTTCGTCTTTAGAGGAGCGGAAGTGTTGTCAACCTTGGCGGTAATAGCTAGCTTACTAAATAAAAAAAGGTTGTATGGTAACTGATTGCCATTTAGTGTAAAGTGTTTTAACAATGTGGTAACCGTTAACTATAGACAACACAAACTTGTAACAGCAATCAAATGATAAACTATGTACGTTTCTTTTCTTCTTTTTCTTTCCTTTTGTTACAGAAGGATGTGGTGGAACCAAACCATCGCTTACATTTATAAAAATTTGCTAGTTTGTCCAATGGAAAACCAGTTTTCAATATATATATATATATATATATATATATATAATCAAGTTCTTAATCCGAGTGTGGGTTTCTTATATTATGTTGTTTCGCTTTTTAGGAAAAGAGATAATCTGTTGATACGAAAAAAAAAATACTGTAGCACTTGTTTGTAATTATCGAAGTATTATCTCCAAAAAATTAGCTTGTGCATGTATGTGTGTACGAATAGGCTTAACAAGGTGTTGGTTGTGAAGATTATGAGCCACTATTACACTATCAATAGGAAGAATAGTATTTCTTACTCCACTTTTAAAGTTACTTTGATCGCAAAGAATCAAACAAGATATGAAGAGAGCCAAAGATATATTCCATTTTTAAGAGTGACCATTAGTGACTACCATTAGTGTTTCTTTTTTTTAACAAGGAGTGTCTTTTTAATAATGAAAAATATATTGTCTCTGGCTGGTTGCTTGCCAGTTGCTTGTTAAAAGTGTAAAAGAATGTTAAATCATATCAACGACTGAAGCTACACGCTTGTATTTCTTCGATAGTTACTGACTGATTTTCAAAGTCACAATGTTGTAGGCCTACTGTAACAGCGTAAACTCGGAAGGAAATGTTCCAACTGAATGATACGAACAAATATTCCCAATGTCTTGAACATGAAACGTATGTTGCACGGATAACGCTTAAAGTGGGCTGGACTGCACGGGAATTTCCTTCCGGCAAATTAGTGTTTGGTCGGAACTCAGTTCTTCTGTGTAATTGTCTCTTAACAACATTTGAACATTTCTTTTAGATAATAATAACTAACTAACTAACTAACTCTATGGCCTATGGAACCCGAAGGTTCAATGCCGCGTTTACAAAATATTTCCACTAACTTCTGTCCTTAGCCAACTGGCTCCAGTTTCTACTCTGTACTCTTATTTCTGCAAGATCCGTCTTAATATTGTCTTCCCATCTACGCCTAGGTCTTCCTAGTGGTCTTCTTCCAATTAGGTTTTCAGTTAAAATTATGAAAGCGTTTCTAATTTCTTCCATTCTGGCTACATGGCCTGCTCACCTAAACCTTCTACACTTAATGACCCTAACAATGTTAGGTGAGCGGTATAAACTATGCGATTCCTCGTTATGAATTCCCTCCAATCCCCATTTCCACCCAACTTTGGTCCGAATACTACTACTACTACTACTACTACTACTACTAATAATAATAATAATAATAATAATAATAATAATACTAATAATAATGCATTATTATTATTAATATTATTATTATTAGTAGTAGTAGTAGTATTAGTATTATTTTCAACCTCCCATCGTTCTGCTATCAATCTAGCAACGAAAGGCGTTTACAACTTAGAAAACGTGAAGCTAGTGACAAGTTACAGACGGAGTGTTAATGTATTACAACATCACGAATTGAGTAACCAAGGTAAAAAGGTCTGAAACAATTCGTTTCCGACTTTTTCAGTCATTTTTACGTCTGTAAGCTGACATGTTTAATATCAGTTCATTTCTTTCTTGTTCATTTGCTAGTTACTTCAACGCTAACTGTAACCTCTATCATGCGTCTTCCTCGACCAAAAAACGTACCAATTTTATTTCCTGCAGTGTTTTCGCGTCACTGCTTTCGAAATGGGGAGGGGGAGCGCACACCTGCAAATTTCACGCTTGCGTCTGTTCAATGCTTCAACATCATGCGAATTTCTGACTAGGCTTGGCCGTAGGTTTTTTGCTATCATGTGTGGTTGGCAACACTTACCGGATGCAGTGGAAGGGGCGAGGCTACCAGAACCTGTGCTCGCCTGCTCTTGGCTCTGCTTGTGCTCGCTCACGCTTCGGCTCCGGGAGCCAATTCATGGACAGGCCTGGTGCAGACAATTTGCCGACATAATACTATTTTGACGATTTAATTGCAGGTTAAACACTGTATTGTTTCAATGTAATTGTCTATTTCACAACACGATGAGAGGAGCAACCATATTTACATTAATATATGTGTAATTGCGTGTTGGAAAAATGAAATGAAATCTTTGTGTTTTACGTCCCACGGTTATGCCGGTTGGCTAAAGGAGACGGCAATGATGAGTAATGAAGGAAATGGTGGAATGAAGAAAGTGGGAGGAAACGGGAGAACCCCGAGAAAACCCACGCACACAGTGTTTTTCCACCACAAAGTTCACTTGTCGGGAGCTAGGATCAAACCCGGGACCCCTAGTACCAGAGGTGAACGCTCTACCACTGAGCCACCGCGGCCCAATTGCGTATTGGATGGAGGGCAAATTTAAATAGTAAATTTCACTAGACTGAAAACGAAATCGCCTTTGATTGATTTTTGGCAAATCTTCATTATTGATAAACCTTGCACTTGCTCTCCAAAGAGGATTGTTAACTCTAAACCGGAAATTTGGTGTCTAATAACTAGGGAACGAAGGGAATCTACTTTGACTAACTTTGAAATATTGGTAAGTTCAACATTATCTTGGACTTGCCTAAATTCAATTTACTACTTTCTCATAACAAGTTAGAACATACTGTATTTTTGCCAGATGCTATTAAAGCAATGGACTTAACATTAGCATAATATCTTGGAAATATAATGGGCTATACGTACATTCTTTGTTGCTTATCTTTGAGGCTGTGTTTCCACGTAGTAAGCAGATTAAAACAAGAAAAAATATTCGGTAGTTTCTGAAGCTTTTCTATGTTAGTTTCCTATTTTGGAGAATATTCAAAGTAAAGTTATAAAAAAAAGATCACTTAATTTCAATTCAAATTAGATATAATTCGTGTTTCTACTTTAATTGGAAATTGAACTATATGTGCATTAGTAAAATTCTACAAAAAGAGGAAATATTATACATGATGGAAGGTTTAAATTCATTTCTCTATCAAAACAATGGAGATCGAGCTTTAAAAATGTGTGTGAGTTCATAATTTTACATGCTAAATACCTAATATTTTTTTCCTGCCCATCTGATGTTTGCTTGTAAGATTGTTGCTTTCAAGCCAAATAAGGTGGACAACTTAAATCATGTAATTTTGGTTTAATTATAAATAAACGAACGTAGTAATTGAGCATAACATATCGAAACTCAATTTCCTAAATTAATAATGATATCCGATGCACCTTTCCTGTACGCTGTTCCGGCTTCGATTGGGGTCAGATAATAATTCTCTGGTCCAGACACTTCTTTATAATGTAGATCTCGTCCTATATAGGTACGCTCCTGATACATGACGTAACCAGAAACCAACAAATCAGTGAAAGTGAAGCTTTCGTTTGTTTCTTGAAGTTCAGCGTAACTTTACACCATCGACACCATACGGGACGTAGAACTACAGTTTAACGTGGATTCCGAAGTGCAGTGATGCGCTAACATTTCAATATTTTCCTATCAGAAATCGAATCAAAGACCACGTACGCACGTTAACCACTAGACTAGTCAGGTTGGCTTACGAATGAATGGCTGAAACCAAATTGTGATTGAAAGATACAAAACCACAAAAAAAAGTCACCTACACGATGCTATCCTATACAGACTCAAATGGCCTGAAATTCGAAAGTAGGCAATACGAGACGAGAAAAGGTATACCAATAGAAACGCCCTTTTCGAGATGAGACCTCACTTCCACGCCAGCTCTCAAGACTAGACAGCTTCAAATCTTGTCTTGCACGTAACCTATGTAAGCACTGTACCACATGAGGCGTGTGTTCTCCTAATACATAATACAGTGATCAGGGAACCTCGGTTCCCCAATAGTACCATTATCATATAAAGACAAAGGGTTGCATAGTCGATCCCAGGCCAGGGAGTTTCGAGTGTACAACATCTTGTTCCTGAGTTCTCTCGGAATTTTCTAAATTCTCCTCCCCTCCCCGACTTTTATTGTAGAAATTATTTCATCATCTTTCGTTTCCAAATAGCTACCATTCATTTCCAAAACTCACAAGATATATCCGTAGGACGTTAAACTAAACACTTTTTTTTTTACTTTTAAAAACAGCATTGGAAATATAGATTATAGTATTTTTCTTGATAACACTAAACGAAATAACATGTTAGGTGTTGGTCCCCCTCTTGCGCCTTTGCGCTGAAGAAAGACGACTACAAGAGTCCATCACTGAAGAATGAGAAAAGAACCCAGAAGAGTCACGAAAACAAAAACATAATATTCATGTGGTACGTGCATGTTTGAGACGCCACTGTCAGGGTCCGAAAAGACAAACCAGAAGACGCCAAGTTTAGCACTCTTTGAACTATCGACACTGTGTAGTGATATTTGCTTCGTCAACCGTAGAAATTTCTTAACATTTTTTGAGCGAAAATGCGAAAACTAACTCCCTAAACCAGGTATAGGAGCTTAAAGGAATACTTCACTATCATATGAAGGGTAAGGGGAAAAAACAAGGAATGTCACAAAACTGCATTTTCGAGATAACTGCGTTTTAATATTGAAAACCGCGTACAAAGAATAGGATTATGAAATCTTTTGCCACTTTTTACATGAACATTTCTACATCTACGCATGCATGGCGTAGATAGTCAAATAGTGCCAAGAGTCACCAACAGATAGGACAAAGGACCCGAAAAAGCACATACATGGACATTCCTTGTTTTTTCCCCGTACCCTTCATATACTCTTATAAGCCCAGAACGATTACGACGGAACGTTAAGGTTTATATTTAATTTAATGTTTCGCAAAAAAAAAAAAAAAAAAAAAAAAAAATCAACAAGCGAAACGATAATGTATCATATATTATTGAAGTTTTCAAAACAAATATTTAATTTTATCTGTCATGATATCAAACCTGACTTTCGTTTAAAAAGCTTAGTTTTGGGCTCATAAAATGGCTTATGGATGATCGTTGTTGTTTCACAGCAAAGTGTCTGAGACATTATGTTACGTATGTGCTAAGACATGCAAAACTAAGCTTCTTATAACACACTAATTTACAAATCCACGCCTCATAGTATGCACATTAGTAATAAAAAGGCAAGCTAAATTCCGAAGAAACGAAAACAATACGCGTTACCATTTGAGCAGTAGATATTACAAGTTCCCGTTTCAAAAAGACGGTACAAGGATTCCCATTCGCACGAGTTTCGGAATAGTGACAGACAATGCATGTTGTTATTATTCATATTCAATAAAGATAATACATATTATATCAATATATCATGATCTATGTAGCTACATTAACATACCTGTGTCTATTCTTTTTCTCTCCTGGATGCAATCTTTTTACCAAATACAAATCTAAAATTGACTGTCACAAAACACGTGCCGATGCTGTGAAGAGTCAACTATGAATAAACCTGTTTATGCTGCCTTATTTCCTGCGTCGCTGAGCGTCGGTGACGTCATCAGTGCTGTCAGCAAGTACTTTCAGAAAATGGCTCAACGACGCCCAGAATTTAGCGAAAATGGACAAATTTGTAAAATATATATATAACGAAAATCGCTATGTTTATTATTCTAAATCTACTGAACCGCCCGACCTATTTTGATCAAATTTTTAACATGGATGAGGTTCGAGGCTGGGCTGGTTTTACGCTATTCACTTTGATGATAGAACTGAAGAGAGGAGGAGTGGGTATATAAAAATAAATACAACTTAATAACTACTGACCCACTCGACCGATCTTGATCAAATTTTCAACATAGATGAGGGTCAGGCATGGGATTGTTTCTGTTATTTAAATTTGACGGAGCAACGTAGGGGAGGACAAGGAGGAGGACATATATAAGAATCGTAACTATATCTAACACTACATGAGCTGACATATTATTGAGCACTCCCTGTAGGGCTACAATGATTAAATTTGACATGATTGTGGCTTTCCGGAACTAACCCACAGAAAAGTTGCCAAAAGTGAATATTTTTAATTTAGGGGGTCTAAAGCGGGGATGAAAAAATTCCCTATGCTATTTAAATTGGCCTTTTTTGGACCTATAATCTCATGTTTTAGATACTTAGAATTGGAATAAAAACTTGAAATTCAGTATGCTTGTACGCTTTCGTTAGCACTACCAAGTAAACTGTAAAAATAAAAAGATCCAACTTTAAAGTGATTTTATAGGGAACTGAAAAATCTTTCCCATGTTATTTATATGGAACACCTTTTACACCCTAAATTATTGAGCACTCCTTGTAGGGTTACAATGACGACATTTCGCATGCTTGTAGCCTTTCTGGACAAACCCACAGGAAAATTGCCAAAAGTAAATATTTTTAATATTTAGGGGGTCTAAAGAGAGGATGAAGAATTTCCTCATGTTACTTAAATGGGCCTTTTTTGGACCTATAATCTTAAGTTTTAGGTACTTAGGATTGGAATAAAAATTTGAATTTCGGTTTACTTCTATGTTTTTGTTATCGTTACCTAAGTGAATCATCAGAAATAAAAATTTTCAAACATAGAGTGGTTTTATAAGGAAATGAAAAATCTTTCCCATGTTATTTTTATGGGATGTTATTTCTATGGGGTCTTCTACACCCCAAAATGTTTAGGCACTTCCGGCAGGATTAGAATGATGAAATCTGGCATGATGGTAGCCTTCTAGGAATAACCGACAGGAAAATTTCCAAAAGCGAATATTTTAAATTTGTTTAGGGATCTAAGGGGGGATAAAGAAATTCCCATGCCGTAGGCCGAGCTAAGAAAGTGTGTGGGGTCGAAGTTCCCGGACGGGCAGATTCAGGAAATACGAAGAGCAAGTCCACGAAATTCACAGTTGATGCAAAGGTCGATAGATAAGAAATGCAAGGCCGTAGGCCGAGTAGACTCGGGGGTGTGAGGGCGAAGCCCCCAGCTAACCAAAGGCTAGTCAATGTATATAAGACTGAAAGTGACTATTTTTTCTAACTTGAGAACTGTTGAACTATCCGACCGATCTCAATAAAATTTTCAACATGAATGAGTTTTGGGGGCAGGACTTACTTTAGGCTATTCACTTTGACGATGCAACGTAGAGCAGGGGGAGGGGAGAGAAATTTCAAAATGATCAAAAGGACCGATATTAGTGTTGAAAAAAAATGAAATGAAATCTTTAAGTTTAACGTCCCACTATTATGCCGGTTAGGCTAAAGGAGACGGTGATAATGAGAAATTAGTGAAATGAAGAAAGTAGGAGGAAACGGGAGAACCCCGAGAAAACCCACGAGCACGATGTTTGTTCACCACAAAGTTCACACGGCGCGAGCTGGGATCGAACCAGGGACCCCAAGCACCGGAGGTGAATGCTCTACCACTGAGCCACCGCGCCACCCGATATAAGTGTTGAATCCATACTTTTAGGAGTAGCTGAGATTAACAGTGACAATTCTGATGTCATGTGCGCAGCACGGAGGTGGGGAAGGGGGAGCTATATATATAATAATGATTTAAAATGACCAACATTACTGTCTAATCCATAGTTTTCAGATTCATTCAGATTAACAGCAACATTTCCGATCCGGTTTAAATCGAAAATCAGCCCTGCCACTTGGGGGAGGGGGGGAAAGAGAGATGATCAAAAATGGCCACTATCAGTGTGCAACAAAATTATTTATTTCAACCCAGGGAATCGGGTAATATATACTAGTATATAGCTACAAAGAATGACAATAAGGTAGACAGAATATTCTATGATTTTGCAGCCTAAAACATATTATAATATAATTCCCAATATTCTTAAATACAATACTTTAACACTTAATTTAAACTTCAAACATTTGCAATACACCTTACTCACCTTAGTGTCCAAACTATTTAACATCTCCTGTGTTTTGGCCTCCGTTCCCACTTCTGGCTATAATGTTTTCTATATATGGATTTATCCCAACACGATAAAATTAGTATCAAGTTGGCCCCACCACTTTTGGACGGAGAACAATAAATAATGCTATTCGTTTGTGCTACGTTAGTGCTGGTTAGTGCCCAAATTTTAGCGTTTGTGCAATCAAAAGAACAAAGTTATGAACAATTTACATTTCGGGGCCAACTTGACGTCAAGTTGGCCCCGCCTTTTTCCCTAATTGAGATAGAATGGATTTTCTAACGTCATGCGTTAGTGCTACGTTAGTGCTGGTTAGTGCCCAAATTTCAACGTTAGTGTCAAGTTGGCACCGATTTTTCCCCCTAATTGAGATAGAAAGGATTTTCTAACGCCAAACGTTAGTGCTGCCTTAGTGCTGGTTAGTGCCCAAATTTCACCGTTAATATTGTTCAAATAACGCCGTTATAACGTATTAATTATCGTCAAGTTGACCCGGCTTTTTTCTAATTGAGATAGAATGGATATTCTAACTACAAACGTTAGTGCTGGTTAGTGGCGAAATTTCACCCTTAGTGCTGGTTAGTGCCGAAATTTCACCGTTAGTGCTGTTCAAATAACGCCGATATAACGAATTAATTAGCGTCAAGTTGGCCCCGCCTTTTTTCCCTTATTGAGATAGAATGGATATTCTAACTACAAACGTTAGTGCTGGTCAGTGCCCAAAATTTATCGTTAGTGCTGTTCAATAACGCCGTTATAACGAATTAATTAGCGTCAAGTTGGCCCCGCCTTTTTTCCCTAATTGAGATAGAATGGATTTTCTTATGTCAAATGTTAGTGCTACTTTAATGCTGGTTAGTGCCCAAATTTCACCGTTAGTGCTGATCAAATAACGCCGTTATAACGAATTAATTAGCGTCAAGTTGGCCCCCTCTTTTTTCCCTAATTGAGATAGAATGGATTTTCTTATGTCAAATGTTAGTGCTACTTTAGTGCTGGTTAGTGCCCAAATTTCACCGTTAGTGCTGTTCAAATAACGCCGTTATAACGAATTGATTAGCTTCAAGTTGTCTCCGCCTTTTTCCCTAATTAAGATAGAATGGATTTTTTTATGTCAAACGTTAGTGCTGGTTAGTGCCCAAATTTCATCGTTAGTGCTGTTCAAATAACGCTGTTGCAACGAATTAATTAGCGTCAAGTTGGCCCCGCCTTTTCTTCATTAGTGCACATGCTACAAGTAAATGAAAACTTTCATGGCTCCAACTTCACGCTTACCTCCACTTCAAGCACTAGCTAAATAATTAGTCATTCGTTAATGCATCGTTAGTGCGTGTAGAAAATGCTAATCGTTTCGTTAATGTTTCGATATTAGTGTAGTTATGGGAATCACATTTCAGGAAACTTCCCTAAATAAATACATGAGTAATTTTTCATTGCGTCAAACTCCCGGTAAATTCAAAAGCACTTATGACCTATTCTAGTGCAATCGTTAGTGCTTCTTAGTGTACGAGCCCCCAATGTTAGTTCTTCATTAGTGTAGGTTGTACAAGTAAAGCACCTCTGGAGGGCTAGCGTGAACTTCTCCCCCATTTTAGGAACTAACGAAGAAATTAGTAACATTCGTTAGTGCATCGTTAATGCTTCTAGAAAACTGTACTATTTTCGTTAGTGCCCACTATTAGTGAGGTTATGGCTAATTACATGTCACGAAACTTCCATAAGAAATACATGGGTAGTTTCTGATTGCGTCAAATTCCCTCCAAATTCGAGAGCACTAGTGCTCTGTTCTAGTGCGATCATTAGTACATCATTGGTGCGTTTTGGTACATCAACACCTAACGTTAGTTGTTCATTAGTGTAAGTGCTACAAGTAAAACATATTTGGAGGGCCAGTGTGAACTTAGCCTCCCATTTAAACACTAACGAATAAATTATTGTCATTCGTTAGTGCATCGTTACTATTTCTTGAAATCTCTGATAGTTTCTTTAGTACTGCATTATTAGTGTAGTTATGGATAATTTCTGATTGCAACAAATTCCCGCCAAATTCAAGAGCGCTAATGATCTTTTGTGTAATCGTCAGTGCATCGTTAATGCTTCTTTGTACAGCAACCCCTAACGTTAGTGCTCATTGGTGTATGTAGATGCTACAAGTAAAAACCCTTTTGGGATCAAGTTGACACTGCCCCCACTTCAAGCACAAACGAAAAAATACTGCCGTTTGTAGTGCATCGTTAGTGCTTATTAATGCACCAAACACTAACGTAAGTGCTTATGAGTGTAAGCTCTAGAACCAAAACAATAGTAGGGATTAGTGGGGCCAAAACCTTCTGCCCCACATCTAGCACTAACAAAAAGGTAGTGCCATTCGTTAGTGGATTGTTCCTGTTTTTTAGTGCACAAACTCCTAACGTTAGTGCTTCATTAGTGGAGGCTCTAAAGCCAAAACATGTAGGTAATTACACTCTGGTCGCCACTTCAAACACTAACGAAAAAATAGCGCCATTCGGTATTGCATCGTTGGTGCTTCTAGGAAACACTAATAGTTTCGCTAGTACTTCACGATTACAGTAGATATGGCCAATTGCATGTCACGAAACTCCCATAAGAAATACATTGGGACTTTTTCATTGGCTCAAATTTTGGTCAAATTCAAAAGCACTGATGATCTCTTTTAGTGCAACTGTTATTGTTTCGTTAGTGCTTCTTAGAGCACCAACTCCCAACATTAATGCTTCAATAGGTTGGACGCTAGAAGCGAAAAACGTTAGCGCTTAAGAAAGCACTAACGATGAAACCTAGTGAAATCGATAGTGCATTTTAGTATTTCTAGAAAACTCTAATAGTTTCATTAGTGCTGCGCTATTACTGTAGATATGGCCAATTTTATGTCTCGAAGCTCCCATAAAAAATACATGGGCAATTTTTTATTGTCTCAAACTTCCACCAAATTCAAATGCACTAATAATTTCTTCTAGTAAAATTGTTAATGCTTCGTTAGTGCTTCTTCGAGCATTAACTCCCAACATTAATGGTTCAATAGTTTGAATGCCAGAAGGAAAAAATTTAGGAGGTCTAAATACATGTTAGTTTCCCGAGAAAGCACTAACGATGAAACCCAGTACATCGGTCGTGCTTCTAGAAAACATTAATAGTTTTGTTAGTGCTTCACTAGTAGCTAGTGTAGAATGGCAAATTATATAATGAACCTCCCATAAAAAATACATCGGGAATTTTTCATTGAGTCAAATTATCACCAAATTCAAAAGTAGTAATGATCTCTTCTAGTGTAATCGTTTGTGTTTGCTAGTGCACCAATTCCGAACACTAGTGGTTCTTGTCGTAAATGCTTTTGTGCGGAGAGGCTAGTCCTAGCGTGTAGTTAGCTTCCCCCAACTTTCACCTTTTAGCATCCATACAATTGGAGCACTAATATTAGGAGTTCTGCAATAAAACCTTCTAATGTAATAGTTACCATTACACTATATATGTTTATTAGTGCTTTTAAATTTGGCGGGAATTTTGAAAACTGGAAAATGCAACTTGTCTAAATTTAGATTCGCACGCATCTCAATTACTACCAAAACATTTAACGTGGTTAATGCTTCGTTCACTAAACACTAACATTAGTGCTATGTGAGTTTAAGAGTTATTAGTGAATACATCTTGTGGGACTAAATTGAAATTTATTGAACTCTACAATAATTGTCCTACAAAGGTGGGATAAACATCAAAAGTTAGTGCATCGTTATTGCCTGCCGAAAGATCAAGCACTAACGTTAGTGCTCCTAGTTTAGGAATTATAAGTGAATAACTCGCTCGGGACTAATTTAGTTTTATCGAATTTTACAATAATCGTCCCATACAGGTGCAGTAAACGTCAAAGGTTAGTGCATCGTTAGTGCTCCAAAAGATACTAAACATTACCGTTACTGCTATCGTAGTTTACAAGTTATTAATGAACAACTCGGGCGGGGCTAACTTTAAATCTTTCAATTTTTATACAATTTTACACTAATTGTCAGACAGAAATGAGAAAAAACCAGAGGTTAGTGCTCCATAAACTAAGCACTAACGTTAGTTATACCTCAATTTAGAAGTTGTTAATAAATAACTCGCGCGAGGCTAAATTTAAATTTATCGAATTTTACAATAATTGTCAATCAAAAGGTAGTGTAATCGCTAAATATTAGTGTTTTGTTAGTACTCTAAACATAGTAAGCACTGACGATAACGATATTATAGTTTAAGAGTTATTAGTGAATAACTCGAACGAATTTAAATGTATTGAATTTTACACTAATTGTGTAAAAGTTGAAAAACCTGATTTTATCCTTGCCGAGTTATTTATTAATAACTCCTAAACTGTGATGGCACTGACGTTAGTGATTAGTGTATTATGGAGCACCAACAGTGCACTAAGCTTTGGTGGTTATCCACCTTTGTGGAACAATTAGAGTAAAATTCGATAAATTTAAATTCAGTCCTGCCTGAAGTATTCATGAAATTACAACGACAGTGCTTCGTGTTTTATAGAGCTCTAGAAATGCACTAACCCCTGGTATTAGTCCCACTTTTGTGGGACAATTTGTGTAAAATTATGTAAGTGAAAAATCTAATGTGAATCTAAATTAGTGTAAAATGAATAGCCTCGCTTGAGTTCTTCATTAACAACCACTAAAATGAGATAGTACAACGTTAGTATCTAGTTTTTTTTGTTTTTCTTTTTTGACTGCTAAGGATACACTAACCTTCAGTTTTTGTCCTACCTTTGTGAAGCAATTAGAGTAAAATTCGATAATTTTAAATTCTGTTATTCATTGGTAACTCCTAAACTATGATAGCACTAACGTTAGTGTTTTGAGTTTTATGTAGCACTAACAATGCACTAATCTTTAGAGTTTGTCCTATCTTTATGGGGAAATTAGTGTAAAATTCAGTAAGTTTCAATACTGTACCATCCATGTAATTCAATAATAACTCCTAAATTATGACAACACTAACGTTAGTGCTTACTGTTTAATGGAGGTCCAACAATACACTGACTAATGTTGTTGATCTTGTTTCTATCTGACAATAAATGTAAAATTCTACAAAAACTGAAAGATCCAAAGTAAGCCCCGCACGAGTTATTCATCAGTAACTCCCAAACTATGATAGCACTAACTTTACAGATTAAACATCACTACCGTTAGAACTTTTTTGGAGTACTAACGATGTACAAAAATTCGACGTTTATTTTACCTTTGCGAGACAATTATTGTAAAATTCGATAAATTTAAATTTAGTCCTGAGTGAGTTATGCACTTATAACTCCTAAATTATACTAGCACTAACTTTAGGGCTTATTGTGTCATAGAGCTCTAACAATGCACTAACCGCTGGTGTTAGTTCCACTTTTGTGGCACAATTACTATAAAATTGTGCGAAAGTTGAAAAATCTAAATTTAGAACTGCCCTAGTTATTCATTAATAACTTTTAAAGTACTATGGTACTAAGGTAAGTGTTTAGTGCACTAATGTAAACTAAATAAGCTGTAAACATGTAAAAAAATAGTAGCATTTGAGAACCGTGCGGGGCTAACTTTACGGACGTAGCATTTTTCATTTTGTAAAATTAAGACCAAATTTAAAAGCACTAATGACGACGTGTATTGCAATGGTTACTACTTCGTTAATAGGTCTTATTGCAGAACCCCCAACATTAGTGCTTCAAAGTATGGACGCTATAAAATAAAACTTAGGGGATGCTAACTACACGCTAGCTCTTCCCCACAAAAACATTCACAATGAGAGACTCTAATGTTCGGACTTGGTGCACTAGCAACCACTAACGATGCACTAACGAATGCACTAGAAGAGATCATTACTGCTTTTGAACTTGGCGAGAATTTGAGTAGTAAAAAAATTAACGTTTTTCTTTTGGGAGTTTCGTGACACATAAATGGCTATATCTACAACCAAAACGAAGAACTAACGAAACTATTAGCGTTTTTGGAAGCACTAACGATGCACTAAGAAATTCCACTATTTTTCCGCTAGTGCTTAAAGTGGGGCTTATAGGGTAATTACTCCCTATCATTGATTTGGTTCCAGAGAATACACTAATGAAGCACTAACAGTAGTAGTGGCCCCGTTATATTGAGCCGAGTCAGCAAAAATTTTTGTGACGTCATAGGTCAAAGGTCAATGACCTTGGCCCGGGGTCAATGACCTAGGGGTACCTAGGACCACCCCCTCTAAATTTTGGCAGGGGTACCATGGCCCACCCCCTAAATTTTGGCAGGGGTACATAGGACCACCCCCCTTAAATTTTGGAAATTGCCAAATCTAAAAATTTGGTATGGTAGCCTAGGACCATAGTATGTACCTCTATCAGTATTGGGGGTCTATGTCGTTCCCTTTTATGGGTAAAAAATTGCCAAAAAGTCAAATTTCGGGGGTTTTTGACCTAATTTATCCCCTTGGATGAGGTGTTATTACCTTATATAGTTATATGGGCGTATACAGGGGTTCATTACCTTTCATAAGACATGGGTACATTGGTGCACCCCTTTAAATTTTGGGAGGAGTACCTTGGCCCACCCCTTCAATTTTGGAAATTGACCAATTTCAACATTGGGTATTATAGTATAGGACCCTAATATGTATTATGATAAATTTGGGTGGTCTACCTCATTCCCTTCTAGGGGTACAAAATTGCCAAAACTATAAACGTAAGCAATACGTTGTACCACGTGTTTGGTTTTCGACCTAATTTATCTCCTTGGATGAGGTCCTATTACCTTATATGATTATATGGTCATGTATAGGGGTCCATTACCTATCATAAGACATAGGTACATTTGTGCACCCCTTTAAATTTTTGGGAGGGGTACCTTGGCCCACCCCTTTAATTTTGGAAATTGCCCAATTTAAACATTTGGTATTATAGTATAGAACACTAATATAGATCACTATAAATTTGGGTGGTCCACCTCGTTCCCTTTTAGGGGTACAAAATTGCCAAAATTTTAGTACAACCACGTGTTTGGTATTTGGTACATTTTATCCCCCTTTGATGAGGTTCTATTACCTTATATGGTTATATGGTCATGTATAAGACATAGGTACATTGGTGCACCCCGGGAGGGGTACCTTGGCCCACCCCTTAAATTTTGGAAATTGCCCAATTTAAACATTTGGTATTATAGTACAGGACCTCAATATGTATCATGATAAATTTGGATGGTCCACCTCGTTCTCTTTTAGGGGTACAAAATTGCCAAAAATATAAACGTTGTACCACGTATTTGGTTTTTTGGTCCATTTTATCCCCTTGGATGAGATCCTATGATTACAAGGGGTTCATATCCTATCATAAGACATGGGCACCCTTCTTAAATTTTGGCAATGGGGGTCCACTGAAATTGTCCAATTTAAGCATAGTACAGGACCTCAATATGTTTCGGTGGTCCTATTTTCAAATTTTTAAGTACAACAACGTGTTCGGTTACTGACTCAATTTATCCTATTTGATAAGGTATGGACGGTATCTCCTTTCAATTTGGTAGTACCCTTCGGGTGTAGTACGGTCACGTGATCAATGATTTGGTTTTGATGCGCGACGAGGTCCCTGGTCAATGTTCTCTAGGAAAGATTCCTGGCATTTAAAACTTTTTTTTCAACTTTTCAAACTAAAAAAAAAAATGAAAACAAAAATTGAAACGAAAAAATTTCGAAACAAAAATGTTCAAACAAAAAATTTTAAACAAAAAATTCGAACATTTTTTAAACTTAAATTTCAAACAAAAAGTTTTTTAGTTTGAAACAAAAAAATTTTAAACAAAAAAAATTGGAAACGAAAAATTTCAAAAAAATTTCGAACAAAAAAAATTTAAACAAAAAAATTAAAAATTTTCAAACGAAAAAAATTTCAAACAAAATTTTGAAAACAAAAATTTCAAAACAAAAATTTTCAACAAAAAAAAATTGAAACGAAACATTTTCAAACAAAAAATTTTGAAAGAATAAATTTACAAACAAAAAAATTTCAAACAAAAATTTGAAAAAAATTTGAAACAAAAAATTTTCAACAAAATTTTGGAAACAAAAATTTCAAAACAAATTTGAAACGAAAAATTTTCAAATAGAATTTAAATCAAACAGTGATCAGCTTTCACGGTTAACCGTTAAACTTTATCCGGTTTTTAACTATTCGATTAACAAATAAACGGTTTTCAACTATTCGATTAACAAATAAACGGTTTTCAACTATTCGATAAACACATGAACGGATTTTTCCTTTTCACACCAGTGAGTGCAAGAATTGTTGTACTCGCTTTAAATACGCATCATTTTTGAAACAAGGTGTTAGTGTTCATCATGGATACACAGTGGAAACATCCATTTACCTGTATTCTCGCAGGGCCTAGTGGGTGTGGAAAAACGTATTTTGTGAAGCGATTACTGTCACATCTCCCAACCATGATCAATGCAAAATTTCGTAAGATATACTGGTATTATGCAGAATGGCAAGACGTGTATGCAACAATGCCAGTTCCAGTAGAATTTCACGAAGGACTTCCACGAATGAAAGATTTTCAGCCTCAAGATGGACCACATTTGATTATTATTGATGACCATATGCGAGAAGTGAATAGTGATATTGTTGATATGTTCACAAAAGGATCACATCATCGAAATATTAGTGTGATTTTTATAACACAAAATGTATTTCATCAAAGTAAAGCAAATAGAAATATGAGTTTAAATTGTTCGTATTTGGTGTTGTTTAAAAATCCACGTGACAAGTCACAAATCAAGCATATGAGTTATCAAATCATGCCTGAGCATCCACTGTTTCTACAAGAAAGTTATGCAGACGCAACAAGAAATCCACATGGCTATTTACTGATGGATCTTAAACAAGATACACCCGATGAAATGCGATTTCGTACAAATATTTTTCCCGACGATTTGCATCATTATGTTTACGTACCAACAAAACATGTTTAAATTATTGTGCATGTGAAAAGAATGACTTAGTCTGTCACGATGTCTCCTACAGTGAAACACGCTGATCTGCTACGTGCTCTGCACAAAGCTAAACCAAGATTGCGTAAAGCTATTATTGCCAATGCAGACGCTTCATTAATTCATAGTATTTGTGAATGTTGTTATAATGTCTTAAAAGGCAATGTTCCACTGACAAGTGCGCAGAAGTCAAGATTAAAGCGTTACAAGAACACGCTCCGCTATCTCGTAGACAATACAAAATCATTGGATAAAAAGAAGAAACATTTAGCCGTACAACAAGGAGGATTCTTACCTGCATTACTTGCACCTATTGTAGGAAGTGTGTTATCCAGTATTTTGTTTAAACAATAAACTTCATGGAACATAGCAAGAAGATGGTTTTAGTGCCACCAGAAATGCTTCAACGAATGCATGCATCATCATCCCGTGTGAGTGAAAATCGAGAATCTAATCTCGATCGTGAAATGCAATCCATATTGAATACATCGTATCCAAGTGATGAAGAAAAATGGAATCAGTACAATAGAATATTACAGAAATATCTTTATGTGATACGTAAACAAGAAGAACCAATACCACTTACAATTACATCAATGAAACCTAATGGTGACGTCCCGAATGTTGACGATAGCACGAAACAAGAAATTTTAGCCGCAATACCACAAATGTATCGTAAGAAAGCCGAACTACTATTCCGTCGTTTAAAACAAGATGACGCAATTACGTGGGATCATAAAGGAACAGTGTACATCAACGATAATAAACTACATGGATCCAATATTGTAGATTTAATGTGCGATGTGACTCGACCGAGGAAACATTCTAATCCTCAAGGCTGGGAATTGTTTTGCAACTACCTTGCATCGTCAAACACACCTCAAGAATTGATTGGTAATCCACGGAGATTAAACTATATTGTCAAGCATAATAGTACATCAGCATCTGAAGGATCTGCACCACCAAAACCGGCACCTGAATTATTTTCTTCCGGAGAAGAAGAAGAAGAAGATGATGATGATGTTTTAGAAGTCCGACCAAAAAGAAAACGTATCATTCCACAATGGTCAACGTACAAACCATGAACAAAAAGTTGAAATCCATTTATTACAATCCAGCACATCCTGCATCGTTTTCTACTGCAAAGAAATTATGGCAAGCCACAGGAAAATCTATACCTCTAGCCAAAATAAAACTTTGGTTAAACAAACAACCTACCTACACGTTACATCGTCCTGTACGTCGTCGTTTCCGTAGAGATTTTTATCTTGTCAACAATATTGATGATCAATGGGAATTTGATTTAAATGATTTACAATCACTTCAAAACTATAATGACAATTACCGCTATATTCTTACAGTGATTGATGTGTTTAGTCGGTACGGGTGGGCTGTACCACTAAAATCAAAAAGTGCCGAGGATATAGTGAATGCATTTGAAATGATTTTCCAGGAGAGGAAACCAATTGTACTACGTAGTGATCAAGGAACTGAATTTACCAACAAGACAGTACAAAAGTTTCTCAGGAAACACAACGTGCAACATGTTACAACAAAGGATCCAGATATTAAAGCCAGCATCGCAGAAAGATTTAATCAGACATTGAAACATCGTATGTGGAAATACTTTACCAAATATCAAACATACAATTACATCAAAGTATTGCCTTTACTTGTAAAAGCATACAATGAAAGTCTGCATTCCAGTATTAAAATGGCACCTGCAAACGTTTCTCAGGACAATTTACTGGAGGTGTGGCATAACTTATACGACAAAAAGCTACAACGTTCAAAACAAGATACGGATTTGTCTGTTGGTGATACTGTTCGTATAAGTAAAACAAAACGTATCTTTGACAAGGGTTACCTCGAGAACTGGACTTGGGAAATATTCAGAGTAAAAGCCATTGTACCAAGAAACCCACCAGTGTATCGACTAGAGGATTTAAATCATCAACTTATCGATGGTGTTTTCTACAGAGAAGAATTACAACCAGTACCGCTCCCTTCGACGTTCCTCATCGATAAAATATTACGTACAAGAACAAAAGGTCGCAGAAAGGAGTATCTCGTCCAGTGGAAAGGATATCCTTCCTCATTCAATTCGTGGATCCCTGCAACTTCATTGAAGAAGAAGAAGAAGAATGGAAGCTGATCAAGATTTTTACGTTACACTTCCCAGTAATAGTTCCATGGATTATTTTCCAGAAAATACATTGACTTCATATATTACGAAATTACAACGACGTGTAGAGTTTCGCCAGAAATGGGATGTGGCAATTGTAGAGATTCATTATCCACATTCTTTGCTGAACATTAACAGTAAAAACAATAAAATATATTACAAATCATCAAGTAGTAATGATCAAGAACCGTGGAAGGTTGTAACGATCCCTGTACGCTATTATAACAATATACGGGATCTTATTCATGCAATTAATATACATCATAAAGAAACCAATTTATTTATATCTCATGACGCAACTAATAATATATGCCTCATAAGACATCCCAAAAAGGAAATCCATACTTCTGTACAATTGTCACCAAGTGTTAGTTTAATGCTTGGATTTGACCCGAAAAGTGATTTAAAAGATATGGAAAAGGGACAATATACACCGGATGTACGATTAGGCTTACCATCACAAATGTACGTCTACTGTGACATTATTGAATCTGTCATTGTTGGAGATACAATGGTACCTTTGCTACGAATTGTCAACATGGATCCTGTGAATCATACTTTTGGAAGTCATGCAGTACAAATCTTTAATCCTGCACATTATGTTCCGGTGGAAAAAATGAATTTTGAGCAAATACAAATCGATATAAGGGATAGCACAGGTCATCGTATGCCATTCACCTTTGGAACGGTGTGTACAAAACTACATTTCCGTCGTCGTCGTCATGACTGATCCGTATTTGCAATACTACCAAAAACAAGCGTTGTCCGGTATCGGCAACGTCTATGTGGGAAGTCCCTATCAAGCAGGACATGGCATTGGAAGTTTCCTTGGTGGCTTATTTCGTTCAGTGTTACCACTTGTGAAGCAAGGCGCTAAAACTGTGGGAAAAGAATTATTGAAATCAGGTGCCAATATGATTAATGATGTTGTGATCTCGAATCAACCGCTGGATGAATCGTTTCATCAACGTATGCAAGAGGCAAAATCAAATTTACAAGAAAAAGCTAAAAACAAGTTGAAAACTATGCTGGGAAGTGGATATCATAAACGAAAATGGGATGACTGCTCTCAGTTTGAGGTTGACCTTAAAACGATCAACAACACCATCAATCCTACGAAGAGACGTAAATTATCACATAAGAAGAAGAAGAGATCATTGGCATCGTCACCAGATATTTTTGATTAATTCAACGATGGCTTTCTTACATCATCAATCCTGTGAATGTGTAAAAAGTGAATTGGACATTTTTTCAACATTACCCACACAAACCAGTGTTCTGGACAATCGTATTATTGGTTACAAACCAATTAGTTCAATAGCTGAAAATTCACCAATAGAATTTGTAGTGAGTGGTAGCAGTGATGAATATATTGATTTACCACAAACCTTATTATACATCCAAGCACAAATTGTGAAACCAGATGGTTCCTCCTTCACCAATACGGATAAAGCAATTGCACCTGTCAATGATTTTCTAAATGCTATGTTTAGTGAAGTACAAATCTACTTGAACAATAAACTGATTTCATTTCCGTCACATAATCATCCATATCGTTCGTACATGGAAAAACTGCTCAATTATAGTGATGGAGCTAAAAATACACATTTACAAACAGCAATGTGGTTTCAAGATACGGCTGGTCATATGAACGCAACCACAAGTGAGAACAAAGGATTTCAACAACGCTATGAACTGACAAAACAAAGTATGAAATTCGATATGATTGGACATCTTCATTGTGACATTTTTAATCAAGATAAATTTTTAATTCATGGAGTGGAATTACGTGTGAAACTTATTCCTGCAAAGCCAAACTTTTGTCTCATGGCCGGTGAAAGTGGTGTCAGTGCAAAAATCAATATTCTAGATGCATCGTTGCAGGTGAAAAAAGTCAGCATCAGCCCTAGTGTTAAATTGGCACACAATAAAATTTTACAATCTACACCGGCAAAGTATCCTCTGACAAGGGTTCAAATGAAATCATTTACCATCCCGAAGGATATACAATCCAAAACTATTGATAACCTGTTTATGGGAACATTGCCAAATCGTATTATTGTAGGATTTACATCGAATGAAGCATCCAGTGGAACTATTACCACCAATCCATTTGAATTTCAACATCTAAACATTAATTTCTTTACACTGTACGTGGATGGAAAAGCTGTACCTTCAAAACCATTGCAACCCAACTTTGAAGAAAATCTCTACATTTCATCGTACCACACATTGTTCTCAGGCTCTGGCATACATTTTACCAATACTGGAAATACAATTTCAAGAGCCGACTACAAGAATGGATATACACTGTTTGTATTTGACCTAACTCCCGATTCTTCTGCTGGAGATTGTCACTATTGGAATTTACAACGACATGGAGCCATCCGATTGGAAGTTCATTTCCAAGAGAAATTAGCAGCACCTGCAAACTGTATTGTGTATGGAGAGTTTTCCTCACTCCTAGAGATCGACCACCAGCGCAACATTATCCTGGACTTTTAAATTACAAGGTACGTATACGTTATGTATCATTTCCATTCACGATGTTGAATACATTACAATTAGCTAGTGCTTTACACGGTAGTCCATTGTTCAGAAATCATTTTACCGGGGTATTTGCAAGCGATGAGTTGCCCTCACGGATTTCTCTTCCTCTGGCAATGATTGTAAATACAGATCCATCCACAAAACTAGGAAGTCATTGGATTGCAATTTATATTGATCATCGCGGTGTTGGAGAATATTTTGACAGCTATGGCCTTCCTCCTTATGTACCACAACATGTTGCATTCTTAAAACTTCATTGTATATACTATAAATATAATAATAGCCAAATGCAAAGTCTTGGTTCATCCGTATGTGGCTATTATGCTTATTTTTATTTGTGCTGTAAAGCCCAAGGAAAATCTCTGCGTGAAATTCAATACTTGTTCACAACAGTACCCACGGTTAATGATCGTAGACTGCTGCAATATACCTTCCAGGTAATTTTATCATATTTATCATTGCAAATGTATTGTTTAATCATCATCTATTTCTATACTAATCATCTTTTTCCTCGTTCTTTTTACAGAATTCACAATACGAAGCTTTGCAAACGGGTGCTATGCTGCAAAACATGGAAACAAATCATTACAATCAAGAAGAGGAGGAGGCGGTCTAATGAAGAAACCCAGCTCAATATACAAACATTGTCAATAAGAAAGAAAAAGAAGAAACCAGAAAAATGAATAAAATACAATTTATACTTATTTATGTGTTTTTATTGTCCATTCCATATACAACGTTATCAGATTCTCCTAAAGAACTGTGCGATATAAGACGAGAACCCTGGACAAAGTTTCCACCTAATTCCTAGAGAACATTGACCAGGGACCTCGTCGCGCATCAAAACCAAATCATTGATCACGTGACCGTACTACACCCGAAGGGTACTACCAAATTGAAAGGAGATACCGTCCATACCTTATCAAATAGGATAAATTGAGTCAGTAACCGAACACGTTGTTGTACTTAAAAATTTGAAAATAGGACCACCGAAACATATTGAGGTCCTGTACTATGCTTAAATTGGACAATTTCAGTGGACCCCCATTGCCAAAATTTAAGAAGGGTGCCCATGTCTTATGATAGGATATGAACCCCTTATAATCATAGGATCTCATCCAAGGGGATAAAATGGACCAAAAAACCAAATACGTGGTACAACGTTTATATTTTTGGCAATTTTGTACCCCTAAAAGAGAACGAGGTGGACCATCCAAATTTATCATGATACATATTGAGGTCCTGTACTATAATACCAAATGTTTAAATTGGGCAATTTCCAAAATTTAAGGGGTGGGCCAAGGTACCCCTCCCGGGGTGCACCAATGTACCTATGTCTTATACATGACCATATAACCATATAAGGTAATAGAACCTCATCAAAGGGGGATAAAATGTACCAAATACCAAACACGTGGTTGTACTAAAATTTTGGCAATTTTGTACTCCTAAAAGGGAACGAGGTGGACCACCCAAATTTATAGTGATCTATATTAGTGTTCTATACTATAATACCAAATGTTTAAATTGGGCAATTTCCAAAATTAAAGGGGTGGGCCAAGGTACCCCTCCCAAAAATTTAAAGGGGTGCACAAATGTACCTATGTCTTATGATAGGTAATGGACCCCTATACATGACCATATAATCATATAAGGTAATAGGACCTCATCCAAGGAGATAAATAAGGTCGAAAACCAAACACGTGGTACAACGTATTGCTTACGTTTATAGTTTTGGCAATTTTGTACCCCTAGAAGGGAATGAGGTAGACCACCCAAATTTATCATAATACATATTAGGGTCCTATACTATAATACCCAATGTTGAAATTGGTCAATTTCCAAAATTGAAGGGGTGGGCCAAGGTACTCCTCCCAAAATTTAAAGGGGTGCACCAATGTACCCATGTCTTATGAAAGGTAATGAACCCCTGTATACGCCCATATAACTATATAAGGTAATAACACCTCATCCAAGGGGATAAATTAGGTCAAAAACCCCCGAAATTTGACTTTTTGGCAATTTTTTACCCATAAAAGGGAACGACATAGACCCCCAATACTGATAGAGGTACATACTATGGTCCTAGGCTACCATACCAAATTTTTAGATTTGGCAATTTCCAAAATTTAAGGGGGGTGGTCCTATGTACCCCTGCCAAAATTTAGGGGGTGGGCCATGGTACCCCTGCCAAAATTTAGAGGGGGTGGTCCTAGGTACCCCTAGGTCATTGACCCCGGGCCAAGGTCATTGACCTTTGACCTATGACGTCACAAAAATTTTTGCTGACTCGGCTCAATATAACGGGGCCACTACTACTCTAACGTCATTGGTTGGCGCACTAAGAAGCAATAACGATGCACTAATGAAGGCATTGATTTTTCGTTATTGCTTGAAGTGGAAGCAGCTTGAACTTAGCTCCCCAAAGGTTATTTACTTGTAGCATCTACACTGAAAAAGCACTAACGTTATTGGTTGGTTAACTAAGAAGCACTAACGATGCACTAACGAGTACAATAAAAGATATCATTAATGCTTTTGAATTTGGCGGGAATTTCACGCAATTAGAAAATTGTCCATGCATTTTATATGGGAGTTTTGGAACTTATAATTTGCTACATCTACACTAATAGTGAAGCATTCAAGAAACAGTCAGTGTTTTCCAGAAGCCTAACAATGCACTGACGAAAAGCACAGATTTCTTCGTTAATGCTTAAAGTAGGGATCAAGATCACGCTGACCACAAAGATTTTCCACTTGTTGCAACGACACTGATGAAGAACAAACGTTAGGGGATGGTGCACTAAGAAGCACTAACGATTGCACTAGAATAAGTCATTAGTGCTTTTGAATTTGCCGGGAATTTCACGCAATGAAAAATTCCCCATGCATTTCTTAAGGGAGTTTCGTGACATATAATTGGCTATATCTACACGAGTAGTAGAGCATTTACGAAACTATTAGTGTTTCCTAAAAGCACTAACGATGCACAAACGAATGGCACGATTTTTTCATTAACGCATAGTGTGGAGAGATCAGCGAGGACCATTGATTTGGCTATAAAACCTACACTAATGAAACACTAACGTCAGTGGTTAGTGCAGTAAAAAGCACTGAGGATGCACTAACGAATACACTAATTATTTCGTTAGTCCTTAAAGTGAGGCCCAGCGCCAATTAGAAACCCTAAAGTTCTTTTTCTTGTAGCATGTACACTAACGAAGCACTAACGTTAGAGTTGCTGCACTAAGTAGCACTGAGGATGCACTAACGAATACACTAATTATTTCGTTAGTCCTTAAAGTGAGGCCCAGCGCCAATTAGAAACCCTAAAGTTCTTTTACTTGTAGCATGTACACTAACGAAGCACTAACGTTAGAGTTGCTGCACTAAGTAGCACAAACGATGCAATAATGATTGACACTAATTTTATCGTTAATGCGTTAAGTGCAGACGCAGAGTTCATAGACGTGTAATTTCAACACCACTAACGGACAAATTGAGGCACGACCAAGCACCAACGATCAAGCACAAACTATTTGCATTAAATATAAAATTCTACCAAAATTAGTGAAAAATAGCGGGGCCAACTTGACGCTAATTAATTTCGTTATAACGGCGTTATTTGAATAGCACTAACGGTGAAATCTGGGCACTAATTAGCACTAACGTAGCACAAACGTTTGGCATTAGAAAATCCACTCTATCTCAATCACGGAAGAAAAGCGGGGTCAACTTGACGCTAATTACGTTCGCTATAACGGCGTTATTTGAAGAGCACTAACCTTGAAACTAGGGCACTAACGTTTGGCATTAGAAAATCCATTCTATCTCAATTAGCGGGAAAAGGTTGAGCCAACTTGACGCTAACTAACGCGGTATACCGGCGTTATTTGAATAGCACTAACGTTCAAATTTGGGCACTAATCTGCACTAACGTAGCACTAACGATTGGCATTAGAAAATCCATTCTATCTCAATTAGGAAAAAAGCGAGGCCAACTTGACGCTAATTACTTTCGTTATAACGGCGTTATTTGAAAAGCACTAACCGTGAAATTAAAGCACTAACAAGCACTAACGTAGCACTAACGTAGTACTAACGTTTGGCATTATAAAATCCACTCTATCTCAATTAGGGAAAAAAGCGGGGCCAAGTTGACGCTAATCAATTCGTTATACAGGCATTATTTGAATACCACTAACGCTCAAATTTGGACACTAACCTGCACTAACGTAGTACTAACGTTTGGCATTAGAAAACCCATTCTATCTCAATTAGGAAAAAAAGCGAGGCCAACTTGACGCTAATTTCTTTCGTTATAACGGCGTTATTTGAAGAGCACTACCCGTGAAATTAGAGCACTAACAAGCACTAACGTAGCACTAGCGTTTGGCGTTAAAAATCCATTCTATCTCAATTAGAGAAAAAAGGCGGGGCCAAATTAACGATAATAATTTCGTTATACCGGCGTCATTTGAATAGCACTAACCGTGAAATTAGACCACTAACCAGCACTAACGTAGCACTAACTTTTGGCATTATAAAATCCACTCTATCTCAATTAGGGAAAAAGGCGGGGCCAAGTTGACGCTAATTAGTTCGTTATACTGGCGTTATTTGAATAGCACTAACGTTACAATTTGGTCAATTACCAGCACTAACGTAGCACTAACGTTTGACATTAGAAAATTCATTATATCTCAACAGAGAAAAAGCGGGGCCAACTGGACGCTAATTAATTCCGTTATAACGGCGTTATTTGAACAGCAATAACCGTGAAATTAGGGCTTATCCAGCACTAACGTAGCACTAACGTTTGGTATTAGAAAATCGATTCTATCTCAATTAGGGAAAAAGGCGGGCCAACTTGACGTTAATTAATTCGTTATAACGGCGTTATTGAACAGCACTAACGATAAAATTTGGGCAATAACCTGCACTAACGTAGCACTAACGTTTGGCATTAGAAAATCCATTCTATCTCAATTAGGGAAAGAAGGCGGGGCCAAGTTGACGCTAATGAATTCATTATACCGGCGTTATTTGAATATCACTAACGCTGAAATTTGGGCACTGACCTGCACTAACGTAGCACTAACGTTTGGTATTAGAAAATCCATTCTATCTGAATTAGGGAAAAAAGCGGGACCAACTTGACGCTAATTAATTTTGTTGTAACGGCGTTATTTGAAGAGCTCTAACGGCGAAATTTTGGCACTGACAAGGACTAACGTAGCACAAACATTTGACGTTAGAAAATCCATTCAATCTCAATTAGGGAAAAAAGGCGGGGCCAAGTTGACGCTAATTAATTTTGTTTTAACGGCGTTATTTGAACAGCACTAACTGCGAAATTTGGGCACTAACCATCACTAACGTAGCACTAAGTTTCCCATTAGAAAATCAATTCTATCTCAATTAGGAAAAAAACGGGGCCAACTTGACGCTAATTACTTTCGTTATAACGGCGTTATTTGGAGAGCACTAACCAGCACTAACGTAGCACAAACGTTTGACGTTAGAAAATCCATTCTATCTTAATTAGGGAAAAAAGCGGGGCCAACTTGACGTCAAGTTGGCCCCGAAATGTAGATTGTTCATAACTTTGTTCTTTTGATTGCACAAACGCTGAAGTTTGGGCACTAACCAGCACTGACGTAGCACAAACGAATAGCATTATTTATTGTTCTCCGTCCAAAAGTGGTGGGGCCAACTTGATACTAATCACGATAAATACATAATCTTAACCAAAAATACACTGGAAACATTTGTTTCGAAATTAACTACACGATAACATGAGCTATTGGAAAGAGAATTAACCAGATATGATGTTGGACCGTAAGTGGGAATATAATTAATAATATACTTAAAATACATTGTTGTGTAGACAAGCGGAAAAAATAGTGAAATGGTAATTCCCATTCTGGGTTTGCTCTTTCATTAAAAGAAGTTTTGATTGAATAACAATTTAGCTGTCAGTAAAAACAGAATCCCAACCAGAGGGGGCCTGCCCCCTAAACTTTTGGTGGCCCCTCCAGACGTCAACACCAAAAACTCAATTTAGATATGTGTAAGAGAATGTTTGATTACTGCCCCCCCCCTAACTTATCCATGGCCCTCCGACCCGCTGTTGCTGGTTGCGGGCCTGAAGACAGGTGTAGAAATTAGTAGTAATAATTCAGAATTGAGCAAAATTATGCCTAATACGTGCAGCTCGATTAATTTTTTACTCATTCATCGGTATGTTTCCTGACCATGTTTAGCCACAAAATGGATGAATTGGCAAAACTAAAAGTGCTGTTGCGAAATGGCGGTTAATTGAACATTGTTGTTAACTCTGCCCGGAATGAAATGCTCTCAGTTGCAGTACCTAAAATCTAACATGATACAAGACAGTTGAAAAAAATCCAATGGAAGGAGGAAAGGCAACAAATGGCATATCATTCCTACAAATGGCAAGTACAATCACTTCGAAAATATGTTATTCCTTCATTTAAGGCTGTGTCCAACATTCGGAATGCGATAGGGTTTTACTATAGAATAACAACCATATTTCTTTCCAAAATATGAAAACTATTTATTTTATACAGTTTAAAATTCGATCAGTGTTTGTTAATATCAATATTGCATGCTCAGTTTTACTTTTTCTTGCTAAGGTAATATTAGAGCGCGCTAATTAAAAATTAATCTCCTTGCATTTAAAAGCGGTTTGAATTTTGGCCTACATTTTGCAACAGCACAGAACAGCAGATAGGAAGTAAACCAGGTAGGTTTCTTTCATTCTCTGCCCCCCGCTAGATCACTTGCGTGAACTTCGGTTTGTCCACGGAGATAAAGAAACCGATGGAATGCAGACTGACAGCAGATAAGAGCAAAGCCCTTTTTTTCTCTCTTCATAGTGTTCCTTTCTGTTCTGCCTAATGACCCTCTAGCACTTTGTAACACAATTTTTATCTAATCTTACCCTTAGGCAGAACAGGAATTCTTGTTTTGCCTAATTCTAGGAAAAGGGATATCAAATACCATTCCAGAACTCTTTAAAATTAATTCTCTGAAATAAGAATACATATGAGCGGCTCGGGAGTAAAACGCGATAACCCACATTCTGGTCGAAATTTAGTAATCAGAAATCCTTGTTCTGCATGACATTTTTGTGATGGCGAATGGTACAAGAAATGCAGTCGGGTGACGGAAGTTGGTAGAAATGCATGGACTAATTCATATTACCCACACCACCCTGCAAGTAAAACCCGAGAAGCCACGTCAAAATGGCAGAAAGGGTTGTGTCGCAAGCTGCATCCAGTGATGTTTCAGAAGACATGGAAGCACATTCTTCGAATATGGACTTCAGTTACGACTATGCCGTTGTTCCGAATTACATACCCGATGAAAGTAGCTCATCTAAGGAGAATGTTGAGAGCCAGGTAAGTAATTATGAATATTGTAAACAATAAATCTTAGCTGAATGCTTGTGTCTGTTCGTTGTCAGCTTTTACTTGCACATCATATTGGTACGAACGGAAAGTTGTACTGTGTCATCGATAGAGGAGTGGCATTGATGAAACAAATGTTATGAACAAAGAAAAAGCCAATATAAATGACTATGTATATACAAATGATATTTATGAGATACATAGTATTTCTCCAAAAAAACGACTTTTTGCGTTGTCGTGTTTACCACGCCCAATCTACGTAAGCAAATTTCAGGACGTGCAAGACTGTCTGTAATGGGCAACGGCGCCGATTTATCGGTATCTTTGAGGGGGAGGGATTCAGATGTAGAAGGCACATATGAGGATTTTAAGACAAATTGAATTAAACTTATGCCAAGTATTCTATATCCATAAATAAAATGCAGGGAGCACCCAAGCTTTGGGGGGCCCGGCGCCCTTTACAATGGGTGCCTCCCCTCTGTACTAAATTCTATAAACAACTTGAAGCTGACAAGATAAAGATGATGCCTTTCTCGATGATTCTGTTTAAATATTCATTTCAGGTAATGTTGTGCAGTGTATTTCTATTCACGTAAAAGACGATAACCAACATTTTGAACGCTGATACTTCTATAAAACTGTATTTTTCAATAATAATATGCTCTGAAATATGTCGGTAGCACTGCCGATTCTGAAGAAAAAATATCAAGAATTAATAACTTCGTATTTGTGTGTAATATTTTCATTGGCTTTCCTGTACAGATTATCACAAAATTTCGTTTCTGTTTTTCTCGATTTCAACCCTGTGTGGGTTATCACCTTTTACTGCCGAACCGCTCATATAATGTAATTCAGTACGAAAAGAACAAGTCACTCAGTCATGTATATAAAATTTACTTCCCATAAGCTCTATCTTTAGCATAATCCTCCTGTGGAAAATCAGCATCCAAACTGTTCATTGTAACATAATTTTTGTAGTAGAAACAATTTCAATGAGTCGTACCCTATGGTGCAGTACCTAGTGCTATGGTGCTATGAGTGCAAGATCAAAAATCTAGAATTTTTTGCTTTCTTTCAAATGCTACTATATTATTGTATACCAATTCATATTCGATAAGATTTTTTTCTCATGGCTTATTTCTCTTCTCTTATTCATTTTATGACCATTAAGTATAAAACTATAACATAATAAAACTTTTTCTTATGTATACCTCTACCAACGAAAAGGTAAATTCTATTAGAAATTGAAACCAAAGTTGCATGTGATTTGTAGTGGAAGGGCATTTAACAAGTAATACTTAATTATGTTTATAAAACAGCTTCGATTAAATAAAACAGTATAAATAATTCAATTTACGTAGCTTTTGGCAGCTAGTAAGGACAACTGAATCTGATGCCTGTAATGTCTCCTTATTTGAAATAAGCAACTTAGGTTCCAATACGGAAAAAAACATGTGTTAAGTCTTATATTATGTAGTAATATTTTTTAAGAACTGGAAACACTGTTTCTACGAAATTTAGATTTTTCATTTGTTATTCAAGATGGAAAATGTTGAAGAGAGAAGGTGCATAAGGCACGTGGCACGAACATTTCTTCCAGAATTTTTAAGTTAAGTTTGTTATTTAAGTGCAATGAACACAGTGCAGTTACTATATGTGCTTTGTGGTTTATTTTAAGTGTTAGTTAAAAACCAGCGATTAATAAGGTACAATAAAAACTAAAAACAAGTAGTGGAAGTTTCCATTGTTAGAAGACAGTCCATTACCAGTAAAGTAAATGGCGCACATTTAAGAACATAAGCATAAACAGTTTTTTTGGTCCTCCAGTGCCGAATGGAGGAAGTGTTGTGCCAAGAAAAAGAATAAGTGAATCATTCAAACATTCATATTGACTATGTGTGTGTGTAAAGACAGTGAGTGTTAAGAATCAGAAGCAAAATTGACCTAGTGGACTTATCACGTACACGCCTATGCATTCAGCTGTGCATTGCAATCTGAAGAAAAACAAAGGGGACATACAGCAGTCACGTAGCTAAGTATATTTTTTGTTTCTTTTTACTTGTGTAAAGGTCTGCTGTTATAAGGACTTCAGATAGAAATATCACAAGCAATGGATTCAAATACAAATTCTCTTATAAAGGCAAGAGGCCTAGCTAAAGCTTCCCTTACAAGAATGAAAACATTTGTTGAACAATTTGGAGCAGACGGTGATGTATTGCAAATTAAAGTTAGGTGTGCACGTTTGCCCAATATATTCAAAGAATATGATGAAGTGCAAAAGCAGCTTGAATTAAAGGACGAAAACAATGAATACACACAGGATAGAGACTTGTTTGAAGCTACTTATTACGATACTCTTGCAAAGATGACGTCAATTGTTGAAACAGCTGAGAAGGCTAGTAGTAACAATAGAAGTTCGTCAGGTGATTCAACCGCGAATACAAGGTGTCTAAAATTACCAGTCATAAAGCTACCAACATTTAAAGTTCAAGTTATAGATTTCAGACATTTTCATGATACTTTCAGTAGTTTAGTTGTAAACAATCAGAGTTTAGATGATATTCAAAGATTTCATTATTTGTTGTCCTCATTATCAGGTGAAGCAAGCAAATTAGTTGAGAATATACCAGTGACAGGTGAAAATTTCAAACTTGCTTGGGAAATGATATGCAAAAGGTATAATAATCCAAAGCTAATAGCAACTGCTCATGTAAAGGCATTGTTTTCATTACCGACTGTTAGTAAAGATTCAGTGGCGGACTTAAGGACATCATTAAATCAAACTATAAGTAACGTAAATGCACTTAAGGCGTTACAGTTAGATACTCCTTTGGAAGATATATTGTTATCGCAGCTAGTTTTGGAAAAGCTAGATGAACAAACACGTAAAGACTTTGAAAATCAAACAAATAGGGAACAGTTTGCTAGTTTAGAAGAACTTCATGTCTTTTTAGAAAATAAATGCCAGGCCTTAGAATTGGTAAAGTCTACGCAATCAAAGTCGCATCTCAGTAAATCTAATGTTGTTAAGGATGTAAAAAATGTTAGACAATCTTATGTGAGTACTAATGTTTTGTGTTCGTTTTGTCAACAAAGTCATGCGTTACACAAGTGTAATGAGTTTCAGAAATTAAGTGTATCCAAAAGATTAAGTTTTGCGAAACAGAACAAACTTTGTTTTAATTGTTTGAAAGTTGTCAACCATGTAGCGAAAGATTGTTCGCTAAGTGCATGCAAAATATGTAATCTCAAGCATCACACGTTATTGCATAGTAATTTTAAGAACTCACAGCCTAATCATGCTGCAAGTGTTGAAAACGATTCTGCTACGGAACATGTAGGGGAAAAGTCATTGTCTCAAGGGCAGGAAGTTGTTAATACTAGTACTTATTGCTCTGTGAAGCCTAAAAGTAATGTGCGTGTATTACTTTCAACTGCAGTTGTTCAAGTTAAAGATTGCAATGTTAAATTACATATGGTTAGGGCTTTGCTTGATAGTTGTTCCAAATCTCATTTTGCAACAGAATCTCTCATTCAAAGGTTAAAATTAAAGAAATATCCTATCAATGTTCCTGTACAAGGTATTAATTATGTAAGTTGCAACGTTAAATACGGAAGTAAGTTACAAGTATTCTCTGCTGTAAGTGATTTTAGTGTAGATGTTGAGTGTTTTGTATTGCCCAAAATAGCAGGAAATTTACCTGATGCTGATATTGACATTAAAGAATGGAACTTTCCACCGAATTTACAGTTAGCGGATCCTAATTTCAACAAGTCGGGTAAGATTGATTTGCTGTTAGGTGCTGTAATTTTCTTTAGTCTACTTAAAGCAGGACAACAGGTGCGTCCAGGAGCATTTCCAGTTCTCCAAAATACAGAGTTAGGATGGATAGTTTTAGAACAATATCAGATGCCAAAGCACAATAACTTCACGCCAGAACATCGAACATTCTTTTTGCACAACAACGATGATTTAAGCCATCAGCTGCAGAAGTTTTGGAAAATAGAATATATTCAAGAAACTAGTCTATCCAAAGAAGAAAGGGAGTGCGAAGAACATTTTATCGCAAACACTAGAAGACATTCAACAGGACGCTTTATAATGAGACTGCCATTCAAACAAGAAGTGACCCAGTTAGGTGATTCTTATAAGATAGCTGTTCAGCGTTTACAACAACTAGAAAAAAAGGTTAAATAGATCCCCCAAGTTACGCACAGATTATGTGGTATTCCTTGAAGAGTATAAAACTTTGGAGCATATGAAGGAAGTGGAAGGCAACTCTAATATTACTCAAGGATATTACTTGCCTCATCATCCAGTTATTAAGGAAGCTAGTACTACTACGAAGACTAGAGTAGTACTTGATGCATCGGCATGCTCAGCTAGTGGCATTTCACTGAACGATGTTCTCAAAGTTGGTCCAACTGTGCAAGACGATTTGCAGTCAATTATATTAAGATTTCGCACCTACCCTATAGCTTTTACTGCAGATATAAAGAAGATGTATCGACAGATTTTGATTGATGAGCGTGACTGTAAATTCCAGAAGATCTTGTGGAGAAGATCAGAAGAAGAACCCATTAAAGTATATGAATTAAAGACTGTCACATACGGAACAGCCTCAGCGCCTTTCCTTGCTACTCGCTGTCTCCAGCAGTTAAGTGTAGAAGAAGCTTGTGAATATCCGAAGGCAGCACAAGTTCTCAAAACTGACTTCTATATTGACGATTGTATTTCAGGGGTTGAAAGTGTGGAGGAAGCTTTAAATATAAAGGACGAATTATTACAAATGCTACAAAAGGGTGGTTTTTTGCTAAGAAAGTGGTGTTCCAACAGTACTGAGTTATTGGAATCCATCTCTGAAGAATTGAGAGAAACACAACTTCCATTACGCTTAGACGATAAGGGTCAAATCACAACATTAGGATTACTTTGGCATCCAGCAACTGATCAACTTCAAGTGATGAATGGATTCACTCTAAATCAAAGGTCGAATAATAATTTAACAAAACGCAACATGTTGGGTGTATTGCTTCAATCTTTGATCCGTTGGGAATTGTTAGTCCAATAACAATGGTATGTAAGATAATTCTTCAAGATCTGTGGCAAGCAGGATTGGAGTGGGATGAAACACTTCCTAATGAACTACAGCAAAGATGCAAGACAGTACTTGAATTCATTCCTTCATTATCAGATATCAGTGTAAACAGAATGGTTCTTCAGTCGGGTACCTTGATAGACATTCAAGTTCACCCTTTCTCAGACGCTTCAGAAAAGGCTTATGGAACATGTGTGTATTTAAGATCCGTCAACAAAGATGGTCAAGTTACTTCGAAGCTATTATGTGCTAAGTCCAAAGTGGCGCCCATAAAGAAGATTTCCCTGCCTCGCTTAGAGTTATGTGCGGCAGTGTTATCAGCAAAACTTGTCAAAAGGGTAACTAAGGCATTAAAACAACGAATATCCCAGGTGTATATGTGGACAGATTCTAAGGTGGTCTTAGCATGGTTAAGAGCAAGTCCAAATAGATGGAAAACATTTGTTGGCAATCAAGTTGCTGAGATACAAGAAGTGGGAGGAGAATGGAGACACGTCGCTTCAAGTGAAAATCCTGCAGATATTATATCAAGGGGAACAAGTCCTGACAAGTCAATACATAAAAATTTATGGTGGAACGGTCCTCCATGGTTACGGTGTTCTTCACATGATTGGCCTAAGACAGAGCCTGCCCCACTCAGAGAGATTCCTGAACAGAAGAAATTAAAATCAAGTTACTTAGTAACAACTCAAGATAATAGTATGATCGAAAGATTTTCTACTTTGAACAAACTTCAGAGAGTTTTGGCTTATTGCATGCGGTTTTCCAAGAATGCTAAAGTAGAAGCATCAAGAAGAAATGTAGACGCTCTTACCTTGGAAGAAATTGAAGAAGTTTTAATCAAACAAATACGAGAAGTTCAAAAGTCAGTTTATGCTAAGGAAATGGCTGATCTTAAAGAAAGTGGAAGAGTTAGCAATAAGAGCAAACTCTTGTCTCTCAATCCTTTCATATGTGATCAACAATTACTAAGAGTTGGTGGAAGATTAAAGATGTCTGAACTTGAATTTGATGCTAAACATCAAATTATTCTACCATCAGATCATAACCTAACAAGACTAATTATAGAACATGAACACAGACGACTGCTACATTCTGGATGTCAGTTAATGCTAGCCTCATTAAGGCAAAGGTATTGGATACCTAATGGTAAAAATGCCATCAAGAAAGTTATTAGATGGTGTATTACATGTCAAAGATTAAAGGCGTCTGGACCAGAACAATTAATGGGACAACTACCAAAACATAGAGTAGAACTAACGAGACCTTTCACAAATTCTGGAATTGACTTTGCTGGTCCTATTAACATCAAAACTGGTACTAGAAAGTCAAAAACAAAGGTGAAGTGTTACATTGCAGTGTTTGTGTGTTTAGCAACAAAGGCTATCCATCTCGAAGTTGTGAGTGATCTTACTAGTCAGGCATTTTTAGATGCTTTGAGAAGATTCATATCTCGTCGAGGTAGATGCAAGCATATCTATAGCGACAATGGAACTACGTTCATTGGTGCCAACAAGGAACTTCAAGAAGTCGCAAAGTTGTTGCGTACAGCTGACCATCAAGAAAGGATTAAAAATTTTGCAACTACTGAAGGAATCCAATGACATTTTATTCCGCCATATTCGCCCAACTTCGGTGGTCTTTGGGAAGCTGCAGTTAAGTCCTTTAAATACCACTTAAGAAGAGTCATGGGAATGTCATATCTTACGTTTGAAGAATTAACGTCATTAATCACACAAATAGAAGCTTGCTTAAATTCGAGACCTCTTGTGGCATTATCCAATGATCCTAATGATCCAGTAGCATTAAATCCTGGTCATTTTCTTATTGGTCAACCATTGAGAGCGCTACCAGAACGTGATTTACATCAGGAGAAGATTAGTTCAATTCAAAGATGGCAACAACAATTTCAACAGTTTTGGAGAAGATGGTATATGGAATATTTGACACAACTACAAAGAAGAAATAAATGGAAGAGAAGCTGTGCCAACATACAGCCAAGTCAATTGGTAGTTCTCAAAGAGGATAAGCTACCTCCTCTATCGTGGAAATTGGGAGTCATCACTGAAGTGCATTCTGGAGCTGACGGTTTGGTTCGAGTGGCTACTGTTAAAACTTCGAATGGTTTATATAAACGCTCAATTAGAGGACTTTGTGTTTTACCAAATAATGATGAATCGTAATGTCATTCATGTTAAAGTATATTTATTTCCTGTTTTGATCTATTTTATTTGTTGTTATGTAAAGTTTGTTTTCTTTTCTTTTTTTTTAAAAAAAATGTCACTAGCCCTTTTCTGGCGGGCCGCATGTTAAGTCTTATATTATGTAGTAATATTTTTTAAGAACTGGAAACACTGTTTCTACGAAATTTAGATTTTCATTTGTTATTCAAGATGGAAAATGTTGAAGAGAGAAGGTGCATAAGGCACGTGGCACGAACATTTCTTCCAGAATTTTTAAGTTAAGTTTGTTATTTAAGTGCAATGAACACAGTGCAGTTACTATATGTGCTTTGTGGTTTATTTTAAGTGTTAGTTAAAAACCAGCGATTAGTAAGGTACAATAAAAACTTAAAACAAGTATTGAAAGTTTCCATTGTTAGAAGACAGTCCATTACCAGTAAAGTAAATGGCGCACATTTAAGAACATAAGCATAAACAAAATGGTTGGCCAATTACAATCAAGAATTAGTTGACATCTAGTTCTGGTCAATCATAAGCAAATATTTATTTACTTTTAGAGCTACTTCGGTCAACAAACTGAATGTCAACGAATTCTTGCTTGTAATAGGCCAGATATTCCTCCACATTTTAAATTAGAACTGTTCTATAAATTACGTTGAATTCTCTAATGGCTTTGCACTAAGACACGTATATCATATTTACTCTGAATTCCAAATAACATTTACTATCTTTGGTGTTAGTAAAGTAAGGAAAATATTAATAGCCCATTGTAGGTACACCATCATAGTGTATGACTTCATAGAAATCCTTTTACTTGAAAGCTAATGATACAACGAACAATTTAGTGAGTGATTTACCATGAAACTTAAACCACAATACATATTACGATGGGTCAAGACAAAAACATTTCTTCAGGTTCGATACTTTATTACTCCTTGAAAATAACCTTCCACAGAAATACAATCCATATTACAAAAAACTACATTCAACTTGTGGAATTCAGAATTAATCGAAAGGAATCAACTCGAACCTAACAGTTCCACATGGCGCAAATAACGCGTTTATTTAAAGAACTTTTGGATGCAACCACCAATAGCCGCATCTGAAGCGCCTGAACTGCGATATTCTCCATGGCCTTAAATGACGCTTAACTGTACACTACGAAAGACGCGTCAGCAGTAAAAGATAAAAATAAATGGCAAATGAAAAATGACAAACGGAAAAAATGCAAAGTTATTAGAATCTGATTATCAAAATAGACATTCAACACAGACCTCCAAGAAACAGACTCTGATGAAATTACGTTATGTACGTAGTAATGTCAATCATTGTCAATAATTTGAAGTGGTATACGGCTGTTTCGGTATAGGACGTTTCGATGTAGGACATTTCCATCTACATACGTTTATGTGTGAAGGTGATTCGGTATAAAATTTCCAATCTTTACAGCGAAACTTCCAGTCTTTCTAATGAAAGTTTTTCAATAGGAATAAGTAAACGTAAAATAAGTTATTCAGTAGAAAGAAAGAAATTCATGAAAAAGTAAAATAATTAAAATAAAAATTAAATGTTACCATGAAATGTTAGTAGGGTAAACCATACAGTGATTTGCACCCAGATAGTAATTGGCAGTTTTCCAGTTAATATTCAAATAATAAGAAAACAAAACAGTTTTTTGAAAGTATTCACTAACGGATGGTAGCACTAGTCATTGCTTCTATAGTATGTAAAATTTCTTTCCTGCTATTTTGGTATTAGGGTGAAATAGTTTATGGAATAGGTGGAAATATTTTCCTAAAATTAAATATGGTCTTAATTCTTATTAATTTATTAAGAATGTTTAAAGAATACCTAGCATCTTTCCGACTTAATAAATTTTTGTTACTTTTTGGTTTATTGAAACTGTATATCAGAAACTATCAAAATGTGTTTTTTTCTTCAAGCAACCTTGTAATCCATCTCTCCATTGTTGAAAAAATGGGGGTGCCAATCACTGTATGAATAAGTATTTGCCTAAATAGTAATTGCCATACCCCTGCAAATAACTATCAAATTAATATTTTGTATATTACTATGATATAAGGCTTTTAAAAACTTTCAATTAGGGAAAATACAAATGTACTAAATTCTCGTGTTCCTACATTAACTCTTTCTAATTAATGGCACCACTGCCAATTACTGTATATTGTAGTGCCAATCACGGTAATTCAAATATAAACAAATTGAAAAGAAATTGATCACTTCAGTCTTATTTTCGATCGCGTGAATCAGAAGTCATGGCATATTAGTATAGTTTTATACAACACTAGACCAAACGCCAGGACCTCATTGTGAGATAATTAAGTCTAAAGTTTTTAAAGTGAATCGCATATAAGCAAACTGCTGCGTAGTCTTTAAGACTATTTGTAGGCAAACGCTGCTTACAATTGGTAGTGATTTTTATTTACATGACTTCCCAAATAGAGTGCATCATGAAACAGAAATTTTACGAAGTTGCGCTTTGCCTAATGATGCAAAACACTGTCCGTTTTTGTTGTTTTTTTTAATTGAATCATTGAATTTGAAAACCTGCCATCCGCAACGAAAGAAGTCTTTTTTAGGATAGGGCATGCTTTCAATTAAATAAAAATTTAAATTCTCAATATTTTCTACAACCAGTGGGAGGAGATGACTTCTTTTCAGCGGAAGTGGTGTACCCGCATCAGATGAGGTGGAACATACAAGAATCTCAATTTTGTCAAAACGTGGAGATGATTGGTCTTCGAACTCATCGATTTCTGGTTATGGCGGCACGTTGTAGTAATGTTAATTTTTATTTCTTGTACTGGAGTAGCTTCTGTTGGTTAGAGACCTAGCCAAATATTACAATATGTCAAGAATTCGAATATTGTAAGCAATGGGATCAAAACATCCTCAAAGATGTACGGTGTACCAAGATCTACACTGTAATTCCGTTTTAAAAAATCCTAATTGCAAGATGACTTCGGTCCTACTCCAGTATTGCACAAAGAAGAATCTACATAAGTAAAAAGGATACAGGGAGTGTTCTAACAGAAAAGAATGAAAAAATGTGTATGAAGTTAATGCTAAAGATTCAATAACAGTAGTTTAACGCTAATGGTGATACAAGTCCACCAATGATAGTGAATCCTTATGTCCATATTCCAAAAGATGTGGCAAAGTCTGTTCCAAAGGGATGGGATGTTGGACCTAGTACCAACGGTTGGGTGAATGGTGAGATGTTCTACGAATGCGTTCTAATGCATTGTACCCTTACCTAAAACAACAAAATGTTAAATTTCCAATCATTTACTTTGTTGGTGGACATAAGACGCACATAACTTACCAGTTGAGTCAGCTATGCTATGAGTTAGAATATAACTTATTGTTTTGTATCCAAATGCTACTCGAATACTTCAAACAGCAAATGTTGCAGCATTTCGACCAATAAAGAAGGAGTGGAGAAAAGTGGTTCAGAATTCGAGGCATGACCTTCCGATGAAATGTGAATATGCTGAAGTTTGCATCTCCTCTTACAGAAGTAGTGGATAATTATATTTCCTCATAATGGCTTTCTCTCCTTCGACTTGTTTCCTTTGACCCAAATAATAGGGACTATGGTAAATGCATTGGGAACATATTTACGTCCTCACCAATGTTTGCTCAATTCTTGTGCAGAAACAAACGAAATTGTCTTAACAGCTGAGCAGTTCTCAGATATTGTAGGAGAAGATGTATTGCAATAATTGGAAAACTAAAGTGGAGAAGGACTTGGAAACGAACTGTAGTGTGGAAATGTCAGCCGTATATTGTTTGTGGAGACATTTCAAAAGATTTACACAAAGCAGTAATCCAGATTCATTAGGGAACGGAATTAATGCAAATGTTTTTCAACATTCTCTAGCAGAGGACCCGTCAGTCAATTAAACAGAGGAAACATCAGTTGCCGCCATGTACGAAGAAGAAGAAAACGTAAATACACGTGATTAAAATAACTCCAACAATGTTAGACCATCATTATTTTCTGGGAGTGCAAATGTAGAGTTATTTTAGAATGAAGTCAATAGTTGAAAACTGGCAATTTAAATTACGCGTCATTTGCTGTTCATCTGCATTGGCCAGAGACATCTAGTGCAATATAGAGCGCCTACCGTGTGATGTCACTTCAGAGAAATACCAAGAAATGATGACAAGAGAGAAGGAAACCCGGAAGAAGCAAACTTAAGCAGGAAAAGCTAAGCGGAAAAGAGCGAGAGAGGAGTCCAAGGCAGAAAAGGAAAAGAAAATGGCAGCTAAAATAAGATGCAAAGATTGTACACCCACAAATGAATCGAAAGATTGTACAGCCAGAGAAACCAGAAATATTTGAGAGTAATGCCAGAACCGGAACCATTTCTCCTCAGAATTCAACACAGGAGCAAACTGTAAAGAGAAATTTGTTCGGTGCCCAAATTGATGTCAGTGAGAACTCCAATAAATCATGCCGAAAATGTGCACTACAGCTAAACACTTACAAAATGATAACGCACTCTTTGTGTACAAATAGTTTTAATTTATATTACATTCCTAGAGATCACAAGATTGACATACCAGAAGACCTGCAAAATGATGATTTTGTGTGCCATATTTGCTATGTTCTGGACGATGATAGTGAAGATGTAGATATACCAGGTTATGATGATACTGAGTAATATCATTTGTTCTCTGTAATGCAAATCGTGTGACCCTTGTTTCTCATTTCCTTCTTTCATATAAAAGATTTATAAAGATAGAGCTAAAAAAATGTTGGTCATTTTGCCTGAATTTAAATGCCACTGTTTGTAGAACGCTATAAATAATTTTAAGTGCTTTCTTGTAATTATTGACCAAAGAGTAACCAGATAGTATTATATTTCGGCACTAAATGAAAACTATGTTGTCCTTTATAAATAAAAACCATCTGAGTTGCGGATTACTAACAGTGCCAATCACTATATGAATAAGTGCCAATTACCGTATTTTCAGCGCCAATCACTATAGTTTTATACTTGTTTTCATTATAAGCTCTACAAACATTTTCTGTTTCTGAAATACGTCAAAAAATACACGTTCTCCGCTGGCCCTTCGAAATATCACAGTATAAATAAAGGTACAAGTTTTTAGTAATAAATTCTTATAGTTTTTATTGGTAAAGAACCCGTGAAAGGTGCAGTGTGCCCTTTATATTAGGCGCCCTTTCGAGACCACATCAAAGATGAACGATTTTATTTACTCTTCTGCATAGCACAGTTCTGTACAATAAATACACACAGTTACTGTTGGCGAAGAACCCGTGAAAGGTACAGTGCGCCCTTTACAAAAGGCACCCTACGAAGCATCACATTATAGATAAGTAGTTTTAGTTATTCTGTATACCAGCTTTGTTTAATAAATTCAAATACTGACTGCTAGTACAGAACCTGTGAAGAATACAAGGCGCTCTTTACATAAGATGCCCTGCGAAATATCACATTATTTTTTAAAATTTTATTCTTCTGTATTTCAGTTATGTATTATAAATTCATACAGTTGCTATTGGCAGAGAACAGGTAAAGAGTATAATCACTTACAAAAATGTTATAAAGTTATATAGCTATAAAGCGAAACAATGTGATACATCAAGAATAGTTCGGATAGTCAAACGTACGATGCATTATGTAATACTACACTGACACTAGTCTCTAATTTACGATTTTTACGCCATCGAAGCTTTCACAGTCTTAATATGCATCCATATATCCGAGCATATTCATTGTTCCTGTGTGTTTTAAAGCAGTGTTCGGATAATCAGTACGTGTTGTATTTCTGAAACACAGCTGTATTAATTTCCGTAAAATGTGGTCTTCCTATCACCACGGCACGGCGCGTCCTCAGGTTGTAGATCGAGGAGAAGGCCTCTGGGATATAGAGGTTAGCTGCGAATATACTGAGTAAGCAGTCGCGGACAGACAAGGGGTGATAATCCAGCTTGAAAATTGGGTGTGAGGCTAACAACCTCATCCTGTAAAAAGAGGATTGTTCAGATAAGTTCGCAGAATCCTCGGATCAGAACTGATAACTTGGCACGAACTCAGCAAAGTGAAATCGACATGAGATTTGGAACATGGAATATCAGAAGTCTCTATAGGGCAGGTGCGTTAAAATTTGTAAAAAAATAGAAATAGAGGTTGTACCTAGTAGAAAATTGTATGTTCTTTTACGGGGAACAAATTAAAAATTACCAACTAGAAACAGGGCTTTCCGTTCACAAACGAATACGTAATATCAGCAATTACATAGGTTGAATTTGTTAATGATAGATTTTTTTTACTTCTCTTAAGGGTCGGTGGTGTAATATTATTGTTTTAAATGCACATGCCCCAACAGAAAATAAGGATGGCGATTAAAAAAATACAGTTTTTTACGAAAGAATAGAACGGATATTCGATCATCTCCTGCAATACCATATGAAAATTCTGTTAGGCGGTTTCGATGCTAAGGTAGGACCAGAGGGTATTTTCAAACCGATTATGGGGAATAAATGTTTGCATTAGAAAGTTGTGACAACGGCGTTACACTCGTGAACTGTGCAATATCCAGAAACCTTATAGTGAAGATTACAAAATTCCAACATCGCGACATTCATAAATATACTTGGAGTTCATCAGATGGAAAAACACATATTCAAACTGATCATGTTTTAGTAGACAGAAAAGAACAGTCTAGCACAACTGATGTTCGGTCGTTCAGAGGAGTTGATTGTGATAGTAAGAGAGAGACTATCGTTGAATAATGGAAATATTCAATATCTGAAAACGAAGCGGTTTACTTTTATTTATTTTTTTTTAAATAGGAGAGTCAGGTGAGAGGGGAGCCAGATTGAAGTGTCGAATAGATTCTTGGTTTTAGAAGGTTCGGATTGCGCTAGTGTTCAAGATGCTTGGTTGAAATTAGATATAACATTAAAATTTCAGCAAAAGAAATATTGGAGCACGCAGAAATGCGTAGGAACAAACCATGGGTCAACCAAAAATGTACTAAAGTAGCAGAGAAGAGAAAACAGAAGAAACTGCGTTGGCTACAAAATCCGAACGAAATAACTACATAAAATTTCATTGTCATCTGGCAGAAAACTTCTAAAACTTTAAAACAAAGAAACGAGACTTTTGAAAGTTAAAATTAATTAACCTGAAGATAATAGTGAAAACAAAAACATTCGGGGCATGTATAAATGCATCAACGAACTTAAGAAAGGCTATCAACTTCGTGCTTATATATTAAAGAAACCTAAAGGAACAGTTCTCACTGATACAGATAGCATCTTAAATAAATTGAAAGATTTCTTTGACGATTTGCTTAACACATAGCCAAAAACTAATGCGCGTGGAGAAAGTGAAATGGATGCAGCATAACCGTATATTCCAGAACCTAACCAGACAGAAATAGAAATCGCTATTTTAAAAAAATAAACACATATCTCCGGGTGTAGACGAAATTCTGGTTGACTTAATTTTAGCTGGAGGGAAAGATTGTAGAGCAAGATACACAAACTCATTCTCATTATCTGGAACAAGGAGGAATTACCACAAGAGTGAAGAGAATCAATCATTGTTCCAGTTCAGAAGAAAAGCAACAAAACAGATTTAATAATTATCGAGGCATTTCTCTTCTGTCAACATCCAATAAATCCTCTTAAACATTGTATTAGCAAGATTGACTCCATATGCAGATGAAATTATTGGAGATTATCAGAACGGACTTAGGTAAAATCAACTATCAACCAGATATTTACCACTCGACTAATAATTCAAAAGAAATGAGAGAATACAACATTCTGGCACATCAATTATTGACTCTGGTAGGAGGAAAACATTGTACAACATGCTTACAGAAAAGGTAGATTAATTAAGATATTTTTAAATGAATCCCAAAGTAAGGTTCGAGTAGAGAAATTCTTGTTCACGAGCTTTCACGTTGAGAATGACCTGAAACGAGGAGATGCGTTGTCGTCATTATTACTTAACTTTGTTCTGGAGAACACAATAAGGAAAATCAAAGACAGCAATCAAGTCTTAGAGCTGAATTGTATTTGCCAGGTTATGGCGTATGCTGATGATGTAAATTTAATAGGTAATGATAAAATAATAGAAAGGAATGCAGAAATCTTAATTACTACTTGTAGGGATATAGGCTTAAAAGTAAATGCAGACAAAACTAAATAAACGGAAGTTTGTCGGGATCGTAATACTGCATTTTATGGATGCGTTAAAATACCAAATAATATTTTCTTTCGACAAAGTGGATACTTTAAATATCTAGGATCATTATCCACAGACCAAAACCATAATCACTAAATAATTTGATGTCAACTGAAAGCAGGAATTTCGTGCTAAAAAAAATCAGTTAAAAATCTTTTTTGTCGTTAATTCTGTTGAGGAATTTGTAGCTGAAAATATAAAAAGGTAATCATGCCTGTTGTGCTGTATGGTTGCAAAACATGGTCACTGACTCTGAGGGAATATCTCAGACTAAAAGTATTTGAAAACAAGATTCTTAAACCAATATTTGAACTCCAAAAGGAACGGGAATGGGGAAAGGCGGAAACTTCATAAGGAGGAACCGCATAATTTTATACCGTTTACCAAACATTGTTAGGGTCATCAAGTTTAGGAGGCTCAAATGGTCAGGTTATGTAGCCAGAATGGAAGAAATTAGAAACGCTTTCGAAGTTGTAACTGGAAATCCAAATAGGAAAATGACCGTTAGGCAGACCGAGGCACAGATGGGAGGACAATATTAAAATGGTTCTCGCGGAGATTGAAATATAAAGTAGAGACTGAGTTCAGTTTTCTAAGGACAGAATCAATGGAGAGCTTTTTTTAAACGCGGCAATGAGCCTCCTGCGTCCATAGTTGTTGATACATTTAGCTTCTTTTTATTTGACAGTAATGTTATTGCAGGAACTAAAAAGTTTTTCTGTAGTAAAGAGGATTTCGTTTCGAGGTTAGTTATTTACGTTAATACTAAAACAAATTTGGTGGTGATTTTCATATAAAATGGCACCCATACTTTCTTTCAAAGTCTCTCCCCCTCTCTCTCTCTCTCTCTCTCTCTCTCTCTATATATATATATATATATATATATATATATATTCATATTCATTCCCGTTTGTATGGGCGCCCTTTTAGTAGACTTTTCCACCGCCCTCATTAGTATCCCAGCACGGCCCTGGTTTTCCGTAATCAATATGAATTAATGTATATTTCGAGGAAAAATCAAGATAATATATTTAAAAAGGAAAAAGATATAGAAGTCTACATTTAAAAAAAAACCTTAAAGTGCCAATCACTGTATGGTTTACCTAATCTGAACGAAATATTATGTTTACTCATTTTACGAATATGAACTAAAAGCACATGGTTAATGCTTTCTTAATGTCAATACCAATAAAAGCTGGAAATTTTACTGGAAATTTAATACAAGTATAATTGTGTATAACATGTATTAGTGGAAGTGTCAAATCAAAAGGAAGAACCAAGACTTTGTTGACGTTTAAGGGGGCAGGACGACGAAACCCAAATCGAGGTACATGCATCGGAAATTCGAGTCGTTTGTAGATGTTTCGCACCTCTCAATATGTAAGTTCTTAAATGTTCTTATAAGAGAGGAATCTCTACGTACGATTCAAATGGAAGGAATAACTGGTGGACAAACAAAAGATATGCCGGCGTTACAAAGAGGTTGAGCAACATTTGTACAAATATAAACTTAATGATATAATTACTTTCTTAAAGGGAGTTGCAAACAATTTTAAATTCTAAATTTGATGATTATGAGGAAATTGATTTTCTTGAACAGAATTCTCATGAGGCAGGCATGTACAGAAGAATTTTTTGGGAGGGTTTAAATTCAACATGAGGATAAATTATATTACAATTTGTAAAATCCTCCTAAAATTAGCCCAAATTCACAGAAAAGTTAGGATTTCCGGGGACACCACCAGGACCCTCCCTTCCGGTGATTCAGTCTGAAAGTGTATTTGACAGCAATGATGTGAAATAGACTTATTTGTTGACGCTGAATACTTTGAAATAAATTTCAACAAAGTTTCAACATTCTGTTATATTCTGTTGAGTATTTTGTTCAATATTCTGTTGTAAGTTGGATACATTATCATGAATACATTTCATTCTATCATGAATGCACTATAATATCATTCTATAATTGCCTGAACAATATTTTTACCAGTTTACTCTATTGCACTGTCAATACATTACGGCACTTTGAGTATAAGATCACAAAATTTAAAGTACTGTTTTATTTTAAAGAAATCAATTTTACTTTAAGTTTTCTGTGTGCTAATTCTCCCTTTTTCTTCATTACAAAGTACTTTTCTACACCAATACATCCCTTACAGTCAAATGTCCTCACATCGAAACGTCCTAGACCTATTTGGAGTATGTTGTTATAGAATTGATATGTATAAGCAAAAAACAAACAAACAAAAAAAAAAAAAACAACGTACAATGCTAAAGTACTAATGCGATATACAACACGTAAAGTATCCAGAAACCAACACATATTCATTGAGGACTGTAGCCAGCAACTTTTTCTATGGACATATGACTCAATGTGTCAATAACGAAGAAAGAAGAATGTATATTTCAACTCTTAGTAACCTGACAAATAGCTATTGCTAAACTGTTAAGAAAACCAACTTACATCAAAGAAAACAAACAAATAAAAATATTTCTGCAAATTCCACTTCAATATCGTGACCAGACATTCCACAAACCGGAGATAAGGATTTGTTTACATTTTCTAATTATGGCCAATCACAAACAAGCATTTGTTTACATCTTTCAGATGGGAGATCCTTTTACCATTCAGAAGTATGTTTTTCTTCTCAATGGTTAAATACTAGATATTATAACACTTAAATTCCACATAACTGAAGAGTTTTTATAAAGGTAACCAAGAAAGCTTTTTCGCTTTCGATGGACTTCTGTGTTCAATTGGCCCTCACACCGTGAGATGAATACGAATGGAGAGAAAGTGAAGGTTGTTGGTGTGAGTACGTCCAACATAATGCCTGGTTGTAGCAGTTCAGTTACTCCGTGAACTTGCATAATGATACAGAGGAACATGGAACCTCCACAGAGTGTGATAAGAGTGTGTATATTGTATCAGTTAAAAATGGGGTCAAACGCCGCATTAGCGACGTGGCGTGACTGCGCAGGCGAAGGTGACGTGACTGCGTAGGCGGTGCAGCGGTGCTTTAACAAGTTTAAGAACGGTGACGAAACACTCGAAGCCGCATCACGTGCCGGAAGACGAACACTTGTACAAAATGAATATCTTCAGGCAGCAATTGAGGTGAAGAGTGGCCAGACATGTGAGGAACTGTCTGTACAATTCACTGTGAGTGGAAAAACCACTCGGCAGCACCTCCATCATCTTGGGAAGCACAAGTGGTGTGGATGGGTCCCAAATGATTTGGCTCCGGGCCAGAAAGCAACGCGAGCATATACCTGTGTTCCTTTGCTGTCTCGTATGTAGAAGGAGTCATTTCTGGGCAGGATGTTGCCATGTAATGAGAAGTGGATCCTGTACGAAGCTTCACGGCGCCGTTGCCATTGATTAGCACCCCATGAACCGGTTTCAAAACAGCTGAAACCAGCACTGCAACAGAAGAATGTAATCCTGTGTTTGGTGGACAGGCATCGCTGCATCGTGCATCAGGAACTGGTATCGACGGGTCAGAGCAACAATACTGCTGTGTACTTTCAGTAGTTGAGCCGTGTTCAAAATAATCAAAATCCTGGAACCATCACTTCTGAATCGCAAAATGGTCTCCCTGTTGCATAAGAACGCTAAACTCCATGTGGCTAGAATGACCCGGGACACCAATCTACGCCTTGGATGGTAAGCACTATTACATCCACCATATTCCCAGGACATTGCACCGTCCGATTATCACATGTTCCATTACACAGACAACTATCTTAGAGGACCTCGGTTGAAACTACTAGTAGAGGTTTAAAATGCAATCTTCCCTTCACGGCCCACCAAATCCTACTGCGATGGAATCCACGACCTTCCAGAACGTTGGCAGAAGATCGTCTATGCTGACGGGGACTATTTTTTGATCCTCCTTTTACGTCTTAGGTGGTATATCGATGTTCGAAGTTGGTGGGTAAGAAAGCGACAGAACTTTCTTTGTTACCTTTATACAGGGTTTCCTATTAATGCGTACAAAAACTTAAGGGTAGATAGCTGATGTCAAACTAGGAAAAAAAGTTCTTTGACACTTTGGCTAAAAGTCCATAGTTTGGGAAATATAGGGTATCGAAAATGTAGAAAAATGCACTTTAGAGATCTATATCTTCACTATCCCAAACAATAGAGACAAGGCGGTAGGGTCAAGTCGAAGACATCGAATGTGCTCTATTCAAAAATGCTTATACCTCAATCTTGAAACCCGTGCGCAAGGGATTCCCCAAAGGAAGTGGAGAATCCTCGTCAATTCTCTTGAAAGAGAGGTCTAAGTTAGCTTGGCTTAAAGACTATAAAAACAGCAAACAGTAATTCGTTGTTGGCAATGTGGTATATTCAACGAATTCAACATGGCGCGGGAGTTTTGTAATTAGCTATGTGGGGTTGCGTAACTGTAGCATCAGTAAGATGTAAAAACATATTATTTACTTACCATAAATGAGAGAGGCGGGAAATTAAAGGTGAATAGCACCAGCACAGTGTGTGTATACCTTTAATAGGAATTGACGTGGGAACATGAATGAAAAGAGGGTGCAGTAACCGAAAATATAGGGAATAGGCCTATGAGAGACTACTAAAAAACATGCACATGAACACCGTAGTAAAAACATAAATGATAAGAAATGTGTATCCAGTATGTTGCAAAATAAACAAAATAAATAGGGATAGATTATATCTGCATTTTACTAACCATAAGTAGGTTCTATTTGCCAAATTGATGCTCCATGTTTCCAATATCCGCCTTAGTAATCATTGTGTACTCGAGGTATGTTGTGAATATGCCCTCTATCAACTCGCTCACAGGCATGAGCATGCCGCAGGACGAACATTATAGACTACCTCGGGTGTATCACGAATCGACTCGAAAGCAGCCTGGATACGTTGTTTCAGATCGTCTATATCATGAATTTCCCTTGCGTACACTACCTACTTAACATGTACCCACAAATAAAAATCCAATTAATTTAAATCGGGAGAACGAACAGGCCATGCATATCGATTATCCCTTTCTATCCATCTGTTTGGCAATGCAACATCAAGATGTTCTCGAACTTGGCTCTGAAAATGAGGAGGAGCGCTATCGTTTATGGACTACATGGAACGCCTTGCTTCCAGAGGTATATCCTCTAGAAGTTGTGGAAGTTCATGGTGTAGACAATTGAGATACAGCTAGCCAGTTAAACGCCCTGGGAAGAAATATGGCCCCAAAAGTTGGTTTTCGATTACGCCTGCCCACACGCCTGCTAAATTGTCTCTGGTGGGGGCCTACGAAAATTTGATGCGGATTTTACTTAGACCAGAAATGGCGATTGTGTAGGTTTACGACGCCATCTCTCGTAAAGCCAGCTTTATTTGTGAAAAGAATGAAAAATGGAAACATTGGGTTGTGCGTGCACTTCCTCAGTATCCACCGACAAAATCTTCGTAGTAGGGAATAGTTTCTCATTTCAAGAGCATGTACACGTTGTAAGTGCCATGGACATAACAGCTGTTCACGAAACAAACGCACAAAAAAAATATTGTGGGACATGCCTTCTGCTGTAGCTGCTTGACGTGTGCTGATTTCTGGCTGTGGTGCTACTTGGTTAAGAATACTTTCCTCGTCGGTAGGTAGAAGCACTTCACGTGGTCTTCCACGATCCGTGTTTCCATGGAAATTAACTTCTTTCCCTGTGACATCTATCAACGGAAACAAATGTCCGATCACTTGGAACTCGACGATTTGGGAATGTCCCACGGTAAAAGCGTTGCGCTGCCAACGAGTTACCTTCAGCACGTCCATAAATTAGGTGTGTGTCGGCTAGCTCAGTAACGAGTACTGATTCCTCTTGTAGCACTGAATACGTCACTACCCTTTCGTTCGAATCACAAAATTTTAATAGTACACCACTCACACAGTGAAAACCACAGCATTGCACTGTAATCGGGCCAAAATATTACTTATTATAGGAACACATGATTTACTTAGTGTCAGGCACATTTTATGTTTCGTGTAGTTAAAGATATCCTGTATCACTAATGTCTTACATACATACAGAGCTTCTGTTCTAGGCGCATGTAACAACAGTATACGACGATTGCAATCTGTTTCTTTCCGATTAAATTCTGCCACCTAGGTTTTCTTGTAAGTTATACGTCACGGGTTAACTGCTTGTGTACTTGAATCCAACAAAGGTGGAAAGAGATCTAAGGCACTATGACAATGAAACACAACTACACATTTGTGAGACTTCCGGGTGGTTGAGTGTTAGTATGTGTGATTGGAAGGTTCACGTCACTAGACTTCCAATCACAGAGCCCTGTATTCGAATCTTGTCTGGAGCAGACGCTCTCTGTGTGTGTATAAAGTTGTGTGTAATGGTAGTAAGCCAAAAAAGCTGTGATTATTATTATTATTATTATTATTATTATTATCATTATTATTATTATTATTATCATTATCATTATTATTATTATTATTATTATTAACTAAATAAATAACTAACTAACTCTATGGCCTATGGAGCCCGGAGGTTCAATGCCGCGTTTAGAAAAGCTTCCCACTGACTTCTATTCTTAGCTAATTGCATCTAGTTTCTACTTTGTATTCCTATCTCTGCGAGATTCATCTTAATATTGTCCTCCCATCTGCGCCTAGGTCTTCCTAATGGTTGTTTTCCGATGGCTCTTCCAGTCAAGACTTTGAAAGCGTTTCTGCTTTCTTCCATCCTAGCTACATGACCTGCCCACCTAAGCCTCCTAGACTTGACGACCCTAACAATGTTAGGTAAACCGTATAAGTTATGAAGTTCCTCGTTATGAAGTTTCCGCTATTCCCCATTCTCGTTCCTCTTGGGTCCGAATTATTATTATTATTATTATTATTATTATTATTATTATTATTATTATTATTATTATTATTATTATTATTATTATTTCACAATTTCGTTAGTTTCGTTGCCTTTCCCAGCAAGTTTTTTTTTCAGTACCACCTATAACTACATTACAAGCAAATGAGTGTTTCAGGAAAGATGTTCTCATATCAATGCTTGCTTTTCTTGTTTGTTCTTCTTCGAACGAAATCATTGGTATTTCGGTGACACTATCTTCTGGGTTGAATGGACGATTTCTCTCTTTGCATACGAAGAAAGCAAGCTTCCTTTTTATTTCCACCCACACATTAATTACAACAACCACAGTTTAACGTTATTTTGGTTCATCTGTACAACAGCCGACCTGTGGGCCATATGCGCCTAACCCTGTCTTCCGGCCCGCTGCTCAGTTATTGAAAACAATAATTAATATATTTTTTCTTCTTTACAAAACCTGTTAAGAGTGAAATAGAAATTTTCCCTCGATCTCACAGTGGGAAACGTGGTAACGCCCTGAAGACAAGCACTTTGCATGTGCAGTTACTTGGTGGAAATTTCCCTCGGTATAAGGATTGTTAGATGTACCGACAAAGTTGTAAATACATTATTCTGATCCTCTTTAGTGAGTAAATATTTTTGTTACTATTATAACAGTTGTTTTGTGTTATTGTGATGTAAATTACGATGAACATGTTCCATCATTTAATACTATACTATTCAATTGTCGTAAAAATGATATACCTACAGCGAGGCTCGCGACGCCATTTAGTGCTCTGTGTTTGGCCCGCCCACTGCTCAAGTTGCACACCCCTGCTGTACAATTTGCATGGTAATTAGTATGTACTTTTCATCGTGCGCATGTTATTTTTAGTAGTTTCTCATATCCCCTATGTTTTCGGATACTGCAAACTCTTTTCATTCTTGTTCCCACGCGAATTCCTATTAATGGTATACACTGTATACACTCACTGTATACTGTCACCTCGATTGTCTCACCTCTTCCATTTATGGTGACTAAAGCAATGTTTTTACCTCTTACTGATGTTGCAATTATGCAACCCCATATAGCCAATTAAAAAATTAGTGCGCCATGTTGAATTCGTTGAAGATATCGCATTGCCGACAGCGAATTACTGTTTGTTGTTTTTATACTCTTTCAATCACGCTAATTTAGACGTCTCTTTCTCAAGAGAATTGACCAGGATTCCCCACTTCGTTTGGGAAATCCCTTGTGCACGGGTTTCATGATTGCGGTATAAGCATTTTTGAACAGAGCACATTCGATGTCTTTGACTTGACACTACAGTCTTTTCTCTATCGTTTCGGATAGTGAAGATATAGATCTCTAAAGTTCAATTTATCACGCCTTTGGCATCCTATATCTCCGAAACTATGGACTTTTGGCTAAATTTGCACATGACGTTTTTTCTTGGGGGGACATCAGCTATCTACCCTTAAGTTTTTGTACGCATTAATAGGACAGCCTCTATATACAGCACCTTACTGTGCCTATACTAATAGTTGTTATTTAGGTTACGGACAGAGTTAGGTAAATTAACCATACAAGTAAAGAATGGTTCTCCGTATTTGTTTATATAATATGCAACCTAATCTGTTAGGTACTATTGCTCTAATTAATACATACATATTACTATTGTTCTTAATATTTCAAGTTCTGTACGAGGCAATGTTGACTGAATTACTTTAATATAAAAAAAAAACACTTTTTAAAAAATACAACTTTCCTATTATTATTTTAAATAATTTTTGATGTTATAAGAGAGAATCAATTCACGTTCCCCATACGGGAAAAAACAGGCACCTATACATTTAATGTCAAACATGTGCCTGAAAATGGAACACTACTTTTCACCTTAGAGTACCTGGACTTATCCAGCTAATGTGCTTGTATAGAACGCACTTACAGCCGTCAAAAATATACAAGAAACCTGTTCAAGCAATGTACAGTATATGTTCAGAAAAACAAAGGGTTTATTTACAGGTGAGGAACATGCTGTTTTCAGGATCACAAACACAAATTCGTATCCATGCACATGTCCAGAGAAAGAAACAGTACATGTACATTGCATGTACAAGGTGAAATACATGTGTTTTCCAGGAATGCAATACCCATTTAGAACAACCAACACCCATTTAGAGCACCTAACACAATAACTGTAAAGTGTTTGTACTTTCCATGTACAGATACATGTACATTGCCTGTACAGATACATGAACATTGCATGATTATGATTATTTTTTTAAAAAAAAATATTTTACATGCACTGAATAGGCAATGCGTATAATGCTTCTACAGGTTACTTGTGTATTGCATGTTGATTAATTTTTATATGCACTGAACAGGCAAGGTGTACAGTACATGTACAGGTTACGTGTGCATTGCATGTTCATTTACTTGTTATATGCTCTTTACAGGAAAACTGTGCATTGCTTGTATTTTACACCTGCACATATACTTAACAGGCAGCGTGTGCATTGCATGTACAGGCCATATGTATGCGTACTGTATGTACATCCACTGGACAGGTTATACTTATGTTTCATCTGTACATACATGGAACAGGTAAACGGAGTAAGTTTTCTGTGCCTTCACATACACTATACATCTTGTCTGTTAGCGACTTATCTACACGTGCACAGTGCGCTCATAATAAATGATAAACGGTGCATTTAAAAATATACTTCAAATGCTACTAAATAGATAAGATGTATAGTGCATGTACAGGCATTAAAACTTACTCTGTCATCACCTGTTCGATACATATACAAATGTAATGCAAACTAAATGTAAGTATAGTATGTACAGAGCATGAACGTATAGTACCCACGCACAAAACATGTAAATGTAATGTACACATGCACCAATAGGATAGCTAATTATCCCACTGCAGTAACAGTTGAGGTTATTGTTCCTATATACATCGCCTCAAACGTGTAATATATGCAGGACAACTGCATAGTAAAGAGGAGTTTCCCCTCCAACTAAATAAACAAATTCACGGTTTTCACGTTTTATTTTTTTTCAATTTCTTGGTCGGAAAGTGTTTAAGAAGAATCTCTATTGAGCGCACTGACAATAAAAAGTGCTTGGTGTGGAATTGAACCGTGGGCGTGGCAGTCGCTACGTTGCAGTAGAATACTTAAACCTGCCTCCGTTTAACCTTACAATGCGAACTGGACATACAAGAAAAAGGGAAAACACTAATTAAAATTTTCAAGGTTTGATAAAGTAATTCACGGCTTATTCCAGGGTTTTCACGGACAAAATCCACGGATTATTTACAGTTTCACAGTTAGGTGGGTACCCTGGTGAAGTAATTAGTACCATATTATGCATTCAGAATTATATGTGCAGAATTCACGTATAAATCTCACTGAACTGCAACATGTATGCGTGTCCATTCACAAAGATAATTTTGTAACTGCGAACGGAGTAAGTGGAACTAATATATAAAAAAATAAACACCATATTATTCACTCCAATTTTTTTTTCTAAAAAAAAAGAAAAACCGTTTACTCGTTAAGGTACGGTCATGCTCAAAGATCTTGGAAAGCTACTTCTTTTAAGTCGTAGCTACTCACTTTTGACAAATAGCTAACATAGCTTAACATAAGGGAATGGTACTGTCACTTTTAGTCCTCTTCGAGATCTTTTTCTAAGCGTATCTAAAGAAAACGGATGAAGGTAGATTCTTCTAAAATAGATGCGTCGAAAGATTTCTTGAACATGACTCCTTAGGCTCGTGTACACAGCAAGTGCAGGGAAAACAGATTTTAAAGAATTGTTCCATGAATAACATTTTTTAAATTTATTTTCAGGAAAGAGTATGTTCACGGTTCATACAGGTAAATACAGTATATTATTAGTGCTTTTGGAACTATTGTGGTACATTCAAATGCAATTTACTGTTCTCTGAAAATTACTTCTAAATAATTATTACATTTTGTATGCCATAAGTATAAAAACACAGTTATGAATATGCGACAACCACTTTGGATATGAGTGTACAGTCGAAATATTTTGTGGGTTCATAGTTAAGATTTATTATATGCAGAGGGAAAGAGAAAATTCTCTTTCCCTCTGCATATAATAAATCTTAACTATGAACCCACAAAATATTTCGACTGTACACTCATATCCAAAGTGGTTGTCGCATATTCATAACTGTCTTCTTGTAAGAATATAATTTGATAATGATTCCGCAGGGTGCTTTTAATACTGATACTATGTGTATAATCAGGAAATGTATGTTTGTGGTAAACTTCATAGGAAAAGAGTTATAAATACAAATTAGAATGAGTAAAACAAAATGTTGCGAAATGTAAAAGAAAGTTTTATTTTCGTTTTATTGTTCTTATTTACTGGTCTTTTGACATTAAATTTGCCACATATATGTCTTTGCCAATTATACACATACTAATATTATAAGAAATACCGGGCGAATTCGTTATCAAATTATATTCGTACAAAAACATGTTTAAAGACATGCGACAATAATGTTGGACATGAGCGTACATAGTACCGTTTTCTACTTATGTCTTTCTTGTAGAAATATGTATGGATCAAAAAATAAGGGCATAAATTTTGAATACACGTGTTCTCATTGTATATACATACTGTCGCCTATGTCAATTTACTGTTATACAGGGTGGTAATGTAGCAGACCGACAAACTGAAAGTGGTGATTGCATACACCAAATTAAGAAAAATGTTTATATGAACATGTGGGAGAAAAAGTGCACAGTTTCAGGGCTAGGACGGTCCGAAGCACGGAAAACATAGATTGAACATTATTTCGAGCGCGAGGAATGAAGGAGTGGCGGGCTCTCCATAGCATACAGGAAGTCACGTAACGCTCTAGAAATGCTCATTTCAGCAATATGTAATGGGTGCGTACGGGATTCCTTACACGACAAAATTCAAAATATGTTCCCAACAGAACTCCCAGTTTTGCTCGAACTTGAAAATACATCCAAAGTAACCAAAAAGTAAGCCTTGATAGCAGTGATAGGAGATCGGAAGTTATGTTCCTAATGTTCAGAATAACCGGCGTCGGGATATTTTTCCACACGTTTTTGGACAGCCCTAGCTGCGAAACAATGCATTTGCCCCATGTTCACATGAACTTTTATCTTATTTTTAAAGGTAAAGATTAAGAACTTATCAAAGAAAGAAAGAAAGAAAGAAAAAAGATTTGATCTGAGGATCTCTCTCAGTTTGTTGATCTAGTTCATTACCATTCTATATATGATAAAAGAAGCGAACATACGAGAAAGATTCCTGAAAGTATTCAGAATTCAAAAAGAAATACAATCAACTATACATAGGGGATATTTATCACAATTTTTGCTTTATAGAAATATATACTTTTATACCGCATGTAAATCAAACTACTAAAATTACACAGAAGAAATCGACACTGCACTGATGAGGAAGTATCCGAATATCTTTCTTGGTCTAATATAATTTAGCAGCAAAAACACCCAAAAATCAGATGTTTCGCTGACAGCTCAGTCGAAGAAGGAACAAACGCATTTTTTCTGAGTTTGCATTATATGTGAAAGGAGAGAAAGGAGGAAAAACTCACTTATGTTAGTTTTACACAAAGTACTTTTTGAATGCGTTGCTTCGTATTAAAGGACTATTTTCTTGCCAACGAGAAACTGCTACTTGTGAAATCGAAAACTTACGTATGTTATGTTTTCTAATTTCATTCGGAGATATAGCTCCCGGACAAACTATAACCACAAGACGAAAGCATGTCAGTATAAGAAGAGTAATAAATATCGAAGTATCCGTAGCGCGCGACATGCCGAGCTTAGCTATAGCTATTTCTCCAATAGGAGGCAGCAATGGATTCTCAGTAAAATAGTGTACTTTCAGATGTGCAAAAAGCAAACTCTGTTGCAACGCGCTGAAACAGTCAGTTCCAAAAGTACAACATAATTTCCGAACCAAGTATCAAACAGAATCATTAACGAACAAACCGGTAAGAAAATGGTGTATATTGAAATTTGATGTAAAGGGCTTTTGGGTATATGACAGAAAACAAATAGGCAAGCCGAGATATTCTTAGGTTGCGAACCGCGTACGATAATTCCTCACCAAAAGTCCCCAAGAAGCACATGGCGCAACTGTAAATGTTCAAGCAACTGTTATTTATGCTACTTAAAAGAGTTGCTTGGGAACTACACTGCTTAAGCTGCCTCAAGTTCTCACTTCTTAACAATATCTCATCAGTTACCACTGTGTGTGGAGTATTGTAGCTTCCTAGGTCACTCAACCTCATTCCATGACTTTTTCTCCTGTGGTCGTATATTAAAGACAATAGGAGCTCATCCCGCTCATACCCTAAGTTATTGACAGTATAGTCTCAACAAAAACCAACGCTGGATGCATTGAGCACATCAACATTGATATGTTACAATATATGCACCGGGCAACAACTTAATTACAAATTTGGCATCAAATCACGAAAGGAGGACATATCGAACATGTGTAAAGAGAATTATAAACTTGCATATTACTCTTTTCAGTGATATGCTTTCGGCCTGTATGGATGAGTTAATCCCTCAGCTACGAACCTATATCTCGAAAAGGATTGCCAAATACCCATTATATGAAATTTTCTCCCTTTTTCTACGATCCAATCAGTCACTTTTCAATTATGCATGTTCCCATTTAAAAATGATGAAAAGAATGTGTCACTTCCAACTCTCAAAGTACATAATTTTCTAAACAGAATTTCTCTCGTAAGTAGGATATATTCTTGCACTAAGGTATAATTTTTTGTAAACTCGAAAATGTGACACAGTGGAAGACTACACCAACTTTCTACGAAAGTATGGTGGACTTGTTCTTTTACAACTTAAATGAAAATATCTTCTTTTTACACGAAACGCATTGCATTACAAACATTTCTAATATTCTACAAGCAGAAATCGTTCAATTTTCACTTTCTTTTAACAAGAAATAACAGTCATCATTTTCCTTACCTTTTGAATAATTCGAGTTACAATATAAATATTTTTCGCATTTTAATCTTTTATTCTATTGCATTTATACAAAAGACAAATTGCATCACTTGCTGCATTGACAACGCAAATTTGTGCTAATGATATATTGCTACACTTACGAACAATCTCATCGTTCTCCGAAGTATTTGTTTTACATAGTTTTGGAAGTAACACTGAATAACAACTTAGGATATATTCACGGTCTTCACTGTGTGAGACATTCCCTGAACAAATGTTCACCAGTCGTCCAACAGCAAATCCTCTGAGAAACTACTGACCAATATACTGTTTACCATGCAGTTGTCGTTTTAAAGTACCATTTAAATATTCGAATGGGAAACAGGAGAATGAGTATAAGAGTCCATCATTTTTCACAGTCACTAATGTGTAGTATGACATGAATATTGCAGGACTTAAATCTTTCACTCGTTTCCTCCCACTTTCTTCATTACAACATTTCATTCATTACTCATCATCACCGTCTCCTTTAGCCTAACCGACATAATCCTGGGACGTAAAACTCAAAGATGTCATTTTTCATTTTTTAAATCTTTCACCGTATAGATGTTGCATTTGAAATTCGACACAGCGTAAATACTTTCCCATAGTTGGTATCACATTAGCATTGATATTCTTACACAAGAATTCCAAGTCCTTACGATTTGGCACAAATGATTGAAATACATATCATCCTGAAAAATTCGTTTAAAAATTGTAAATAATATATGAAAACAAGCTCGAATTCTATTGCTTTCCAGTTACGTCATTCTCTGCAAGAACTAGGAGTACGTGTAACGTTTGATGGAGGTTGAATTGCTAGCCAAGGTTTAACAAATTTATTTATTTTTCGACCTAAATACCAGGGTTCTTGTTTATTTTCGGGATCAGACCACATCATAATTAACATTCGAAATACTCTTAAAGACAAAGAATGCATATAATCGACCAACGTACATTCTATTATTTTCTATGAAGTGAGCTGTGTAAAAACATCTGCCTTTTACTTCATATTTCTGTGTTTCCGAATAGTTCAGAATATCGGCATCACGCATTAGAGAACCCTTCGGATTTTCCTTTACATAAGGGTAAAGTCTTAAGCCTCTTCCCAAATATTTACCCGGTTGTAAGCATTGGCTACACGCCTATTTTCCCTTAAATTGAGCCTGTTGAAACTGTTGCGCAGTACATTTTGCAATCTTATCAAACGTTCCCATCAAAACAAACAACGTAATACGTTGTACAGTTTCTCGAATATGTACAAATTAGTTGATAATTCAACTCCTGATTCTAAACCTTTAAGCTGTGAAACAATTGTTTTGTAGAAAGTACAATGTGAGAAATCACATATTTTCATTTAATCGTCTGGTAAATTATGTATGACAAAGATACGAGCTAACAACATGTTCCCAGCTCTCCATCTAGAACGAATAATAAATCTATTTACTCTTAATCGATGTTTTATAGCCATGATCCTTGGATATATTTTTGAGCTACACAAATAAACAAAATTAATATGGTATCAAAATGTCGTTTATTATACATTTTATGTTCGTTGTGATCTCTCTGATGCTATCTATATTATAGGTTACAGTAAATCAATTTTTATGTCGACACTCAACATATCGTCATGGTTATCAAAAACAAACAAACACATACACGAAAACATTGACTTTTAAAATATAATTATTCTTGTGTCTTCTTCTTCTACTACTATAGAAATAGAATATTAGTACATATTTAAAGAAATATCACATATTGCCAGAAAAGTTTAAAAGCATACAACATATCGTTGTATTATGGCGCCTCGAACTTACGGACTTTCTTTTATTTGTTTTACAATTAAAAGAAAAGGATCCTAGATAGTTAGGATTTACATATTAATTATTTGTAATCTTTGGACATCCCTCGTATATAAAAATTACATCTCATAATACAATTCATATATACATTTATTTTATATATCAATATTAATACTGTATTTACGTTAATTTTAATTAACTATATATATTATCATACATTATAACGTCGATAAGGTATGTCAGAAGTTCGATCTATAAACTTATTTTAAGTCCGTTCCGGGCCATGAAATGTTGGTTAAAAAAATTTAAATTATTACATTGGGCATGATGTAGAAGGATTTGACAAAGATGGTGTCTGAAGAAGGATATGCTAGATATCCGAAACAGTTACAAATTATAATTTAAAATAAAGTAAAGTTTTAAGCTTTGGTCAGTGTCTCTTTTGTTAAAAGAAATAATCATAATACAAATATATAAAAGACATAAAAAAGGCAAATGTAAACATTGGCAATATCGAGAACAAAATATAACACTAAAGAACACATTAACAAGAATAGAGGAATTATCAGATTAAATATAAATTTTAAAGATTAAATGTCATAAATTAAAATACAATAAGTCAGGCTACATATCCATAAAATTCTTCGTTTTCCCTTTTGCGATTAAGTACCATCTGTTATGCGTTATTTACATTTACTTTAGTTATAATCTCAGAAGGAACAAGAGTTTTGACTAAGTTCATGCAACGATTCCTAGCATACTTTGAGAGTACCAGAACTTAATTGCATCAATATTACGTAATCCCAAATTTTTTTCCTGTTTTTACATCCATTAGTTCAAAACCTTTAGGATTAACTTGTTTTACACACAGGTAAGATCCAGCAAACAAATCACAAAATTTGTAAATCCTTTTTAACGATGAGTCACCTTGTGGGTGAAGTTTTACTAAAAACAAATCATTAGGTCGAACTTTAATTTTACCCAATTGCCGCTATTCTATTTTCTGATTACGAGTTTTAAATTTTAGCATTCTGCGAAATTGCACCACACTCACAAGGTGTGAATAATTTACTTCATCATTTTTACTAAGTTGGACGCCAAAATGCTCTTCAGTCCGTTTTATAAAATCAGTTCCATTATGTATGTTACCTGGTACTACACCCAATGTATTGGATACTAAATAATTTTAAAAGTAAGTGATTTCAGTAGCGTACTTTACAAAATCCGAATGCTTATTACGACAGCAGTGTCTAAATAGCATACTGAGATTCCTATGTATATTTTCCACAACTGGCCTGCTGGGATGAAAAGGCGTAACGAAACGTACCTTGATACCGGTATTATTCATGGCACGAAGGAAAAAAATACTTCGAAATCCTCCACCATTATCACATAGTATGGGCCAGAATGAGGTATATATACATTTAAAATACGATTAACAATTGCTGTCAAAGTTACTTTACGCAAAGGACACGCTACTATATATCTAGTAAAAATGTCCATTACAGTAAGAAGGAAAGTTTCACCTGTAGATGCTCTTGGAAGCGTTCCATACAAGTCTATAGAAATGAAAGAATGGGGTCCTTTGGGCATTATTGACATCATAGGTTTATATAACGATCGATAATTGTGCTTGATCATCATGCACTTCTCGCAATCATTGATATAATTTTTGATTTGTGATTTAAGTGATTTCCAATAGAAGGATTTGCTAATTAAAGAATACACCTAAATACAACTTCAAATACCCAAAATGACCAAATGATCGTGGTCTGCCTTTAATATGCGGGGAACCAATCCTGGAGGAACACAAATTTAGGCCCTATGTTCGTATCTAAAGTCCTTAATTACCAATATGTCATTAGACATTTGATACAGAGAGTTCCAAGGACGATTACAGTCACAATTTCCCGAACATGATGTCAAATGTTGTATGATTTTTGCATACGGTGGTGTCTTGCCCATGATCAAAATATCATCAGCATAATAAACAACATTACTATGAAGATCTTGTCCTAGTACTCGATTTAAACATGAAGCCAAGGTTGCACTACAATTAATTAATCCAAAGACAACACGATTATATTCATATAGTTGTTCTTCAAAAAAAAAGTAGTGAATAGTTTCGAACTTTCCTCCAACATTATTTGATTGTAGGCCATGACAAGATCAAGATTTCCAAACACTATATTACCCTGTAATGAACTAAGAATTTCGTCTACTTGGGAGTTTCACACTTGCCGTAATTTAATATGGGAATACAACTTTCGAAGGTCCATAACTATTCTCAGCTTACCGTCGTTTTTTCGGTACTGCATGTAACGGATTTAAATGAATACTTTGAGAAGGTCGTATTATGCCCTCAGTCAACTTATCCGATATTTGCTTGCGTACATTCTCTTTGAAACGATACGGTATAATGTAGAGTTTTGTTACTATAGGATCTTTAGTATCCACTTCAATATTATACATACAATTCTTACATCATCCTGGTTTAAGTGAGAAGCCTTTTTTATGTTTATAGAGTATATCTTTAAATAATGATACTAATGCGTTATCAACAAAATTCAATGAATCTTCAATACTATCCACACATTTATAAAATGAATGGTCCTCTTTTTCACTCATAGACAGTTCCTTTACATTTTCATCAACATAATTTTTCTCCGAATTATCTGATTTAATACCCAAAACGTTATTCACAAAAGGTTGACACTAACAAGCAATGCTATCGCTAGCGAGGATTAGTTTCTGAATTATTATATCATCAAAAGTATGTAAAGCGAACGTTTTATTTTCAAAATCAAAAACAGTACGTAATTGTGTTAGAAAATCTAAAGCAATTAACACATTTTCGTTCAATTCGTTAATGACCAAGATTGGAATACTAATTTTATAATCCTGTATGCCATTTTCAATTTGTGTTTTCCCCATCACCGTTTTCTTATGCTTACCAGTGTAATAAATGATTATTAAATTGTCGACCTTTTGCAATCTAGGGTTAGAATAATCTTTTGTAATTTCACGCCGAAATGAATAAGATAAAAGGGACACAGTGGCTCCGGTATCAATTAGAGCGTGAAGAGGAACTTCATTAATTTGAATAGGTATTCTCGCAGTACTAAAGGTTTTCAGGAAAACAAAATCCTTTTCGGAAGAATTTACCCCTTCCATTTCATTATCAGACATGCAAAAGCAGTTGGCAATAGGAATATATTGATAAATAGCATTCGTAAATAGCATTAATAAAATTGGTCTCAAATTTTAAGATTAGTTTCATAATCAGGAAAGGACTCAGGTACACTTAACGCTGACGTAGTTTTGACCCCCTCCACGTCAGCCAAACCTAGTTTAAATTACGGTAATCTACACCTTTTATTACATCACACTGTATTCCGCAATCCTGTGTACTTTCTTGTATGTTATATGCGGTTACAGTATTTTGATTTCTATTAATATAATTCCTGACACCTGCGAATTGATTTTGTGAAAAAATACGACGATTATTTTTTCTATAATTTCTATTACTATTTCTGAAGTTCCCGTTACCATTCCTGCAATTAGATTGGGTCTGATTACCGGTAATATTTTGCCCATTTGCTCTATTGTGAAAATAATTATTATTATTGCTTTGTGAATTAGGAATATTTTCATGCTGGATATTTAAGTTGCGGACAGATGCGTAATTGATATGATTACGAGCAAAACTAACCTGCCCTCTGTTACTTGTTTGCATCAAAGACTGATTTTCAAAATTCTGTACAAGCATGACCAAATGGTTGAAATTAATACATTGAGCCGACATGAACATTTGCTGCAATCTAAAGGGCAATAAAATACGGATCGAAGCTATTATTCGTGATTCAGGATGGCTTGCATTCATAGATTTTAATTCGTTGTTAGTTGAGACTACAAACTCTGTAACACTTTTGTGAACTTTAGAATTGTAAGGCTTTGTTCGGTGTGAAGCGTCCGTATTAGCCAACATGAAATCACTTTCATAATTGGACTACAACGCCTCCTTAAAATCAGAATATTTTCTAAGCTTACCTCTAATGGCCTTCAACCAGGTTAAACACGGGGGCAATAATAGGTGAGGTAGAATTTTTAGGAATTTGGACTCATCTACTCCCATTAACTCACAATCATCTTCAAATTTCTCGAGGAATACACTAGCAGGTATATCCTCTGGTACCCCACTAAATTTTGTGAGAGATCTGATCTCCCTGAATCGTAATGGTTTACCTGTTTTATTGGACTTCGAATACCGGGAACCACCATGTGCGCTTTTAATTCTACGGGATGAACGCTTCGTTCTTCTTTCCCTCTCTGTACTATCTTCACAATATCCTGAAGATTCGCTGTCTTCCAAAGTTGTTTTGGGGTACTGTACAGGTTCCACCCTAATAAGAGAGGGACGAATATCATTCCTGTGCTCTCCATCACGCTCTTCATTCGCAGAAATACACTTTACCTTGAGGTAGTTCACCTCGTCCTGTAATTCTCTAATCTGGTTTGAGTGTTCATTCACGACAGTTTCGACGGTTTCAACTGAATCCTTTACCACAGTGAACCTCTGTAACATTTGTTACACTTTATGATCATACCGTTCGAATTTTACACTAATTTGTCGATTCATCTGGTTTAATTGCTGCTGTGCTTGATCCAATTTACTGTCATTTTGCTGTTGTAATTGCTCCAATTTTTCATCATTTCGCTGTTGTAATTGTTTCAATTTATTGTGAAGTTGTTGTGACAGTTTGTCGTCAACTTTCTGTAGAAGTTGATCCAAATTATCATCATTTCGCTGAAACAATTGTTTTAGATCAACTATATTTTCTGCTGAATATGTTCCGGTTTCTCTAACTCTGTTTCTGATTACTTCATTTTCGGTAGCACTTATCATAATATTTTTATTCATTGTCGTGACACTTCTTAAAACGGTATAATTAACGTTAGGCTCAATGACGTAATCGGTTTTACTTAACTTCTAAGAGATACACAACTTCCTGGCGTTTCGGCACCATTTATAGAACGAATAATAAATCTATTTACCATTAATCGATGTTCTATAGCCCTGATCCTTATATATATTTTTGAGCCACACAAATAAACCAAATTAATATGGTACCAAAATGTCGTTTATTATACCTTTCATGTTCGTTGTGATCTCTCTGATGTTATATTATATTGTAGATTACAGTAACTCCGTTTGTATGTCGACACTCAACATATCGTCACGGTTACCAAAAACAAACAAATACATACACGAAAACATTGATTTTTAAAACATAATTATTTTGTGTCTTCTTCTTCTTCTACTATAGAAATAACTGACTAGTACATATTTAAAGAAATATCACACATTGTCCAGAAAAAGTTTAAAAGAATACAACATATCGTTGTACATCGATGTGGTTCATTATTTTCTAAACTGAAATGTATAATGGCGAAAAAGAGGTGTTGGAACCAACAGAACATTGAACTTCTTCAGTATTTAAAATTCCAGATATAATAATTCTGACTTCATCAGAAATTAACTGTGGGTATTTACCTTAAATTCGACATAAATGTTACCATCACGTATTGAACTCATAACGTTTCGTGTGTGAGCTCACGATAAATTTTCAATGAAACCAGGTCGTGCAACACAGTTTTCTATTTGAGGCTTCAGATCAAGTGGTATAAAGTAGTGTAACTTCCCACATTCATGTTGTAAACATTTTCCACAGTTATTGGAAGACTGTTGAAACAAACCACCACATTTACTACAAAAGTAATTGTGATTGCTTGCGTTTCATTAAATCTTTTGTACAGCAACTGCTTAGAGGGTTGCACATATTTTAGTATTTATAGATTGTATTAAACCTAGTAGATCATTAATAACAACCCGTGAAATCTTATGGCATTTAATGAATTGCATGATAATGTTAACTTTAACTTCTGACTTACTTCCACATCTTTCAGTGAGGTTAACATTATCGTCCATCCCATTTAAGTGATCTAGACTTATTTTATCTCCAGGTAACTTTCTTGGTTCATCAACTATATGTTGGACTGTTGGCGATTGAGATGTGGGATTACTACTTGAAAAACGCTTTCTCTTTCGTAAAGAATGTCGCAAGAGTTCAACACATGATGGTCATTACTGCCATTTGTATCGTCAGCACATGTACAATTTTGATGATTATGGCATCTGTAAGGAGTTGTTCGTTATATTTTCGCTATTTGAAATGCAACCGCACTCTCTTCATTTAAATATTTCTTTTATGATCGCTTTATTTAATCAAAGGATTGTTACAGAATTGCGAACAGCTCGAAACTTATAAAAAGCACATATGATAAATTATATTCTGAAAACATACTAAAAATTAAAAAAAATAGACGTAGATGCAAACTGATTAGTTCTGCTTCTGGTTGATTTCAGTCTCCTCTGAGCTTAAAACATTGCTTTTCCTCATGGCCATTCGTCTCTCTTGTACATAGTTATCTGTCATGGAAGCATGAATATTCGACGGTTTTACTGATGGGTACTTAGCAATTACGAAGTCTGGGTAAAAAAGAAAATATACATTTTTGAGCCGCGCAGACAGAATTAAAATCTGCAATAAAGAGACAGACAATTTAAAGAAATGTATAAGAAAAACGAAAGCAAACCTTACAATCAAAGGTATACAGATATTCATAATTCATCACAAGCTTACATACAGTGAAACTTGTGAGTAACGCGCCTTTGGCGTGGGGGACCCGGGTTCGATTCCCGGTGGGAGCTCATGCGGTTCGGATTGCACGTTAATCAGTAGGTCCACGTCTCATATAGCCTCGCTGCTGAAAGGGACGCTAAACTAAAATCAACTCAACTCAACTGTGAGTAACGGAATTATTCTAAGCAAAAATTTCCGGTTTCAAGAAAGAAGGAAATTATATATAATCCCGCAAATCTTCACAAAATTTATTTTAAATCTGTTTAAAGTTCACTCCCTTTTGCATATAAGGAATATCCTACACAACTCGGAGAAAGATGTTCTAACTGAACAAACAAGAGAAAAAGTTCGAAATATGATGTATATTTTATTGCTACTAAAATTTACAAACACTTTGATTTTCCTATCAAACAATAAATACGGATATCAGAAGTTGAGAACATAGAAAACTCCTTTCTTCTCAAAAACGTTACAGTAATACTTTTCAGTGTCACACACCGGATAATTTCACCGCAACAACTTTTTTTCTTGTTTTCCAATGGGAATATTCTTAAGTAAGTCTAACTTATGGAACACTACTCTTAATGCTCAGAATTGGGATTACATGGTTCTAAGGGTTTTTATTAATTTATCGTATATGTTATAGAATATTAAAGGCTGGTCATAATCCACTCATTAGAGTATCCGACTGACAGCTTAACGATCCCCGGTTCAAATTCCGGTGGATGTAAGGTGGAGTTTTTCAGCTCAGGCCGTCCGTACGTCTCAGACGTCGATACTCACATGATAACTCACGACTATGGCCATATCCAAAAGATACAAGTGCATATTTGGAGTAAGTTTATTTCCGGAACTGACGTCACCTAGTGTGACACAAAAGATTAAAGTTCATAAGTCTGCGAGTGCATAGTGCGTAGTGGGCGAGAATGTACACTATGTTAGTATGCTTGTTTGCTTAACATGGCTATTTCTAATAAAATAACCTAATAAAATTATATTTTTCTGAAGTGAATTTATTTGTAAGCTGACCTAATAATAATTTACATGATAAATATACAATTTAGTGATATTACAAGTGAAATATAAAAATGTTACACAAATAACAAACCTATTTACATTGTTCTCAGCCATCAAACGGAAAGCAACCAAATAGTTTTTTTTTAATGCTATAAAGACATTTGTGTTTAAATATTACATGGTTTATGTAGTTTAATTGAGATAATTAGACTATCGGTAATACAGCTATTTGCACGTAAATAACATATTAATGCCGTATGAATTAAAATACTAAGATCTAGTACAGAATAATGCATACCTAGATTATTCATTTTTATATTTACAGCTGCATCTGCAAATGTTCATTCGTAAGTAGGTAGGCATAATTTTCTAGTTTTGATTCTAAACAAATTCCATTCAAATCTATCATATTTCCTTGCACTTGCGAAAGACTAATTCATTTATTTATTTATTTAATTTTCCGCCGTAAGAACTTAGCGTTCATGGCTTCGTCAAGAAATACAGTTAGTATTACAATTAATAATAATAATAATTACAAGAGAAACGCTATTATTAATAATACATTATTAAAAAATATATATAAAATAATGCAATATATATAATAATAATACAAAATATATACGTAACAATAAAACTAAAAGTGTATTTTTATAGAAAATTTAAATTGTACCATATTTTATATATTTCAAAATTCAAATAAATCGTAATATTTACATTACAAAGAGAGATCACGCTGAAGATATTCATCTAAACCATAGAAAAGATGTTTAAGTAACAGTAACTTGAGGTGTCTTTTAAACTGCAAGCCTGGCATTCGCTTGACACGATCTGGTAATTTATTATAAAGTTTTATTCCTATGTGGTGTAACGAATTTTGAGTTCTTGTTAGACGAAAATTTTGTATATGAATATGATTCGTTGTTCTTTTGTTGTATTGGTGTAGGTCCGAATTGAGTTGAAAGTTTCTTTCATTCATATGTATGAATGACGTTGTTTCGAGAATGTATATACACGGCAATGGTAATATTTTAAGTTTCTCAAACAGTGGTCTACTTGGTGTATGAAACGGAACTGATAACATTATTCGTAACATTTTCTTCTGCATTGTGAATACTTTCTTCGCATAACAGATATTACCACAGAAAATGACTCCATATGATGGAATTGGCTGGATCAATCCGAAATAAATTGTTTTCAATGTTTCTGTAGTTAGAATCTTACTAACTTTACGTATAAGATATATTTTCACGCTTAGTTTTCTCAACAAATCATTTACGTGATCATTCCATGTTAACGTAGAGTCTAATTTTAACCCTAAAAATTTACAAGTGTCAGATATCTGCATGAGTTCCCGTCTATACGTATTTGATGTATATTTAGAGAGTTCAGTTTTCCTTCATTGAAATTCATTATAGTTGTTTTCGCTGTATTTAAGTTAAGTTGGTTTGCTTTTATCCATTCTGCAATTTTATCTGTCGTGTTCTTAAATATGAATTCCTCGGAGCAAATGTTATTTGGAATTTAAACTAAAATGCTTGTGTCATCCGCAAACAGTACGCTTTTGTTTGGAACTATATAATCGGGAAAATCGTTAATATGTATAAGGAAAAGTGTAGGACCTAATATTGATCCTTTTGGATCTCCGTGACTAATGTGTCTTACCTCTGACTTGGTTGGACCAATTTCTACATATTGCATGCGGTTAGTTAAATAGGATTGTAACCATAAATTAGCATGACCTCTAATACCATAACTACGCAATTTATTCAATAAAATTTTGTGATTAACAAGATCAAAGGCTTTTGTGAGATCCAGCAAAATTCCATATATTTTATTTCTTCTCTCTCTCGCTTTATATATATAACTAAGAAACGCAACTACAACATTGCAAATTGATTTGCACTTCCTAAACCCGAATTGGCTCTTCCTGAAAATATTATTCTTTTCCAAAAAGGGCACCAATCTGTTATATATAACTTTTTCTAAAATTTTGGAGATAACAGATAGAATGGAGATACAGGGTTTTTCCGGTAAGTATTAGGACTGTTTTTATTCCACCATGACTGTACTTCGGAGCGTGCGCGCACCTACTGGATCCGGTAGAGGGCGTTCATAGCTAACGAACGAGCGGCTGGTCAGTTGTCTCCGAGCACACGGAGAGTCAGGACAGGCTTTTTCGCGCGACGTGTTTCTGTGAGTGGTGCAAGCCGAAAATTCACCGTTCATTAGAGCAGAGGTACGCAATTAAATTCTGTGTTAAACTCAGTAAATCTTCGACAGAGACGTTTGATATGATCAAGCAGGCTTACCCAGATGATGCTTTAGCAAGAAGTGGTGTGTTTCGGTGGCACAAAGCCTTTTCGGAGGGCCGGGAAGAGGTCGCCGATGAAGACCGTGCTGGAAGACTTTCGACTTCGACAAACACCGACAATGTGACTCGTGTGCGCGAAGTTTTGAACTCAGACCGTCGACTAAGTATTTGTTTAATTGCCCAGGTGTTATAATTTACCAAAAACTGTGATTCATGAAATTGTGACGGAGCATTTGAACATGCGCAAGATGTGCGCGAAGATTGTCCCAAAAGTGCTCACTGACGACCAGGAATTGCGGCGAGTGGAATTGTGCCAAGAAAATTTGAACATGTGTGAAAGTCACCCCCAATTTTTGAATAACGTAATCACAGGTGACGAATCATGGATCTTTCAGTATGATCCCGAAAAAAAGAGGCAATCTTCCGAGTGGCACACGCCGGCGTCTCCTCGCCCAAAAAAGGGGAGAATGAGCAAATCCAAAGTAAAAACGATGCTCATTTTCTTTTTTGATATCAAAGGCATCGTCCACCATGAACTCGTTCCTCCTGGACAAACCGTCAACGCCAAGTTTTACGTGGAAGTGCTCAAGAGATTCAAACGAAGGGTCAATCGGGTCCGACCAGACATCGGAGCCGATTGGAAGCTGCACCACGACAACGCCCTGGCTCACACCGCCTTTCTTGTGAACAGCTACCTGATCAAGCCCGGCATCCCAACGCTTCCACAGCCGCCCTACAGCCCAGATGTGCCCCCCGGACTTCTTTTTGTTTCCTCGCCTGAAACGCCCGATGAAAGGCAAGCATTTTGAGACGACAGAGGGTATCCAAGCAGCTTGCACCGCGTCTCTCAAGGCTATTCCGGAGAATGACTTCCGTGACGCCTTCAATGCTTGGAAATCGCGCTGGCAGCGCTGCATCGACGCAGAAGGAGCCTATTTTGAAAGTTTTTAAAGAATTGTAACGATTGGCTCAATATTTTTTAAATCGACTCAGTCCTATTACTTTCCGGACAAACTCTGTAGGACGATAATTTCCTGGGTCAGTAGTTGATCCTTTTTTGTGTATAGGTCTTATTTTTGCAAGTTTAAGATCTTCTGGAAATGTTCCCGTTTCAAGGGAGGAATTGCATATATCAGTCAACGGTATAAGAAAATATTCGGCACACATTTTAAGTAAATAGTAAGGAATATCGTCGGGCCCAGAAGATCTTTTCGTCTTCATTTTTTTAATAATCGATCTTATTTCTAACTCTGTGGTAGGTACTAAGTATATAGATACAGAAATACTAGATAATTTTATGTTGTTTGTCTTTTCAGACTCAGAATTTGAGTATATTTTCGCAACGTTGGCAAAAAAAAATCATTAAGTAGGTTTGCAATATGGTGTTTATTGCTTATTTCTTGGCCATGGTGTATTATTTTTCTAATTCCCATTTCTTGCGGTTTTGATGCGGTTGATTGTTCGATTACTACTTGCCATAGTGTTTTGTTCTTGTTATCAGATTTAGATATCCTATTTGATGTGTGCATTTTTTTTGCTTCTTTTTTTACTCATTTAAGAATACTTCTATATTTTTTAAAAATATTCTTTCAGTTTCCTATTATTCGCCCTTTTCACAATTGTATGTAGTTGTTTCTTTCTCATGCAGGAATTAATTATGCCTCGTTTTATCCAGTTGCATCTAGTTTTTTGAGAATATACATTTATCTTCTTAAGTGGAAAGGCTATTTCGAAATAGTGCCTAACGGTAATGAATTGTCTGTATTTATTGTTTACGTCAATTTCTAGTAATGTGTCCGTCCAGTCTTCCTTGCTGAGAAAATATTGAAAGTACTTAATGTTCGTTTCATGAAAGTTTCTTGCCCACTTACATTCTTTTCTATCAATTTTCCGATCTTGGGGTTGAAGTGTTATGTTTATTTGAACTGCATTATGGTCGGAGAGTGATGTGTTAAGATTATATGCTTTAAAAGATGTAGTTTCATTATCTATTATAATTTGATCTATACAAGATTCTGAGTTTTCTGTAATGCGGGTTGGGGTGTTTATAGTGTTTTGTAGGCCGAAGGATTGCAAAGTGTTTGATAATAATGTTAGGTGATTTGATGGTGTCAGGAAATCAATGCTTAGGTCGCCACATAATACGATTGGTTTACTTTCTTTCTTAACTAGAGTTAACAGTTGTTCTAATTTTTCAATAAAACGGAGAAAGGAGTTGTCAGGTGTTCTATACATGACTATTATAATGAACATGTATCCTGATTTTTCGATTTCTATTACCGCATGCTCAAATGTCTGTTCTTCATTTAGATACATGCTGTTGTTTTTTACTTTATACTTTAATATTTTTCTTACAAACATTAAACCACCACCGCATCTACTGAAGTTCCGGCAAAATCCACCAACACATATATAATTTGGTAGGACTGTATACTCTATTTCACCTTCCCTCAACCAGTGTTCGGTAATACAAATTACGTCTGGGTTCATCAGCTCACTGTCGTTTCTAATTAGTATGTCTAGTTCATCTATTTTATATCTAATGGATTGTATATTCTGATGTAGTACCTTTAGTTCAACTGTATTACATTGGTTTGATTGATAACATACTGACCTGGAAGAGGTATCTATGTCGATGAGTGTGTCATTTGCAATCTCTTTGATGCTTAGATTTTCATCTAACTTAGATGCATGTTCCCCATTAACTACTTTAGAAGTGATATAGTCTCGTCGCATAAAAAATCATTATTTCTGAGTTTTTCGGGTAATCGCCTTTGTCGATTGGTCACACGCATACTACTACTCGGGGTTCCTACCGTTGAATGTGTATGTTTCTTTTGTGGTGTCATGCATTGAGAAATTGGGAGAAGAACTTCTGCGTTTCTTTTGTTGTTTTCTGAAACGTTTCCATTGCCTTCTATGTTACCATTAAAGGAAGCAGCCATGGATTGCGATGTAGATGTATCTGTACTCCTTTTTTAAAGTTACATGCTTGGTTGGGTACTGTCTTTCCACTATTAAGATTTACTAGTGTTACTGATGTACGCCTTAAATTGTGTAGCATCTTTTTTTGCTACTAGTAACATTTCGCTATCCTCACTGTGTATTTCAAACAATCCATTCCCCATAGCTAAACTAAAACTTACGTTGGAGAACTGAAATGTGTTCAAAGCTCTAGAGGCATCATTTACAACTTTGCATTTAGACGTTACCTTTGCATTATTAGTAACCTGTTTGCAGGCTAAAGATTTTGTTTTCTCATTTCTGTACTGTACTATACTATATGATTTTGCACTGGACTTATTACTTATTAATTGATTTACCTAGTCTACAATGAAAATCTTACCTCTGCGGTTTAAATGTAGACCATGCTGAGTATGGTGTGTTCGGTCGAGAGTCTCAAGATCGACAACATGTACATTAGTATACTTGTTACATAATTTCCTAATTTCCTGATTGGTTTTCCTCACTTCTAAATTGACACAAGATTTATCAATTAAGTCGTACCGGTGAGGGACTGTACAAACCTGAACATTGGTATTACTTAATTTCCCTAACACACTTTCATAAGCAGCTATTACACTAGTTGCTTCGTTTTTAGATACATCATTAGTTCCAGTGACTATTAACACATAATCCTCTTTTGTGAGTTTTTCTGTTTCTTGTACGCAGTCCTTCAACACTTGCTCAGATCGAGCTCCTAGCTTCACAAAGTTAACTGTTCTTACCTTATTTAGTTTGTTCTTCATAAGTGTACCTAACCCACGACCTTGGCTATCTGATAATATAACTAGTTTCTTCAGGTCACTTTCCTATGCCAATTTTGCATTTTCTGGACGCCCAACAACGGCCAGGACCGACGACAACTTTAGCCGTGTGCGTGAAGTGTTGCGCTCAGACCAGCGTGCGTGCATTCAATAAATCACGGATACCCCAAACATGTCAACATTTGCGGTACATGGGACAGTGACAGAGGACCTGCAAATGCGAAAGGTTTGTGTGAAGCTTGTGCCGAAGGTGTTGACAAACGAACAAAAAGAACTTCGAGTTTTGCGCTGCAAGGAGTTGTTGACATTGTGTGAAAGTGATCCGGACTTTTTAGACTCGATCGTAACTGGAGACGAATCCTGGATGTTCAATACGATCCAGAATCCAAAAGGCAGAGTGCGGAGTGACACACCTCATCCTCCCCCCCAAAAAGGCGCGCATGAGAAAATCCCGAATCAAAACCATGCTCATTGTCTTCTTCGACGTTCGAGGAATCATCCATTTCAAGTTTGTGCCACCAGGACAACCCTTCAAAGCAGGATTTTAGCTAGAAGTGCTCAAGAGACTGAAACGCAGGGTGGCACGCGTTCGAAGTGACATCAAAGACTCAATGAAACTCCACCACGACAATGCACCAAGTCACACCACCTTCACCGTCGTCGACTTCCTGGCCCGGAGCAGAATCCCAGTGGTCCCCCACCCCCTACAGTACTGACCTGGCTGCTAGTGACCTTTTTTGTTTCCCCGTTTGAAGAGACACCTCAAAGGAAAACATTGGGACTCCGTGCAGAACATTCAAGCCCATGTTACAAGGCTTTTAAAAGCCATTCCAGCCCAGGATTTTAAAGATGCTCTCCAGGCGTGTAAAACACGTCTCCAGAAGTGTATCGATGTAGAATAAGCGTATTTTGAGGAATTTTAAAGCAAGTGTTGTTCTGTAATTTTATTGGGAAGAAAGTACCAGTAAATGCACATGAATAAATTCCAGCGCCGAAATGAGTGGAGTACGGAAAATTCAATGTTTCTTTATTTTCCTATTTCATTTTTTCTTTTTACAATGTTTATTTATCTTTTCTTTCATTCCTAAAATCAATACAGTGCATTTTTTAAATTTTCACGAAGGGTGCTATTTATATTCGATGGCTTTTAAGAAATCGAGCAGGACCAAGATTCTAGGTTTCCCTTGCAATGTATGGCTTTAAATTTACCATTTCTTCATTTGAAACTGAACAATGATGTGAGATTTCCATGACATTTGCGGCACCGAGATGAAAAGATGTGTAAGTGATATTTGTAACAAAGTACGTATGTCTCTAAGATGGAGGCTAAACAGTTAAACATACAAACTGGATGATCAAGCTCGTCCTAGAGCACTCATGGGTAGACCCTCTAGTGGACTGAGACGAACCTCAATATCCAGTTTGTATATTTAGCTGTGGAAAATTCATTTCAGAGACAGAAATGCTTTACTGTGAATATCAATTACACCCATTTGCTTCTCGCTTCCTCATTTCTAGAACAGCCACCTCTCTCCAACGACACATAAAGGACCTGTAGGATGTGAAAAAAAGATGTGATTTACAAATGAAAATCACATGAAAATGACGTGACTTAGATGTCATTCCTATGCTGTGTAAAAGACGTCATATTCCCGGACATTTCTACGTGGGAAAAGACGTGTAAAGCACGTCATGTCCTGTGTATTTTACGGAGTTTTGCACCCAAAAGCAGCCTTTTTGACGTTGGTGTGCTGCTTGGGATAGTTGGTGAGTAAACTGAAAACCTTGCAAGATCACGTGACATAGTAGCAATACAGATCCATCTTTCTCACATTATATTTTGCACATAAAATCTGCTATATATGAAGAACTTTATAACACGTGTATAAATTTAATTTTCTCTTTAAAAAGTCTAAAGATATATTTATTAGGTTGGTACGAATGTCGATTTCGAGTCTTTCATTTCCAAAGGCCAAACAAGTGAAAATTGTAAAACCTGAATAATCAAAATGACCGCCGTATATAACGACACAATTTCGTCAGCGCTTGACAATTGGAATCCGTGGAGAAAGAACGCTGCAGCCTGGAATGCAAACAGTTCCTCAACCGCAAGTTGTAGCGCCCAACCATCAGAAAAATTATTTATTTCCAACAAGTGCTTGAGATGCAGGAATGGAGTATTCAGTAGAAATATATATATATATATATATATATATATATATATATATATATATATATATATATATATATATATATACAGGGTGACAATGAACTATGCACAAACTGTAAGAGGTGATTGCTCACATCAAAATAATAGAAAAATTAATATGAACTTACGGCGAGAAGTCCATAGTTTCATAGCTAGGGATGTTCAAAATCACTAAAAACCAAATTTCAACACGTCTTAATTCGAATTCCAGAAACTGTCAATGGTGGTCCTTATCAGCGTAAAAGAAGCTACGCATACACAATTCAAAGTGCAAATTTCATCAATGGTCAATAGGCGTAGAGAGTATTCCCTACTGGGTATAATTCTCATATATATTTTCAATAGATTTTTCAGCTATACCCTGATTTCAAGATGGGTCCAAAGTAGGCAAAACCTATGCTTTGTTCCTACACATTTTTGCGTGCCCTAAGTCTTCCTTTGCTGAAATTTTAATGCTATCTCTAATTGCAATCCAAGCATCCTCAACACTAGTGCACTCCGAATCTTCTAAAGCCGAGGATCTATTCGAAACTTCATTCTGGTATTCCTATCTTACTTGGATCTTTTCTGATTTCTTTAAATTAAATCTCTCCGTTTTCGAACATAGAATATTTCCTTTATTCAACGATAATTTCTCACTTATTACCGATGGTACCGGATAGTGATCAGTGTCACAATCAGCCCCTCTAAGCGATCGGACATCAATTATGCTACATTGACTTCTTCTATCTACTAATACGTGATCTATTTGATTATGTGATTTTTCGTCTGCTGAGGCCAAGTGTATTTATGAATGTCGCGATGTGGGAATTTTGTACTCTTCACATTTAGGTTTTTGGATGTTGCAAAGTTCACGAGTCTAACAAAGTTGTCATTACTTTCATTACGCAGACTTTCGTTTCCTATAATTGGTTTGAAAATATCCTCTCAATATACCTTAGTATTGAAATCCTCTAATAGATTTTTCATACGGTACCGCTGGAGTTGGTCAAATATCCGTTACACTTCTTTGTAAAAACTGTCGTTTATATCGTCATCCTTATCTTCAGTTGGGGCATGTACATTTAAAACAATAATATCACACCAACGACCCTCAAGAGTAATAAAAGAAAGTCTGTCAGTAACAAATTCAACCAACTTAATTGCTGGTAATATTCCTTTGTGAACGAAAAACCCTGTTCCTAATTGGTGAGTTTTATTTCCTTCCCAGTAGAAGAGCGCAAAATTTTCGGAATTAACAGATCCATTTCCTTCCCATCTATCTTCCTGAACTCCTACTAGGTCAATCCTATATTTCTCTAGTTCACTCGTTACGGATTTTAACGCGCCTGCCCTATAAAGACTTCTAGTATTCCATGTTCCAAATCGCATGTCCATTTTCTTTTTTCTGAGGTCGTTCCAAGTTATCAGTCCTTTTCCGAGGCTTTTCTGAATGTTTCTGAACAAGTACCTTCTTTTGCAGGGTAAGGTTGTTAGCCTGACCCAAATCCCCAAGTTGGAGGACCACTCCAAGTCGTCTGTCCGCGACTGCTTGTTCAGTATATTCGCAGCTAACCTCTATGTCTAGAGGCCTTCCCCTATATATATTTCTTCATGTTTGGAAAATTCACTGTTTTTACTGGCATGTCATGTTTTAGAAGAACAGGAATGAGCTGATCCTAATGCAGACGTATGACAGGCAATAAAGACTTTGTAACGCAAAGAAGTAGGAACTGTAACTACAAATTTTGTACTTTGAGATGGTTTTTGTTTTCTATATAAAATACCATCCAATAATTTTAAAATATAACGCTTGCCGTTCTATTTTAGGATTTCTATCTTCTTTTTGTCCCAACCAAGAAAAATATCTTAAAGAAAAGGATCTTTACTTTGCTCTGTTGCCAAATTTCGTTCATTTAAAATTGAAAATGAATTAGGTATAACTAACTAACTAACTTTATGGCCTATGTAACCCGGAGGTTCAATGCCGCGTTCACAAAACCTCTCCACTGACTTTTATCCTTAGCTAACTGCGTCCAGTTTCTACTTTGTATTCCAATCTCTGCGAGATCCACCTTAATATTGAACTCCCATCTGCGCCTAGGTCTTCCTAATGGTTGTTTTCCGATTGGTATTCCACTCAAGTCTTTGAAAGCGTTTCTACTTTCTTCCATTCTAGCTACATGACCCGCCCAACTAAGCCTCCCAGACTTGACGACCCTAACAATATTGGGTAAACCATATAAAGTTCCTCGTTATGAGATTTCCGCCATTCCCCATTCCCGTTTTTCTTAGGTCCGAATATTCGTCTCAGGATCTTGTTCTCAAATACTTTCAGTCTATGTTCTTCCCTCATAATAAGTGACCATGTTTCGCAGCAATACAGAACAACATTCATGATTATCGTTTTGTATATTTTAAGCTTGAAATTCCTCGACAGAATTCGCGACGACAAGAGATTTTGAACCGAATAGTAACACGAATCTCCTGCCTTTAGTCGACATTTATTTTCTCCGTGAATATGATTTTCCTCAGTTAATATTGATCTTAGATATTTGAAAATATCCACTTTATCAAAAGTATTATTTAATATTTTAACACATCCATTATTTGTTGTATTACGGTCCCGACGCACTTCCATGTATGAATTATATATATATCCTTACTAAAAATATTCTCGGATCTTCTTCATTCTTTTCTTCATCTTCCTAATGTGTAGGAGGTTAAAAATCTTGAAATATCGTCTGCTTCTGTATTACTGAAGCCACTAATATGTGAAATAGTAAAATTGTATTAGTCGACTTCACTAAGCTATCTGGAAATTTTGCTTACATTCTTTCCTTGCTTCAAATACACTAAACTATGACAATCTTTTTTAAGTAAAAGTGGCGTGCGAAAAGAAAATGCGAAAATGTATGTAAAGCATACAACAATGCTAATAATTCAAGCTGATTTGGATGTTTTTGTCGCTTGGAGACGTCGCATGACTAAAGTAATCTCATACTTCACCTGACTATACAAATTTTGTATAGTCAGGTGAAGTATGAGATTGCTTTAACTGTCGCGAGAGGGTAACTTTGCTTTCATCAAAATAGAGGTATAGAGGATAATCAGGGTTATATAACATTAAACAATGAGCTGAAATGATTGCTTGCTTCATATTAACCCCTACGATGCCAAGGTGTTTTCTATAACTTAACTTACCAAGGGGGGCTCGTTGAACCCATAGAGAAATATTCATGTTCAAATTAAATTCTAAGATGTTTTATTAACCTTATGACGCCAACCTTTCAAAGGTTACGTTAATGCCAACCTGGGGTAAGTGCGGACCCCAACCAATAACATTGTTAGTAGGCATTTTTTTTATTAGGTTTTAGTTTTATTATATTTTTAATGCAGTTCCTTAGTTTTATGTACTATAATATATTATAAATAAACAGAGTATCTCTCTCTCTCTCTCTCTCTCTCTCTCTCTCTCTCTCTCTCCATATATATATATATATATATATATATATATATATTGCAAAATTTGTGTACTACGATACATTCTACTGAAATTTTATATATACTACATTTTCTTTATTTCTGCGTATTTTCTGATCGCTCACGGCTTTCAACCAGCTTGCGGCGGATACCCCTTTCGCACCTTCTCATTGTACCAACAACTGCTGTCATCTGAAGACACAACTCTCGGCAAGCCCGGTGCTTCTGAAATAAATCTCCATGATTATATTTCCTCGCTTACCTAACCATGCCTTTACAAGTCACATCACCAGGTCTTTTACATTGCATCGTTCATGCCCTACGTGCTGACAAACATATTTTGTCTCTGAATGAATATGATGTTTCAGTATTGCTCACTCAGTAAATTTTTATACCGTATTTTCCGGTCATACTTAGAATGTAAACGTACAGAAAAATCTTCCACCAGTTACGGATCCATAGCTTACAAATTTCCAGATCTGTAAAAGTCAAGGAAATTCAGAACGAATGTTTCCTAGAGTTCACGGGATCCTGGTATCTTGTTTGTCTCTAGTTTCTCTTAACTAGTTTGAATATTATGAAATCAACAAAAGCTAAGGAGACAGTTGAAACGATTGAGCGACATCGTTGCTTGGAATATTTGATACCCATTTTCACTTGGCCACAACTCATTCAAGCCTTCCCCTGGCGATTTTGGTAATACAACCAAAATAATGAAGTCTATGAACGCATATATTTCAGTTTCGTCGTTTTATGAGTTTTACTCCTTTACTTTCTCAATATAGATTCGAGCTTCTGTTTCCTACACAATTAGATTTGCTGATTCTGGAGCTTGAAAACCTGTAAGGTACGTAGTTCATTCTGAATACCTAATTCCGCTTGTTTGAATTCCTTGACGACATTTTCTGCCAACGTCTGATTTTCTGGCGGGTTCTGTGCACTTGATTTTCTTCCACGTGGAGCTGTAAATTCTGTAGTCTTTGTTCCGTGCTCTGTTGATATGTCCAAAATTCAGCTAGAACGCTGCGGAGGGTCATAATCTGAAGACAGGTCCAGTTCACCTTCATTGGAACTACCGGTAGTTTAGTCTCCTTTCCCTTCCGCAGACAATTCACGTTCATACTCGTAATGGCTGTCGTCCGAATCAACCTCAGTTGTTTCGCTATTAGTTACTTTTACTTCCAACATCCGCAGAACGCTTTCTTTAGGCAGTCCTAGACAAGGCACTGCAACTAAATAATAGAACTTTATCAACGTAATTTTGACCTAAAACGCATCATTTTGTGTACATTTGAGTAGTAATATACTCCCGCAACTTTCAAATACAAATAAAATAGAACAATTTCCTCAAACATATTATACAGGAAGTACACTTTTTGTTAAAGAGAATTTATTTGTTTAAAAAATATGTGTATAGTAACTTCCAGTAAGATATCCAAATTGTAATAGAATAATAACACAAAGATCGTGCTGCCATCTTCTGACAATTTTTAAAACAACACAACTCACTTGTCAGAGGAACAAATATTTACTTTTATTTATGTTGTTGTTAGCAACTACCAATTAGCAAGATTTATTTATCTATCTGCGCATATGGAAGAATGGAAAACCATGGGATCCGTACGGACCTCAGGTGTGCTAAATACGTTTTGGTTCTTAAATATTCTTATACTTTCTAAATACAGAAGCGTACAACAAGTAAATTGTTATGAATGAATTGAAAACATCTTAAAAAGAGATGCCCTAAGTCGTAGATAAGAATATTAAACAAACCGAGAAAATATATGAATATAATTAAGCCTGGGGTCCGCACGGCCCCCTGGTTGGCGTCATAAGGTTAAATGATCAGTTATAAATGAAATAGTGTCCCGGATGGATGAGTGACAATGCCATAGCCCTGCAATCAAAGGGCCCTGGGTTCGATTCCACAAGTGAGAACACAAGTGGTTTGGATCTCACGTTAAACTGTAGGCCCCGTCCTCTGGACGTCATAATCATCGCATGGAAGGAAATCACAAACCAACATGGGTTCGTCTCGCCCAGGGACATTCGGGTGCATGATCTGCATTTGGGTAGAACACCATATCATCTTAATCATCATCATCACTATAAATGAAATTATACATGTAGGTTATACAAATAGGTTACATTCACTGATATTATTAAGCGATACGTCACAGAAAAGAAGCAATATTCGACTTCAGAATATTAGCACTGAAGCTACAAAAACACTGCAATGCTATAAACCAAAACATCTAACTCAAAGATATTCAAAATAGTAGTTCTCTTTTCAGTAGTGCAAAATCACCGACCACGTTCAACAATAACAAAGTGACGATTATCAGTGTTGCCAAGCCCATCAGTGTAACAAAACGTTAGTATTGCCAGGCCCAGACATGTCAGTGGTTATTTGTAGTAGAAAACGAAAAACACCAAGCCGTAACGATATCTTAAGTCAGAACCGAAAAAATAAAGCTAACATGCACCACCAAGGATTGGGTTTGTTGAACCCCGTTCGAATTATTACCCTATACAAAATAAACGAGAATCCGTTTAGAGCAAAATAAAGCAAGATTATTTTCTTAATATTCCATGACATAATGTTAATTTTTATCGGATTTTTTTTTTTTTTTTTTGTGCACGCAGAGAAGCACAATTCACAATATAATTGACTATGGGTTCGACGAACTCCTTGGTATCGTAGGGGTTAATGAATGTTGTCTTTTGCTGTTCTTTCTAGCGAAAAGAAGTATCTTTTTCAACAAGGAAACTAAAGCTTCTGCCAATTGACTGAAATTTGCCAAGTACTAGCGAACAAAAGAAGCCAATTCTAAAGTACCTATGGCCTGTTTCTTCATATTCGGACAATGATAATTAGATGACGAATTTATGATTATTTTCGAAATAGATAAACCATCTTTACTAACAGTGTGACCAAGAACATCTAATGAAAAATATCAGTAATTTCGTTTTTTTTTCTGGGGGGAAAAGCTTTAAACCAACTTATTTTATTCCTTGAAACAACATACGTGTTGACTGTAAAATTTCGTATAAATAATCGTTCACTAACAAAAGATATTGTCTTCTTGAAGACCTTCTAAAGTAAGTTTTGCTAGTCTATTCATACCACTAGTAGATGTCTTTACTCCCTGAAGAAGATAGCAAAATTGGCAAAAAAAAAATTAAAAAAGAGATTTTGATTGAAAAAGCTGTAATAGGTTTTGACTCTTCAGTAGGGGGAATACTAAAAGTAGCTCCATAAACATCACTAGAACGTAAATGTTTGCACCCTTATAAATTAGTCAATATTTCCTAAATAGAAGGAACCGTAAAATGTCTGGAAATATTTTTTTTATTGATATAGCGCGCATCTTCGATAAATCTATATTGTCCATTCTACTAGTTAACAATCATTACCGGAGAACTCTAAGGATTAATACTAGGCTCAATGATTTTAATTTTCGATAAAATATCTATTTGTATTTTTAATGTCATCCCGTAGATGATATGGTATGGCGAGTTGCCTGACATAAATATTGTCTACTGATTCAATCTTATCCTTATGTCCTTTATCACTTCCATAATCAAATTCATTCCAAGAGAAACAAGAATGAAATTCTACTCACTCGTATAATTGCCGTTGTTGATGTGACAATAATTCAGCATTAACACGAAATTTGTCGTAACCTTCAGGAAAAATATTTTGTATCGTGTACATTCACTTGATATGCATTATTGTTAGCGCCACTTTGTGTGTGTAAGTTAGTAGCACTGATAACATGTTCGGCAGAAACCAAAACAACAACCTTTTTCTTTAAACAGATTTCTGACCAGAACAAAATGAATTATTTAATAACTATACGTTTTTGTTACAGTTTCAAGAACCTTTTTTTTTTTTTTTTTACAATAAAGTTTACTTTGGTTGGATTACTAGCAGTAGTTACTGGGTGAATTTCGTCTACAACTGTTTTAAGCAAAACAAATTTGCTTGAGTACCTACTAACTCATTAGGAACCAGTAAAGTACGAGTACGTGCAAGTTAATTTACTTTCTTCGATGTGACCTGCACACTTGAATTTGGAGGTAAAACTACAAAACGTTCCAGTAAAAGTAGATGTTTATATAATTTCGCTATATGATTAGAAATTTTATCAAACGATACATTTGGCGGTAATTCAACTCTTGGAGGTATATCAAATTTAACAAAACTGAATGAATTCTTATTGTGATCAATCATAGCAAGATGATTTCTTTAATCTTGAGAAATTATACTATTATAATGAAAAATTTTTGTACACTCAAAAAGGATGCGCAAACTACTGTCCTCCTAATTCAAATTCCACGAAAGCAATTTGATCACTTTCTTGAGAATTTCCAGTGATTATATTATTATTGCAGTCACTACTCTCTACTTTATTCCTATTATTTGTCTTAAATATTCTGACTTACATTTACTGTGCTAACAGAAGAAATAGGCATGATTCTCTCTGAATGAGATGAGGACACATAGCATGGATTTCTTCTCTTCAAATACGAACGCTCATAAGATTCTATACACACAGATTTCTGTTTGTGTGAGTGAGCTGTTTTGCGGACGCAGTTCGCTGTACTAGATCATAAAGTTGGACTTCGATACTCTGCAACTGTGCGGAAAAGCTAGCTTGTTCTAAAGGCTGAAATATAGTTTCATATACGTTCTCTTTATGGAAATCTAAAATATTTTCTTTTTGCTGTATAGCATTATCACTAACAGGATGTAATTCATTATTCATTGCCAGGGATTTTAAACGCTGACTACACATGGTAACAATAAAATAAATTACTTACTCTAAACCTAAGTACTTTGCAAACTCAATAACAGCCGTGAAGGGTTTTCGTGACACAGCACAATAGAAAGAAGGCAATAACAAATTTATTATCACGTTCGTTTGTTCCGTTAACATCCTCTTCGGATAGTAATTTAGTATTAATTTTCACTTATGAAAAATGTAGTCTAAAACAGGTTCAGAATATAAATCTTCTCTATTTCTCATTTTTTGTTCTAAAACTCGCGAAACAAAATTGTCTGGATATGTGTCTATCAATTTCTTCTTAACTTGAACATACATTAGAATGTCATATTCTACGGTTGATTGGAAAGCTAACAAAAAATCACGAGCCACATTTTCTAAACAATATGGTAACAAATGTCGCTTTTGCACTTCCCGAAGGTTTTGAAGGACAGAAAAATCCTCAAATTGATTAAAAAATAACTGAAATGATTTATTCAATTTACCTGAAAATCGAGGAGGTTCAACTAAACGATCTAAAGTAGGTGACATAACCCTAGTATTTTCCATTATAACTATAATTATATTTCACAATCACACTAATCACACTAATAAATAAATATCATACACCACTATTCATATATATATATATATATATATATATATATATATATATATATATATATATGAATAGTGGTGTATGATATTTATTTATTACTGTGATTAGAAATTGTTAAAATGTTCAATACAAAAGTTACGTATTTTTTCACGGAGAATCAGAATATGGAATAAAAAATGGGGGTTCCTATTTGATATTTCAAAGTTGACTCCCATCCCACCCCAGGGGAGTGGGGGCAGGGGGTCGAGTGTGGTATCAGTGGATGTCCCCCTACGAGGCGAACAACTTTTATTACAACTTTTTCAAAATCCGATTTGTAGTTTTCCACATATTCAGAAAAAAAGTTTTAAATGCCTCACCCGGTATTTTATATATATATATATATATATATATATATATATATATATATATATATATATATATATATATATATATATATATATATATTCATCCTCACGGCATTGTCAAGGCTCTATATTTGTATTTTACATTTAAAGTTGCAACCGGGTGTCTCTGACTGCCGTATTCGGTAGCCCGATCATCACCCCTGTTCTTCGCGCGCAGAGTCATTGGAAGAACTGAAAACGTACTCTGTACACAAACAGTTTATGGTTGTGAACTCGGAAAGCCTGGTACTTCTGCTTGTCAAGGTCAAAAAGTGGGAGAAAAAATGATGTGTAGAATGTAAAGAGGGTGCAACAGTGTCTGATGCTTGTAAGGGAACATATTCATTTGTAGTTCGTGCACCTTCTGCCTGTAGCGCTACTGTGGCACAACGTATATTGTAACTGTATAACTCTTGTACACCGCTAGTAGGTCTATTGGCCTTAGTGACGACCGAAACTATGTTGTCAGCTCTGACTGCGATAAGGCACTGCCGTGCTGCTTTTGCTTTTCTTTTTTCCCCTTTTTCATTTGTGAGACGCCAAACATGTTGTTTTTGCTTGTTGTGTTGCACGCGCTGAACGGGTTCCTGCGAGCGAAGTATTTAAGAAGTTGACTACATATTCTTGTTTGCGATAGTTTTAAATTAGTTAACTGTTGAAAAATATACGAAAATAAAGCTGTACTTCTTAAGGTATATTAGTCGACGACGTAGCTACTGACAGTGTTGATTACAGATTTTCTCGAAGAAGAATTTAATTACAGTAGAGGTGAAAAGGAGACGTCCATTTAGACAGCCCCCCCCCCCCTTATCAGACTCAATCGGAAATGGTCTCAATCGTTTGTACACAAATGTGCAGGCGAAATTTTCGTTTGTACACAATTAGGGGCGCCGTCAGAACGAAAACAAAGTGGGGGATGTCTAAATGGTAGCCCCCCACCCACCATGTCCAATTCAGTCACAAATTGTCGCAATCGTTTTGTACATCGTTTGTACAGAAATGTGCAAGAGAAATTTTTGTTTTACACAATAAGGGGCGCCGCCAGAACGAAAACAAAGTGGGGGCTGTCTACGTGGTAGCCCGCACCATGTCCAATTCAATCGCAAATTGTCGCAATCGTTTTGTACATCGTTTGTACAGAAATGTGCAAGAGAAATTTTTGTTTTACACAATAAGGGGCGCCGCCAGAACGAAAACAAAGTGGGGGATGTCTACGTGGTAGCCCGCACCATGTCCAATTCAATCACAAATTGTCGCAATCGTTTGTACATGGTTTGAACAGAAATGTGAAGGCGAAATTATCGTTTGCACACAATTAGGGGCGCCAGCAGAACGAAAAAAACTGGGGGGCTGTCTAAATGGTAGCCTCCCTACCATGTCCAATTCAATCACAAATTTTCGCAATCGTTTCTACATCGCTTGAACAGAAATGTGCAAGCCAAAGTTTCGTTTGTACAGAATTAGGGGTGCTGCCAGAACGAAGACAAGTGGGGGCTGTCTAAGTGGTAGTCCCCCACTATGTACAATTGAATCAGAAATTGTCGCAATCGTTTGTACATCTTTGTACAGAAATCTGCAAACAAAATTTTCGTTTTTAGACAATTAGGGGCGTAGCCAGAACGAAAAAAAGTGGGGGACTGTCTAAATTTTAGCCCCCCAAAATGTCCAATTCAATCACAAATTATCGCAATCGTTTCTGCACCTTTTGTACAGAAATGTGCAGGCAAAAGTTTTGTTTGTACACAATTAGGGGCGCCGCCAGAACGAAAACAAAGTGTGGGCTGTCTAAATGGTATCCCCCCCTCCACCATGTCCAATTCAATCACAAATTGTCGCAATCGTTCCTACATCGTTTGTACAGAAATGTGCAGGCGAAATTTTTGTTTGTACACAATTAGGGGCGCCGCCAGAACGAAGTCAAAGTGGGGTCTATCTAAATAGTTTTCCCTTCCACCATGTCCAATTTAATCACAAATTGTCGCATTAGTTTCTACATCGTTTGTACAGAAATGTGCATGCCAAATTTTTGCTTGTACACAATTAGGGGCGCCGCCAGAACGAAAACAAAGTGGGGACTGTTTAAATGGTAGCACTTCACCATGTCAAATTCAAGCAAAAATTGTCGCAATCGTTTCTACATCATTTGTACAAGAATGTGCAGGCGAAATTTTCGTTTGTACATAATTAGGGGCGCCGCCAGGGCGAAAACAAAGTGGGGGACTTTCTAAGTGATAGCCCAATCACCATGTTCAATTCAATCACAAATTGTCACAATCGTTTGTACATCGTTTGTACAGAAATATGCAAGCGAAATTTTCATTTGTACGTAATTAGGGGGCGACGGCAGAACGAAAACAAAATGGGGGGCTGTCTAAATGGTAGCCCCCCACCATGTGCAATTGAACAACAAATTGTCGCAATCGTTTGAATATAGTTATAGAGAAATGTGCAGGCGAGATTTTCGTTTGTACCAGGGCCGGCGCTAGAAGATTTGCCGCCCTGGGCGGTTCTTTCACATGCCGCCCTTTTATTGTTTTCTTTCTCAAATTTTGCCGCCCTTGTATTCTTTTTTTTTTCAAATTTTGCCGCCCATCAGACTTGCCACCCCTGGTGGATGGCACGGCTCAACCCCCCCTCGCGCCGGCCCTGGTTTGTACAAAATTAGGGGCACCGCCAGAACGAAAACAAAGTGGGGGCTGTCTAAATGGTAGCCCTTCCATCATGTTCAATTCAACCACAACCTGTCGCACTTGTTTGTACGCCTTTGTACATAAATGTGCAGCTGAAATTTTCGTTTGGACATAAATGTGGCCCCCCCCAAAACGATAACAAACTATGGGCTCTCTAATTGATAGCCCTCCCACCATGTCGAATTCAACCACAAACTGTCGCACTTGTTTATTACGGTTTTGTACAGAAATTTGCAGGCGAAATTTTCGTTTGTACACAATTGCGAGCGCGCCAAAATGATAACAAAGTATAGGCTGCCTAATTGGTAGCACCTCCCTACTCCGATTCAAAAGAAAATTATCTCAATTGTTTGTACATCGTTTGAGCAGTAATACGCAGGCGAAAGTTTTTGTTTTCTACGCTATCAGGTGCGTGGACAGAACGAAAAAAAGGGGAGTTGTCTAAGTGCTAGCCCCACCATGTTCGATTGAACCACAAATTGTCGCGATCGTTTATACATCGTTTGTGCAGAAATGTGCAGGTAAAATTTTCGTTTGTATTAAATAATATACGGATGTGAGTATTTTTAGTATCTGCGATCAACGTTAACCGGTTTGAATAACGGTTGCTGAGTTTGAAAATGGTACCTATTACACTAGTCGAAAAAAAATTCTTTTTCTCTGGCACACGGAAGAAAATACCTGATTCTAATAGAACTTTTCACGTACAATTCGAATCTGCAATCAGTTTTTCTCTATCACCCTCAGTTTTTCCGTGACAGAGGTGTTTTCGGAAAATTTCCCCTCAAATTTCTTTTCTTTTTCTTTTTTCTTTTTTTAAAAACCATTTTCATACTTGTAGCTTGGGTACGTTAGGTATATAAACACACAAATTATATTGTATGTTAGCTTGATTTATACTTAGTAAGCCCTCTAAGTAGCATTATTCTATCTAGAGAAATAAACATATTTATATAAAAATATGCTATGTGTACTGTTCATTTTACAATATTCATTAGTGCAGATAAAATCACTTATAACTTCCATTACAATATAAGCACGGTTTATATCTTATTGGATTTGAAATAAAACATATTTTCAATGATGTATACACCGTGTCAGCATTTTATATCTACTTAATAAATAATACAATAGAAGTGAGTGGTATCTTCTTAATAAATGGACACTTACTTACCTCAACTAATATGTTTTAGTTGTCGACTTTCTTCTGTGTTTGGTTTCTAAAACATCTCTTTTAAGTGTCCAACAGTAATCAGCTAGCATTTTTGAACTTCACTGTCACTGGTATCTCTTCTCCATGGAGGAATTGTTCTGATGAAAATGTTCCCCATACTCATCACTAACAGCACCAAGCTTTTCAGGAAAGAAATGCAGGTGGGAGTCTAGAAAGTGAACTTTAAGGGACATGTTGCAACCCATTTCATTGAATGATTGCCGGAAATCACTCACAATTTCACGGTAATTTGGGGCTTTCTTGTTTCCTAAAAAATTCTCTGTTAAACATTTAAATGGACACCAAGCTGCTTTCTCAACCAGGGTTAAGAGATCCTCAAATTTTTGGTCACGAATCAAAAATCTGATTTGGGAGTCTGCAAAACTCCCTAGCGTCACTAACCCGAGGAATTTTTTCCTTGAGGTAACAAGATCCTGAATTACTTTTGTCCATTGCCCTAACAATATTTTTGAAGAGCCCCAACTTTATGTGAAGAGGAGGTAGAATTATCTAATCAGGGCTCACCAGTGAGGAATAAACAGCATTCTTCTGTCCAGGAGTTAATACATGCGTTGGCCATTCCTTCTTGATGTAATGTTCCGCTTTGTTCCTGCTGTCCCATTCGCAGAGGAAACAACATTTCGTATAACCAAGCTGCAAACCCATTAACAAAGAAATGACATAAATCACAGCAAACGGTCCACTTGTATTTCTCATACTGAATGTTTTCTAACACTATTTCGATGTTTTCATAGGTTTCCTTCATATTAGTTGCATAAGCCAAAGGCACTGAAGGAAATTTTTTGCCATTGTGCAAAAGGACAGCCTTAAAACTAGTTTTCGAAGAGTCAATAAGCAATCTCCACTCTGTACTTATGTGCATGTCCAAGTGTATCCATCACAGCACAGACATTATTACAATACACTAAATCATTTTCTTGAGAATAATAGTTTTGAAACTCTGTCTGAAGGTTTCGAAAAATACACACTTTAGTGTCACGATGGAGCAGATTCCAGCCTTAAGTTTAGTATCAAGAAGTTCTGTCTGTGTCTCGGAGAGTTTTAAATCCCGTACGAGGTCATTTAGTTCACCCGGAATTATCAGATGGGGATCCAATGTAGATGTGCTTCCTACATAAGTAGGATCATCATCATCATTTGGAACTTCAATAGTTGCCTCAAGTACGTAATCCTCATTTACCGTAAGATGAGGAAGAGGTACTGGTACAGGTAATTCTGCACTGTGTGGAACTGGCCTAATTGCTTATGGCAAATTAGGGTACTGTACTGTGTGATTAGATTTACTGCTTATTTCTTTTATCTGTGTCATACAAAAATAGCAGTCTGAAGAATGATCTTTTCGTTCCCTCCAGATCATCGGTACTGCGAAGTTCATGTTCCGTCCACCATTTGCCCACCCAGTCAGGCGTTTCACGCAAGTACAATAAATGTAGTGAGGAACCCAGTTCTTATCTTGGTCTCCTACACAGCAACCAAAATATAACTGATAACACTTCCTCACAAGTGGAGTAAAACATCGACGTTGTGATTTAAATATCAGCTCCCCACATACATAACAGAAATTGTCTGGTTTATTACACACTTCCTCGACATCTTGTATCCTGTAACGTATTACACACACATACACACACACACACTCACACACACACACACACACACACACACACACACACACAGGAATCTACACTCCATCAAATTCCCACAAAATCCCTCTAGAAATTTCCTCATACAAAAATGGTGACATGGTGTACACATCATTGAAAATGTTTTATTGGAAGTCCAATGAGGTATAAACCGTGGTATATTGTAATTTTCGTGGAAATTATATGTGTTTCAGACCGACCCGACCCCACCCGTGACCCGAATTGACAGACCCGACCCGACAACCCGACCAGAGCTGACCCGATTGGCCCGACCCAAAGTGACCCGAGTGAACCAACCCGAAGTGACCTAACCCGACAACCGACCCGAGTGACCTGACCTTACAATCTAATCAGTTTGAGAGAGCTAGAACCTTACAAAACTGCCACCAGAAAAAAAATGCTGACCAATTCTTATGCATAAACCATTGTTTCGGCTTTTTTATTTGTAGTATAATTATCCTCCTCCTCCTCCTCCTCCTCAGTGTTCTGCCATTAATGACAGGCCAGTTTCCGTGAACTAGGTAAGAAGCTTCCATTTTTGCGATTTCCCGCTAATATCTGCCTCGCAACCCAACATAAAGTACCACCCTCCTTATTACAATCTATCAATTCCTACCTTCTTACACACTCTCGCTCTCCTGATATCACCTCCTTTACTACATCTCTCAGAATGCAATCCCTTAGCAAGATCGAAACTTGTGATCCGTCTCGTCTCTCTCTCTCTCTCGTCTCTTGCATTTTTTCAGCATTTCCTAATTCGTTTTCCTCTCTACCCTGCTAACCTTCTTTATTTTACTCCACATCCAAATTTCCAAGGTTAAAATTTAGGCAATCAACTTCGAAAATCAAACTAAAATTTGACTGAGTTCTGAAGACAAGTTCTGAAGACTAAAAGAATAAAAGTTCTGAAGACAACATTATTTTCTAGTAAGGAATGTATATAGAACTTCTTTTAATATTTTTTGCTGTGTAACAAACAACAATTTCATCACGTTAACATCCCGATTTTTCTATTTAAAAACAGCTTTGCTGTCTGATAGAATCATAAGAAACTAATTGCACTGAAATTTCATTATGTAGGGAATTACCTTTTATTTTTTCTTGATTAATTTATCTAGAAGATATTTGCAACATTATATAAAATTAGCAAGTATTTTATTGCGGAGAAAGTCAGATCACTACCGCAGCAATAATAATAATAATAATAATAATAATAATAATAATAATAATAATAATAATAATAATCTGAAGATGACCAAGAAAGTTCTGTCTCTTTGTGGAGGTCTGTGTTCAATTGGCCCTCACACCGTCAGTTGAATGCGAATGGATGTAAGGTGAAGGTCAGTTGTTGGACGAGACGAGACGAGACAGAATTTTCATGAAGGGGTACGACATGAGAAAGAGCTCTTTCAATAGAAACATATGCACTTTTCGAGACGAGACTACCTTCACGACACATTTTTGAGACGAGAATGCCCCAAACCTGGTCTCGTGAGCAACACTAGTAAGTATATCCAACATACTACTTGCTTGTGGCTGTTCAGATACACCGTGAACGTGCGTAAGGACTGAGTGAACATGGGGCCTTCACAGAGCGTCATAAGGGCTTGTTTGCTGTACGAGTTCAAATTGCTGCTCCGCGGGGTGGAAGATATGACAGACCTTTGGTGAGGGTGTCGTGACTACGCGGAGAGGCAGTGGTGTGACGAAACACTCGAAGACGCACCACGTGCCGGAAGACAAACAGATGTTCAAAATAAAGATCTTCAGGCAGCAATTGAGGCGAAGACCGATATGTGAGGAACTATTACTACATTTCAGTGTGAGTGGAAAAACCATTCGGCACCACCACCATCAACTTGGGAAGCACGGCAAGTTGGGTTGATGGGTCCTACATGATTTGACTTGGAGCCAGAAAGCAACGCGAGCAGACACCTGTGTTTCTTTGGTGTCTCGTCTGAGGAAGGAGCAATTTCTGGACAGGGTGTTGACATGTGATGGGAAGTGGGTCCTGTACGAAGCTCCACGGCGCCGTCATTGTTGGTTAGCATCGCATGAACCGGTTGAAAACAGCCCAAGCCAGCACTACACAAGAATAAGGTTCTCCTGTGCATTTTGTGGACTGCTCGAGGCATCGTCCATCGGGAACTGCTACAAGCTGGTCAGATCATCAATGCAACTGTGTACTGTCACTGTATACTGTCTGGATCCAGCAGTTCTTAATCGCAAAGGGGTCCTATTGTTACAAGGCAACGCTAAGCCCCACGTGGCTAAAATGACCCAGTACATCATTCTACGCCTTGAATGGAAAACACTATAGGATCCGCCATACTCCACGGACATTGTACCGTCCGATTATCACCTGTTCCATTCCTTGGACAATCACCTTAGAGAACGCCAATTCAAATCGCTAGTAGAGGTTCAATATGCACTTGATACCTTCTTCACTTCATGTCCCACCAAGTTCGACTGCGATGGAATCCATAGCCTTCCAGAACGTCGGCAGAAGGTCGTCGAGGCTGATGGAGACGATTTTTGATATTCCAGGTACGTCTTAGGTTACATACCAATGTTCGAAGGTGTTGGTGAAAAGGCGGCGGAACTTTCTTGGGCACTCTTAAAGTTATAATAATAATAATAATAATAATAATAATAATAATAATAATAATAATAATAATAATAATAATAATAATAATAATAGTAATAATAATAATGTGTCCTGCCCAAAGGCAGATGTTTGACCCGAAGATCCATGGGTATTGATTCCAGTTCGTACCAAGTAAGTTTTCTGGTGGACAAACACCATGTGCATGGGTTTTCTGGGTGTTCTCCCATTTCCTCCCACTTTCTGCATTCAACCACTTAAATTATTTCTCATCATCATTGTCTCTCTTAGCGTTGCTACATAACGTTGGACGTTAACTAGATATTTCCTTTCAATTTCACTTAATGTGACATTCAACTTGACATAGAAACGCAGAAAGGAAAAAAGTCAGTAGTAATATTAATTACAATTACAATGCCAATTAGTTAATATAGGGTTAAATTAAAATTTTGTTACTATTTCACCTTCAGTTAGTCACAATTATCATTCATTCACCAACTTCGAATTGAATTCTTCAACAAAGCTCCTTATAGTATTCCGTATAGAAAATAAGTGAAGAATGTGACGACTCGACCCGAGTGACCCGACACGAGCTAACCCGACTGACCCGACCCGACAACCCGACTCGACCCGACCCGACCCGTAACCCGACCCGTTTGAGAGCACTATCAGAGGGGTACAATTTACAGTACAATTTATTTTGTATGGTTTAGCATACTTTAAGGCTACCATACTTTTTGAAAACAGAAAAAACGGGATATCTTACAAATAGTAGTAAATATTGCATTTTGTATTAATTTTATCTTTCCAATTTTACTACAGTATCGCACTAGTTATACAACTTAGAATAATGTATTAATATAGTCCATACTTAATCAACAGTGCTAAAAATTATTATAGAAGCTAGAAGCTGTTATACAATATAAACGCAATCAGTGAACATACAATGTTTAGGCAAAAATTATATTTTCAATATTATTACACATACCACCTTTACATGCTCTACATGTCTATAAAGAAAAAAAAATCCAGATTTGTGAAGTTGTTTCCAAATTTCAATAGACTGATTTATTTTTGTTAACCTAAAATGCGAACTAAAAGAAAGCAATTTGCATGATTGTTTTTCTGAAGCAGAAAAAAATGTGTTTTCGGGGCTGGTCTCCTACGTCACAAGAATTTGTTGCCACCTCGGGGTATACATTCTTACTTTTAGTGATAAGAGTTCTACTTAGGAGGATTTAAACATTGCATGTTATATCCGGGGAAGCAGCGATTGGAATAATAATAAAGATTAGAATGAAATTGTTCCTATAGTATTGTCGGAATTGAAAGCAAAAGGAATAAGTCGATTTTATTATCTTTTCAGAAATTTTGATATGTAATTAATAATAATAATAAAGAAAAAAACAGGACAAGAAGGAAAATTTCTGCACACCGGAACAAATTTTAAGAAACCGGGGCGTACGGTAGCCTTACATACTTATTTGCATGCGGAGTGTCAGTACGGAGCCACTACGTAGCAGAGTTGAAACAAAACCTCGTAAATAGGTTGCCAACTCAGGAAAACAAAATTACCGGCACACCCTCAAAATTCTCTGTACAAATGAGAAACTAAAGACTGTATTGATCGTTATTTTATTTACCAGCAATTGCCACTTGTTTAAAATTATCGAAACAGATGAATAATACTGGATATTAATCTTTATGTAACAATAGTTGATTCATAAAATGAAATTTACTCTATAAACTTACACTTCAAACAAAGGAAATTGCTTTAAAAAGTCATTTTCTATTCTCAATAAATGTATAAAATCCATTTACAATAAAATATAAGTGTTATCAAATTTGTTATGTTAAATAAATAAAAAAACTGTCATACATTAAAAAAGATATCGGTAATGTATAATACAACAAAAATTTGTGTTTGTAAATGCACTGTTGAAAAATTTCGATGTGCAATGTTATATTCTGGATTGCAGATTCCAAAATACCCGTCAGAAGGGGGCTAATAAGTTTGTACCGGTCACCCTCCTTAATCAAAATCACAGCAAATACCGGCCAGTTAGCAACTCTACTCGTAAATCAGAATGCTGAATGCACCAAAATACTTCACCATGCATTCAATAGTTACTGCAAAATGAGTTTAATGAAGATGATCAAATAAAACAAAATACTGTGTTATAATTTTCCCTTTAACAGTCTACTTTGTGAATTTGTTATATCTTCCACTTATCAATTTCCTGTACGAGATGAGTATAACGGTTTCTGCGCAAGATAGAAAGAAAAAAATAAATTATTCTCATAAGGATTCAGCTCACGTAAGAAATAATGAATAAGTTTAATAATAAGAGCCAAGGAGTGATAAACTAACTCAGCAATAATGATTGTAAGTATAAATATAAACAAAAAACAAAAAACAAAAAAATAAACATTTAATTCCATCATCGTTAGAATAAGATCAATATAGTGAATCACACGATAGTGTGATCATACCAAACCACACAAAAGTGTGAACAAAGTCCTGTTAGAAAAAGAGTCCATAAATGTGACACATTTTTTAAATGTTTCTACCATTTATACAGTCCCCCACATTGTTTCCGTTCTGGCGGCGCCCCTAATAGAGTACAAACAAAAATTTTGACTGCACATTTCTGTGCAAACGATGTACAAGCGATTGATATAATTTGTGATTGAATTGGATATGGTCGGGGCTACCATTTAGACAGCCCCACTTTGTTTTCCTTCTGGCGGCACCATTAATTGTGTACAAACGAAAATTACGCCTGCATATTTCTGTACAAACGATGTACAAACGATTACGACAATTTGTGATTGAATTGGACATGATGAACATGGTACCATTTAGACAGACCCCACATTAATTTCTTTCTTGCGTCGCCTCTAATTGTGTACAAAAGAAAATTTTGCCTGCACATTTCTGTACAAACGACGTACATAGGATTGCGACAATTTGTGATTGAATTGGACATGGTCGGGGGCTACCACTTAGACAGCCCCCTCTTTGTTTCGTTCTGGCGGCGCCTTTAGTTGTGTACAAACAAACATTTCGCCTGTACATTTCTGTACAAACGAAGTACATGCGATTGCGACAATTTGTGACTGAATAGGACATGTTGGTGGGGGACTGCCACTTAGACAGCCCCCACTTTGTTTTCGTGCTGGCGGCGCCCCTAATTGTCTACAAATGAAAATTTTACCTGCACACTTCTGTACAAATGACGTACATAGGATTGCGACAACTTGTGATTGAATTAGGCATGGTAGGAGGCTTCCATGTAGACTGCCCTCCCACTTTGCTTTCGTTCTGGCTGCGCCCCTAATTGTGTACAAATAAACTTTATGCCTGCACATTTCTGTACAAACGAAGTACAAACGATTGCGAAAATTTGTGCTTGAATTGGATATGGTGGGGGGCTACCACTTAGACAGCCCCCAATTTTTTCTGTTCTGGCGGCGCCCCTAATTGCGTACAAACATACATTTCGCCTGCTCATTTCTGTACAAACGAAGTACAAACGATTGCGACAATTTGTGATTCAATTGGACATGATGAGGGGGCTAACACTTAGACAGCCTCCCACTTTGTTTTCGTTCTGCGGCGCCCCTAAGTTTGATCAAACAAATATTTCGCCTGCACATTTCTGTACAAACGATGCACAAACGAATGCAACAATTTGTGATTCAATTGGAAATGGTGGGGGGTATACCACTTAGACAGCCCCCATTTCTTTCTGTTCTGGCGGCGCCCCTAATTGCGTACAAACGAAAATTTCGCCTGCACATTTCTGTACAAACGAAGTACAAACGATTGCAACAATTTGTGATTGAATAGGACATGTTGGTGGGGGGCTAACACTTATTCAGCCCCCAATTTTTTCGTTCTGGCGGCGCCCCTAAAAGCGTGGGAGCATACATTTCGCCTGCACATTTCTGTACAAACGAAGTACAAACTATTGCGACAATTTGTGATTCAATTGGACATGGTGGGCGGGCTACCACTTAGACAGCCCCAATTTTTTCTGTTCTGGTGGCGCCCCTAATTGTATACAAACGAAAATGTCGCCTGCACATTTCTGTACAAACGAAGTACAAACGATTGCGATAATTTGTGATTGAATAGGACATGCTGGTGGGGCACTACCAGTTAGACAGCCCCCAATTTGTTTTCGTTCTTGCGGCGCCCCTAATAGTGTACAAACGAAAATTTGGCCTGTACATTTCCGTACAAACAATGTACAAACGATTGCGACAATTTGTGACTCAACTGGACATGATGGGGGGGGCTACCACTTAGACAGCCCCACTTTTTTTTCGTTCTGGCGGCGCCCCTAAGTTTGTTCAAACAAACATTTCGCCTTCATATTTCTGTACAAACGATGTACAAACGAATGCGACAACTTTTGATTGAATTGGACATGTTGGTGGGGGCTACCACTTAGACAGCCCCCAATTTGTTTTCGTTCTAGCGGCGCCCCTAATTGCGTGCGAACATACATTTCGCCTGCACATTTCTGTACAAACGAAGTACAAACAATTGCGATAATTTGTGATTCAATTGGACCTGGGTGGTGGCTACCACTTAGACAGCCCCCATTTTTCTGTTCTGGCGACGCCCCTAATTGTGTACAAACGAAAATTTCACCTGCACATTTCTGTTCAAACGAAGTACAAACGATTGCGATAATTTGTGATTGAATGGGACATGTTGGTGGGGGGCTACCAGTTAGACACTCCCCAATTTGTTTTCGTTCTGGCGGCGCCCCTAATAGTGTACAAACGAAAATTTGGCTTGCACATTTCTGTACAAACAACCTACAAACGATTGCGGCAATTTGTGATTTAATTGGACATGGTAAGGGCTACAATTTAGGGGAACTCCCTCGAGAAGAATAACTCTACTTATTTATTGCAAAAAGCAGAATTTAAAAATTCGCATTCGTTCAAAGTTATCGTTGGAAGTAACAGCCGTTTGTATGTACCAAATTTCACAAAATTAAATCCCCACGTTAAGCGGGTTTGCATATCCAGGCTCCTAACTATGAAAACATTTACGCTCACTCCAACCTCAATCATTTCACGAATACAACCTGTTTTACGTATGTTATTAGGACATAATATCGATTGTGATTTATTCTAAAACACTTTTATACAATGCAAGAGCTGTAACGTCCAAATATTTGCTGAGAACTCATAGTCGTATCGGAATAAACAAAAGCGAGTATGGAACAGTAAACTGCTTTCACAAAAGGCAAAAGAAGAAGTGCAAAGGCATGCAAAACCGTCGAGTGGTTTGGGTCGATACACTATCAATCACATGTTTGTGTGTTCAAACCCGGTAGCAAGTTGTTTCTTTTTTTAAGTGTATTCATATTTTCTTCCGGAAGCTGAAAATATTTCTTTGAGTAACTCATTGAAAACTTCTTTTGTTTCAAACTCGATTAGAACGGAACATTATATGAATTGCGAATCTTAAATCCATAGCTAAAAAAAAATGAAGTATACTCACTACTCCATTATTCTCTGATTTCTAACGTAAAACTATTTATAAACAGTGGTGACTTCAGAAAATTATCCTCGGGGGGAATTTCAATATGCGGGTAGAGGGCAAACATTGGTAGTCCACATTGAGCATGATCGAATATATCGTCCGGAAGGCGGAAATTTCTTAGCTCGAGAGGGGTCTCAAATTCTCCCTCAGATCACGTCCTGAAAGCATCATTGCTTTAAAGCTTTTCGTAACAAATATAATATTACACTTGTTTATCGTTCTACATTTTGAATTGGTAAAATCATAACTTATAGAGGATTATAATAAAAGCATAAAAATTACAATACCAATCATGTATAAATTATCCTGTAAGTTAAGCGGGTTTGCATATCCAGGCAATCAACTTTGGGTCAGATTAAAACTCAAATATTTGTTTTCGGATTGCACTTAGAAGTAAGTCCTCTCTATATAATCCTGATTGGAAAGCATGTATAACTCTAATTAATTAATCAATTTTTATACAAATATTTTTTTTATTTTACTATTTTTACTATTCAATATTATATACACTTCATTTCCAAAATCAAAATCTCGAAAATGTATATTGTACGAGTGCAGATTCGCAAATAAATGCTTATTTATCATATATATTGGTCTCTACTCGAAATTCTATTTAATCAAAGCCGACAAGAACACAGACAGAAACATCGAGAACAGGTGAAAAAAGAGAGAAAAAAAGTGCTGTACCCTGCGGGGACTCGTATATAGTTCGAATGGTGCTTCATAAGCCGAACGCCTTAGACCACTCGGCTATGGTAAAAACTAGTGATTGTGGCAAAGGCTTCGAGTAGTAGTTCTTATTACAGAATAACATTTTCTATTGCCTAAAATTTAAACCTAATTTACTTTGATATAATATATCTATTAATTTGTTTCATGAACACGTTTTCCTTACTTTGATGAATGATGTATGTTGTTGATATAGATTATATTACACGTTCTTTCGTAAATATTATAGAAAGTATCAGGGTTATTTATGATCTTTCATGGAAATTGACTGGCGCATGCGCAGTACACAGACAGTTCAATTGGAAGGCGAGGAAGGAAACGCTAACACACTGTTAGAATGTTTCCCTCGCAAGCAGTAGTTCACAACCGAGAGACGGCGGGACGCACTTCCTCCTCCTGGGGTGGCTTGAAGTGTTTACGAATCCCTTCGTTGTGTTATATTTATTGAATGATTATGCACAATATCCAGTCACATCTTCTACACATTTGGAAGTGATAAATCGTAGTATACAGGTAAATAAACCGTCCTCCACACACAGTGATTGTTGCTTTTCCAAGATTATAAGCTGAAACACTTTTTATTTCAATAGAATATAAAAGTTTCAATGGGAGGGGTTAGAACCCCCTCAACCCCCTGGGTTTTTGATATGTCACCGCCTAAACTGTAACTTTCAAGTTAGAATCGAAAAATGGAGACATGTGACCTACTAAATATATTTTTAGTTCATTATACATTTTCATAAATAAAATATCCACAATTACAATGACAGTAAATGCCAAGTAATTATTGTAAATCTTTGTACTTTCACTTTCCCTCTTTCTTCTCAACTGAGCTTGAAAAATGTAAAAATGGAAGGTTAAGAATTTCAAATATTACGTATATTTTAGCGTATTACGAAATTATATTTAATAGAATTCGGCAGGATCACATACAGAAACGTCAAGAAGAGGTAAAATCAAATTGTACTGTGGTGGGATTCGAACTACTCTTGAATAGTGCCTCAGAATCTCTAGCCAAGTGCCTTAGTCCACTCGGCTAATGTGACAACTTGAAAATATAGTAAGCGTGTTTCATGTTCAATCTTTTGTTACAGTATGAAATTTATTTTGTATTCTCTGAAGTCTAAGCCTATTTTGGCCTGGTGTAATAGTCTGTTGAAATTGTTTTATGTTTACGGTATTCTTTACTTTGACGAATGATGTTGTTAATATAGGTTCTATTACGTATTCGTTCATAAATATTACAATTGTCAGGATTATTTATGACCTTTCATGAAAATTGACTGGTGCATGCGCAGTAGAAACAGAAAGATGTACTTTACCGACATTTGTCATTCACGCCAGAACGCACATTTCTAACAGGTTCTGAAAATGCCTCGCTCTAAAGGTTGTGGAGAACTGTCTGTTGCTCTGAGAGGAGAAATCATAGGCTGAGCAAAAATGGGACAAACTGTGCCTCAGATTGCTAGAGATCTTGGATGTGAGAAGAAACGGTCAAGAAATGGGTTCAGCGACATGAAGAAGGTGGTGAATGGTTCAGGTCTCGGTCAAGAAGTGGAAGGCCAAAAGTGACACCTGCAGCTTAAGATCAAGCTTTAGTTACAGAAGTAATCAACAGACCTCTACCCCACACGTCAATCCTCTTGGACAAAGCCAGAGAATATAATTGTTCTCACGAAACAATAAGAAGAAGATTATTGGGGGCTGGTCTACACTGTTCAAGACCCGCTAGGAAGACTCTCCTGACTGAAACTCACAAGGCCAGACGAATGGAATGGGCACAGAATAACATAACCCAACCTCAGTCATATTGGGACTTAGTCATCTGGACCGACGAAAAGGTTTTCAAGTCTAACCAACAAGGCAGAGTTATATTGTATAGACCGCGCGGAACCAGGTATGCTGAGCAAAATATTATCAGAACTTCTTGTTCAAGGCGAATATCAGCACACTTTTGGAGATACATGACGGCTGCTGGTCCTGGAGATTTGGTTGCTGTGCCTGAGAGAATGAACAGTAGTGTTTACATTAACATCCTCGAAAATACGTTGTTACCGTCCTTAAAAAGAAACTTCCCCGAACAGGAAGAATATATATTTATGCATGATAACAGTGCTGTTCACACTTCTCGGCAAACACGAGAGTGACTAAGTGAACATCGAGAGTTTATTTGTATTGAGTGGCCCCCTCTAATCCCAGATTTGAACCCCATTGAACATCTGTGGGCCTACATGGTGCAAGAATGGGAAGAGAGACGTGAAGACAGAGACCAAACGTTTCTTCAAAATCATGTTATGGAACTGTGGCAACATTTTCGTGACACACCGTCGTATTGCTCGAGACTTTTATCTAGTATCCCCTCCAGACTTCAAGAAGTTATTGACTCTGGAGGTGATTACACGAAGTACTAGTGTGTTATTTTTTGTGTAAACATTTATTTAAGTTTCATTTACTTATTATATTTTTTCAAGAGCAATACTTTCGTTCTTCATTATTTTCATTTGCTTATTTACTTATTAGTTCGTTAAAATGTTAAGGAAGAGTAGTATATCTTCAAAAAGTGTTTGTGAATTTACTTTGAACATTTCTAATAATACATTTACTTTCTTTTCTTACTCTATATCATGCCCAATATTACTTTCATTTCAGTTAATTAATAACTTTATTCCACATCTCGGATAAAAGTATTATTGTCATTTTAACGATGTTTTTCCTTTTGATTGTGTAATTTCTAGTTTCATTGAATTATCTCAATTCGAATGAATAAATCACATTTTGTTTATTGTCCCTTCCTTAGCTAGGTTCAAATTCGAGAACAATGTGGTGTAATTTACGTTCTTTATTCTTCATATTGTGCAGTAATGACAATATTAATTATTTTTCATGAGTCCAGTTGATCAGAAAAACTTGGACAAACATTAACCTGGTGATTCTTTACGCAATGACAAGCTTAAAATACATTTTAGCTATTCTTTATACCTCACACCGATGAAACATTCTAACAGTGTGTTAGCGTTTCATTCTTCGCCTTCCAATTGAACTGTCTGTGTACTGCGCATGCGCCAGTCAATTTCCATGAAAGATCATAAATAACCCTGATACTTTCTATAATATTTACGAAAGAACGTGTAATATAATCTATATCAACAACATACATCATTCATCAAAGTAAGGAAAACGTGTTCATGAAACAAATTAATAGATATATTATATCAAAGTAAATTAGGTTTAAATTTTAGGCAATAGAAAATGTTATTCTGTAATAAGAACTACTACTCGAAGCCTTTGCCACAATCATCAGTTGTTACCATAGCCGAGTGGTCTAAGGCGTTCAGCTTATAAAGCACCATTCGAACTAAGTTCGAGTCCCCGCAGGGTACAGCACTTTTTTTCTCTCTTTTTTTTCACCTGTTCTCGATGTTTCTGTCTGTGTTCTTGTCGGCTTCCATTAAATAGAATTTCGAATAGAGACCAATATATATGATAAATAAGCATTTATTTGCGAATCTGCACTCGTACAATATACATTTTCGAGATTTTGATTTTGGAAATGAAGTGTATATAATATTGAATAGTATAAAAAGTAAAATAAAAAAATATTTGTATAAATATTGATTGATTAATTAGAGTTATACATGCTTTCCAATCAGGATTATATAGAGAGGACTTACTTCTAAGTGCAATCCAAAAACAAATATTTGAGTTTTAATCTGACCCAAAGTTGGTAACTGACAGGATAATTTATACATAATTGGTATTGTAATTTTTATGCTTTTATTATAATCTTCTATAAGTTATGATTTTACCAATTCAAAATGTAGAACGATAAACAAGTGTAATATTATATTTGTTACGAAAAGCTTTTAAGCAATGTTGCTTTCAGGACGTGATCTGAGGGAGAATTTGAGACCCCTCTCGAGCTAAGAAATTTCCGCCTTCAGGACGATATATTCGATCATGCTCAATGTGGACTACCAATGTTTGCCCTCTACCCGCATATTGAAATTCCCCCCGAGGGTAATTTTCTGAAGTCACCACTGTTTATAAGTAGTTTTTCGTTAGAAATCAGAGGATAATGGAATAGTGAGTATACTTCATTTTTTTAGCAATGGATTTAAGATTCGCAATTCATATAATGTTCCGTTCTAATCGAGTTTGAAACAAAAAAAGTTTTCAATGAGTTACTCAAAGGAATATTTTCAGCTTCCGTATGAAAATATGAATACACTTAAAAAAAGAAACAACTTGCTACCGGGTTTGAATACACAAACATGTGATTGATAGTGTATCGACCCAAACCACTCGACCGTTTTGTATGCCTTTGCACATCTTCTTTTTCCTTTTGTGAAAGCAGTTTACTGTTCCATACTCGCTTTTGTTTATTCCGATACGACTATGAGTTCTCAGCAAATATTTGGACGTTACAGCTCTTGCATTGTATAAAAGTGTTTCTAGAATAAATCACAATCGATATTATGTCCTAATAACATAGTAAAACAGGTTGAATTCGTGAAATGATTTAGGTTGGAGTGAGCGTAAATGTTTTCATAGTTAGGAGCCTGGATATGCAAACCCGCTTAACGTGGGGATTTAATTTTGTGAAATTTGGTATGTACTAATATCGATAAGTTGCACTACGCAATCCCAATTAATACTTCATATACCCGCGCCACACACACACACACACTAGCATATGTACACACGAAAGTATACCTGGTAGTATCCACAGGCTTACGCCGGAAACTAGAAACAAAAAAACACACACACACAGAGAGAGAGAGAGAGAGAGAGAATATCTTGTTGTACCTTTATACTGAATGCACCATTACTCACAAAATCAGTTAAAAAAGAAAAAGAGTTGTAAATGAAACTTTCAAAGATTGGTACCACTGCTGCGTGTCACACGTGAGATTGTTCCATAATGAATGATTCGTAATATGATGTATATGGGTTTCTTAATGGTACTATAACAAAATGCCTTCAAATTGACCACTAAATAAAAAGTGAAATTTATTTTTCAAATTTTGTAAAATCGAAGTTGGTGGGCATTATGGGAACAGTCTACAATAACAATATATGCAAATAAATATTAATATACTTCACGTTTTCCAGTGGGTGCAAGAAAGCTTCGAATAGTGTTTATTGTGATAATGATTAGCTGATGTAAATATATATATATATATATATATATATATATATATATATATATATATATATATATATATATATATATATATATATTCATCCTCACGGCATTGTCAAGGCTCTATATTTGTATTTTACATTCATTATTGCAACCGGGTGTTTCTGACTTCCGAATACGGTAGCCCGATCATCACCCTTGTTCTTCGCGCGCACAGTCATTCGAAGAACTGAAAACGTACTCTGTACACAAACAGTTTATGGTTGTGAACTCGGAAAGCCTGGTACTTCTGCTTGTCAAGGTCAAAAAGTGGGAGAAAAAAGGATGTGTAGAATGTAAAGAGGGTGCAACAGTGACTGATGCTTGTAAGGGAACATATTCATTTGTAGTTCGTGCACATTCCGCCTGTAGCGCTACTGTGGCACAACGTATATTGTAACTGTATAACTCTTGTACACCGCTAGTAGGTCTATTCGCGTTAGTGACGACCGAAACTATGTTGTCAGCTCTGACTGCGATAAGGCACTGCCGTGCTGGTTTTCCTTCTCTTTTTTCCCCCTTTTCCATTTGTGAGACGCCAAACATGTTGTTTTTGCTTGTTGCACGCGCTGAACGTGTTTTGGCGAGCGAAGTATTTAAGAAGTTGACTACATATTCTTGTTTGCGATAGTTTTAAATTAGTTAACTGTTGAAAAGTATACGAAAATAAAGCTGTACTTGTTAAGGTATATTAGTCGAGGACGTAGCTACTGACAGTGTTGATTACAGATTTTCTCGAGGAAGAATTTAATTACAGTAGAGGTGAAAAGGAGACGTCCATTTAGACAGCCCCCCCCCTTATCATACTCAATCGTTTGTACACAAATGTTCAGGCAAAATTTTCGTTTGTACACAATTAGGGGCGCCGTCAGAACGAAAACAAAGTGGGGGCTGTCTAAATGGTAGCCCCCCACCAACATGTCCTATTCAAGCAGAAATTGTCGCAATCATTTGTACATCGTTTCTACAGAAATGTGAAGACGAAATTTTCGTTTGTACACAATAAGGGGCACCGTCAGAACGAAAACAAAGTGGGGGCTGCCTAAATGGTAGCCCCCCACCAACATGTCCTATTCAAGCAGAAATGGTCGCAATCATTTGTACATCGTTTCTACAGAAATGTGAAGGCGAAATTTTCGTTTCTACACAATTAGGGGCGCCGTCAGAACGAAAACAAAGTGGGGGCTGTCCAAATGGTAGCCCGCCCCACCATGTCCAATTCAATCACAAATTGTCGCAATCGTTTTGTACATCGTTTGTACAGAAATGTGCAGGCGAAATTTTTCTTTTACACAATTAGGGGCGCCGCCAGAACGAAAACAAAGTCGGGGATGCCTAAGTGGTAGCCCCTCCATGTCCAATTCAATGACAAATTGTCGCAATCGTTCCTACATCGTTTCTACAGAAATGTGAAGGCTAAATTTTCGTTTGTACACAATTAGGGGCGCCGCCAGAACGAAAACAAAGTCGGGGATGCCTAAGTGGTAGCCCCTCCCACCATGTCCAGTTGAATCACAAATTGTCGCAATCGTGTGTACTTCGTTTGTACAGAAATGTGCAGGCGAAATTTTCGTTTGTACACAATTAGGGGCGCCGCCAGAACAGAAGAAAATGGGGGTTGTCTAAGTGGTAGCCCCCCCACCATGTCCAATTGAATCACAAATTGTCGCAATTATTTGTACTTCGTTTGTACAGAAATGTGCAGGCGAAATGTATGTTCGCACGCAATTAGGGGCGCCGCCAGAACGAAAAAAATTGGGGGCTGTCTAAGTGGTAGCCCCCGACCATGTCCTATTCAATCACAAATTGTCGCAATCGTTTGTACTTCGTTTGTACAGAAATGTGCACCTGAAATTTTCGTTTGTACATAATTAAGGGCGCCGCCAGAACAGCAAAATTGGGGGCTGTCTAAGTGGTAGCCCCCCCACCATGTCCAATTCAATCACAAGTTGTCGCATTCGTTTGTGCATCGTTTGTACAGAAATGTGCAGGCGAAATGTTTGTTTGAACAAACTTAGGGGCGCCGCCAGAATGAAAACAAAGGGGGGAGCTGTCTGAGTGGTAGCTCCCCCCACGATGTCCAATTAAATCACAAAGTATCGCAATCGTTTGTACATTGTTTGTACAGAAATGTGCAGGCCAAATTTTCGTTTGTACACTATTGAGGGCGCCGCCAGAACGAAAACAATGTGAGGGCTGTCTCAATGGTAGCCCCCCCCATTTCCAATTCAATCACAAATTGTCACAATCGTTTCTATATCGTTTGTACAGAAATGTGCAGGCTAAATTATTGTTTGTACATAATTAGGGGCGCCGCCAGGGCGAAAACAAAGTGGGGGGCTTTCTAAGTGATAGCCCAATCACCATGTTCAATTCAATCACAAATTGTCGCAAAGGTTTGTACATCGTTTGTACAGAAATATGCAGGCAAAATTTTCGTTTGTACACAATTAGGGGCGACCTCAGAACGAAAACAGTGGGGGGCTGTCTAAATGGTAGCCCTCCCACCATGTGCAATTGAATTACAAATTGTCGCAATCGTTTGAATATAGTTATAAAGAAATGTGCAGGCGAGATTTTCGTTTGTACACAATTAGGGTCGCCGACAGAACGAAAACAAAGTGGGGGGCTGTCTAAATGTTAGCCGTCCCACCATGTTCAATTCAACCACAAACTGTCGCACTTGTTTGTACGCCTTTGTACATAAATGTGCAGCTGAAATTTTCGTTTGCACATAAATGTGGCCCCCCCAAAACGATAACAAACTATGGGCTCTCTAATTGATAGGCCTCCCACCATGTCGAATTCATCCACAAACTGTCGCACTTGTTTGTTACGGTTTTGTACAGAAATTTGCAGGCGAAATTTTCGTTTGTACACAATTGCGGGCGCGCTAAAACGATAACAAAGTATAGGCTACCTAATTGGTAGCACCTCCCTACGTCCGATTCAAAAGAAAATTATCTCAATTGTTTGCACATCGTTTGAGCAGTAATGCGCAGGCGAAATTTTTTTCTAAGCTATCAGATGCGTGGACAGAACGAAAAAAAAGGGGAGTTGTCTAAGTGCTAGCCCCACCATGTTCGATTGAACCACAAATTGTCGCGATCGTTTATACATAGTTTGTGCAGAAATGTGCAGGTAAAATTTTCGTTTGTATTAAATAATATACGGATGTGAGTATTTTTAATATCTGCGATCAACATTAACCGGTTTGAATAACGGTTGATGAGTTTGAAAATGGTTCCTATTGCACTAGTTGAAAAAAAAAATTCTTTTTCTCTGGCACACGGAAGAAAATGCCTGATTCTAATAGAACTTTTCACGTAGAATTCGAATCTGCAATCAGTTTTTCTCCATCACCCTCAGTTTTCCCGTGACAGAGGTGTTTTCGGAAAATTTCCACTCAAATTTCTTTTCTTTTTCTTTTCTTCTTTTTTTAAAACCATTTTCATACTTGTAGCTTGGGTACCTTAGGTATATAAACGCACAAATTATATTGTATGTTAGCCTGATTTATACTTAGTAAGCCCTCTAAGTTTCATAAGAATAGCATTATTCTATCTAGAGAAATAAACATATTTATATAAAAAATATGCTATGTGTACTGTTCATTTTACAATATTCATTAGTGCAGATAAAATCACATATAACTTCCACGAAAATTACAATATAAGCATGGTTTATATCTTATTGGATTTAAAATAAAACATATTTTCAATGATGTATACACCGTGTCACCATTTTATATCTACTTAATAAATAATACAAAAGAAGTGAGTGGTATCTTCTACTTACTTACCTCAACTAATATGTTTTAGTTGTCGACTTTCTTCTGTGTTTGGTTTCTGGAACATCTCTTTTAAGTGTCCAACAGTAATCAGCTAGCATTTTTGAACTACACTGTCACTGGTACCTCTTCTCCATGGAGGAAATGTCCTGATGAAAATGTTCCCCATACTCATCACTAACAGCACCAAGCTTTTCAGGAAAGAAATGCAGGTGGGAGTCTAGAAAGTGAACTTTAAGGGACATGTTGCAACCCATTTCATTGAATTATTGCCGGAAATCACTCACAATTTCACGGTAATTTGGGGCTTTCTTGTTTCCTAAAAAATTCTCTGTTAAACATTTAAATGGACACCAAGCTGCTTTCTCAACCAGAGTTAAGAGATCCTCAAATTTTTGGTCAAGAATCAAACATCTTATTTGGGGGTCTACAAAAATCCCTAGCGTCACTAACCCGAGGAATTTTTTCCTTGAGGTAACAAGATCCTGCATTACTTTTGTCCATTGCCCTAACAAAGTTTTTGAAGAGCCCCAACTTTATGTGAAGAGGAGGTAGAATTATCTAATCAGGGCTCACCAGTGAGGAATAAACAGCATTCTTCTGTCCAGGAGTTAATACATGCGTTGGCCATTCCTTCTTGATGTAATGTTCCGCTTTGTTCCTGCTGTCCCATTCGCAGAGGAAACAACAATATTTCGTATAACCAAGCTGCAAACCCATTAAGAAAGAAATGACTTGTAAATCACAGCAAACGGTCCACTTGTATTTCTCATACTGAATTTTTTCTAACACTATTTCGATGTTTTCATAGGTTTCCTTCATATTAGTTGCATAAGCCAAAGGCACTGAAGGAAATTTGTTGCTATTGTGCAAAAGGACAGCCTTAAAACTAGTTTTCAAAGAGTCAATAAGCAATCTCCACTCTGTACTTATATGTGCATGTCCAAGCCTATCCATCACAGCACAGACATTATTACAATACACTAAATCATTTTCTTGAGAATAGTAGTTTTGAAACTCTGTATGAAGGTTTCGAAAAATACACACTTTAGTGTCACGATGGAGCAGATTCCAGCCTTAAGTTTAGAATCAAGAAGTTCTGTCTGTGTATTGGAGAGTTTTAAATCCCGTATGAGGTCATTTAGTTCACCCGGAGTTATCAGATGGGAATCCAATGTAGATGTGCTTCCTACATAAGTAGGATCATCATCTTCATTTGGAACTTCAATAGTTGCCTCAAGTACGTAATCCTCATTTACCGTAAGATGAGGAGGAGGTACCGGTACAGGTAATTCTGCACTGTGTGGAACTGGCCTAATTGCTGATGCAAATTAGGGTACTGTACTGTGTGGTTAGATTTACTGCTTATTTCTTTTATCTGTGTCATACAAAAGTAGCAGTCTGAAGAATGATCTTTTGGTTCCCTCCAGATCATCGGTACTGCGAAGTTCATGTTTCGTCCACCATTTGCCCACCCAGTCAGACGTTTCACGCAAGTACAACAAATGTAGTGAGGAACCCAGTTCTTATCCTGGTCTCCTACACAGCAACCAAAATAGAACTGATAACACTTCCTCACAAGTGGAGTAAAACATCGACGTTGTGATTTAAATATCGGCTCCCCACATACATAACAGAAATTGTCCGGTTTATTTACACACTTCCTTGACATCTTGTATCCTGTAAGGTATCACACACATACATACACACACACACACACACACACAGGAATCTACACTCCATCAAATTCCCACAAAATCCCTCTAGACATTCCCTCATACAAAAATGGTGACATGGTGTACACATCATTGAAAATGTTTTATTGGAAGTCCAATGAGGTATAAACCGTGGTATATTGTAATTTTCGTGGAAATTATATGTGTTGAAGACCTACCCGACCCCACCCGTGATCCAAATTGACTGAGCCGACCCGACACCCCGACCCGAGCTGACCCGATTGGCCCGACCCAAAGTGACCCGAGTGAACCAACCCGAGGTGACTTAACCCGACAATTGACCCGAGTGACTTGACCATACAATCTAACCAGTTTGAGAGAGCTAGAACTTTACAAAACTGCCACCAGAAAAAAAATGCTGACCAATTCTTATGCATAAACCATTGTTTCGGCTTTTTTTACTTGTAGTATAATTATCCTCCTCCTCCTCCTCAGTGTTCTCCCATTAATAAACAGGCCAGTTTCCGTGAACTAGGTAAGAAGCTTCCATTTTTGCGATTTCCCGCTAATATCTGCCTCGCAACCCAACATAAAGTACCACCCTCCTTATTACAATCTATCAATTCCAACCTTCTTACACACTCTCGCTCTCCTGATATCACCCCCTTTACTACATCCCTCAGAATGCAATCCCTTAGCAAGATCAAAACTTGTGATCCGTCCATTTTTCGCTTCCTTATATCGTCTAATATTGCTCTCGTCTCTTGCATTTTTTCAGCATTTCCTAATTCGTTTTCCTCTCTACCCTGCTAACCTTCTTTATTTTACTCCACATCCAAATTTCCAAGGTTAAAATTTAGGCAATCAAGTTCGAAAGTCAAAATAAAATTTAACTGAGTTCTGAAGACAAGTTCTGAAGGCTAAAAGAATAAAAGTTCTGAAGACAACATTATTTTCTAGTAAGGAATGTATATAGAACTTCTTTTAATATTTTTTGCTGTGTAACAAACAACAATTTCATCACGTTAACATTCCGATTTTTCTATTTAAAAACAACGTTGCTGTCTGATAGAATCATAAGGAACTAATTGCACTGAAATATCATTCTGTAGGGAATTACCTTTTATTTTTTCTTGATTAATTTATCTAGAAGATATTTGCAACGTTATATAAAATTAGCAAGTATTTTATTGCGGAGAAAGTCAAATCACTACCCCAGCAATAATAATAATAATAATAATAATAATAATAATAATAATAATAATAATAATCTGAAGGTGACCAAGAAAGTTCTGTCTCTTTGTGGAGGTCTGTGTTCAATTGGCCTTCACACCGTGATTTGAATGCGAATGGATATAAGGTGAAGGTCAGTTGTTGGACGAGACGAGACGAGACAGAATTTTCATGAAAGGGTACGAGATGAGACAGAGCTCTTTCAATAGAAACATATGCACTTTTCCAGACGAGACTACCTTCACGACACATTTTCGAAACGAGAATGCCCCAAACCAGGTCACGTGAGCAACACTAGTAAGTATATCCAACATAGTACTTGGTTGTGGCTGTTCAGATACACCGTGAACGTGCGTAAGGACTGAGTGAACATGGGGACTTCACAGAGCGTCATAAGGGCTTGTTTGCTGTACGAGTTCAAATTGCTGCTCCGCGGGGCGGAAGATATGACAGACCTTTGGTGAGGGTGTCGTGACTACGCGGAGAGTGCAGTGGTATGACGGTTTAAGGACGGTGACGAAACACTCGAAGACGCACCACGTGACGGAAGACAAACAGATGTTCAAAATAAAGATCTTCAGGCAGCAATTGAGGCGAAGACAGACATGTGAGGAACTGGTACTACATTTCAGTGTAAGTGGAGAAACCATTCGGCACCACCACCATCAACTTGGGAAGCACTGCAAGTTGGGTTGATAGGTCCTACATGATTTGACTTGGAGCCAGAAAGCTACGCGAGCAGACACCTGTGTTTCTTTGGTGTCTCGTCTGAGGAAGGAGCAATTTCTGGACAGGGTGTTGACATGTGATGGGAAGTGGGTCCTGTACGAAGCTCCACGGCGCCGTCATTGTTGGTTAGCATCCCATGAACCGGTTCAAAAACAGCCCAAGCCAGTACTACGCCAGAATAAGGTTCTCCTGTGCATTTTGTGGACTGCTCGAGGCATCGTCCATCGGGAACTGCTACCAGCTGGTCAGATCATCAATGCAACTGTGTACTGTCACTGTGTACTGTCTGGATCCAGCAGTTCTGAATGGCAAAGGGGTCCTCTTGTTACAAGGCAACGCTAAGCCTCACGTGGCTAAAATGACCCAGTACATCATTCTACGCCTTGGATGGAAAACACTATTGGATCCGCCATACTCCACGGACATTGTACCGTCCGATTATCACCTGTTCCATTCCTTGGGCAATCACATTAGAGAACGCCAATTCAAATCGCTAGTAGAGGTTCAATTTGCACTTGATACCTTCTTCACTTCACTTCCCACCAAGTTCGACTGCGATGGAATCCATGGCCTTCCAGAACGTTTTCAGAAGGTCGTCGAGGCTGATGGAGACGATTTTTGATATTCCAGGTACGTCTTAGGTTACATACCAATGTTCGAAGGTGTTGGTGAAAAGGCGGCGGAACTTTCTTGGGCACTCTTAAAGTTATAATAATAATAATAATAATAATAATAATAATAATAATAATAATAATAATAATAATAATAATAATAATAATGTGTCCTGCCCAAAGGCAGATGTTTGACCCGAAGGTCCATGGGTATTGATTCCAGCTCGTACCAAGTATTTTTTCTGGTGAACAAACCCCATGTGCATGGGTTTTCTCGGTGTTCTCCCATTTCCTCCCACTTTCTTCATTCAACCACTTCAATTATTTCTCATCATCACTGTCTCTCTTAGCGTTGGTGCATAACGTGGGACGTTAACTAGATATTTCCTTTCAATTTCACTTAATGTGACATTTAACTTGACATAGAAACGCAGAAAGGACAAAAGTCAGTAGTAATATTAATTACAATACCAATTAGTTAATATAGGGTAAAATTAAAATTTTATTACTATTTCACCTTCAATTAGTCACATTTATCATTCATACACCAACTTCGAATTGAATTCTACAACAAAGCTCTTTATAGTATTCCGTATAGAAAATAAGTGAAGAATGTGACGACCCGACCCGAGTGACCCGACACGAGCTAACTCGACTGACCCGACCCGTAACCCGACCCGTTTGAGAGCACTATCAGAGGGGTACTATTTACAGTACAATTTATTTTGTATGGTTTAGCATACTTTAAGGCTACCATACTTTTTGAAAACAGAAAAAACGGGACATCTTACAAATTAGTAGTAAATATTGCATTTTGTATTAATTTTATCTTTCGAATTTTACTACAGTATCGCACTAGTTATACAACTTAAAATAATGTATTAATATAGTCCATACTCAGTGGCGTATTTAGGGGGAGGACTTCCGGGCTCAAGCCCCCCACCGAAATCTTACTTACTATAGTAAAGTATATGAAATATCTTGCAGAATTTTCATATTTTCAGGAAAAGCACCCCCGGAAGTTAGCAAAGCCCCTCCCGAAACAAAATCGTAAATACCCCACTGTCCATACTTAATCAACAGTGCTAAAATTATTATAGAAGCTAGAAGCTGTTATACAATATAAACGCAATCAGTGAACATACAATATTTAGGCAAAAATTATATTTTCAATATTATTACGCATACCACCTTTATATGCTCTACATGTCTATAAAGAAAAATATCCAGATTTATGAAGTTGTTTCAAAATTTCAATAGGCTGATTTATTTTTGTTAACCTAAAATACGAACTAAAAGAAAACAATTTGCATAATTGTTTTTCTGAAGCAGAAAAAAAATGTTTTTTCGGGGCTGGTCTGCAACGTCACAAGAATTTGTTGCCACCTCGGGGTATACATTCTTACTTTTAGTGATACGAGTGCTACTTAGGAGGATTTAAACATTGCATGTTATATCCGGGGAAGCAGCGATTGCAATAATAATAAAGATTAGAATGAAATTGTTCCTATAGTATTGTCGGAAATGAAAGCAAAAGGAATAAGTCGATTTTATTATCTTTTCAGAAATTTTGATATGTAATTAATAATAATAATAATAAAGAAAAAAACAGGACAAGAAGGAAAATTTCTGCACACCGGGACAAATTTTAAGAAACCGGGGCGTATGGTAGCCTTACATACTTATTTGCATGCGGAGTGTCAGTACGGAGCCACTACGTAGCAGAGTTGAAACAAAACCTCGTAAATAGGTTGCCAACTCAGGAAAACAAAATTACCGGCACACCCTCAAAATTCTCTGTACAAATGAGAAACTGAAGACTGTATTGATCGTTATTGTATTTACCAGCAATTGCCACTTGTTTAAAATTATCGAAACAGATGAATAATACTGGATATTAATCTTTATGTTACAATAGTTGATTCATAAAATGAAATTTTCTCTTCACTTCAAACAAAGGAAATTGCTTTAAAAAGTCATTTTCTACTCTCAATAAATGAATAAAATTCTTTTACAATAAAATATAAGTGTTATCAAATTTGTTATATTAAATAAATAAAAAAAACTGCCATACATTAAAAAAATATCGATAATGTATAATACAACGAAAATTTGTGTTTGTAAAGGCACTGTTGAAAAATTTCGATGTTCAATGTTATATTCTGGATTGCAGATTCCAAAATACCGGTCAGAAGAGGTCTAATAAGAAGTTTGTACCGGTCACCGGCCTTAATCAAAATCACAGCAAATACCGGCCAGTTAGCAACTCTACTCGTAAATCAGAATGCTGAATGCACCAAAATACTTCACCATGCATTCTATAGTTTCTGCAAAATGAATTTAATGAAGATGATCAAATAAAACAAAATACTGTGTTATAATTTTCCCTTTAACAATCTACTTTGTGAATTTGTTATATCTTCCACTTATCAATTTCCTGTACGAGATGAGAATAACGGTTTCTGCGCAAGATACAAAGAAAAAAATAAATTTTTCTCATAAGGATTCAGTTCACGTAAGAAATAATGAATAAGTTTAATAATAAGAGCCGAGGAGTGAAAAACTAACTCAGCAATAATGATTGTAAGTATAAATATAAATATAAAAAAACAAAAAAACATTTAATTCCATCATCGTTAGGATAAGATCAATATAGTGAATCACACGATAGTGTGAACAAACCAAACCACACAATAGTGTGAACAAAGTCCTGTTAGAAAATACTCCATAAATGTGACACATTTTTTTAATGCTTCTACCATTTATACAGTCCCCCACATTGTTTTCGTTCTGGCGGCGCCCCTAATAGAGTACAACCAAAAATTTTGCCTGCACATTTCTGTGCAAATGATGTACAAGCGATTGATATAATTTGTGATTGAATTGGATATGGTGGGGGCTACCATTAGACAGCCCCACTATGTTTTCGTTCTGGCGGCGCCATTAATTGTGTACAAACGAAAATTACGCATGCATATTTCTGTACAAACGATGTACACACGATTACGAAAATTTGTGATTCAATTGGACATGTTGGTGGGAAGCTACCACTTAGAGAGCCCCCAGTTTGTTTTCGTTCTGGCGGCGCCCCTAATTGTGTACAAACGAAAATTTTGCCTGAACATTTCTGTAAAAACGACGTACAAACGATTGCGACAATTTGTGAATGAATTGGACATGGTCGGGGGCTACCACTTAGACAGCCCCACTTTGTTTTCGTTCTGGCGGCGCCCCTAGTTGTGAACAAACAAACATTTCGCCTGCCCGTTTCTGTACAAACGAAGTACAAACGATTGCGATAATTTGTGATTGAATTGGACATGATGGGGGGCTACCACTTAGACAGCCCCCTTTTTTCTGTTCTGGCGGAACCCCTAATTGTGTACAAACGAAATTTTTGCCTGCACATTTCTGTACACACGAAGTAGAAACGATTGCGATAATTTGTGATTGAATAGAACATGTTGGTGGTGGGCTACCAGTTAGACAGTCCCCCACTTTGTTTTCGTTCTAGCGGCGCCCCTAATTGTGTACGAACATACATTTTGCCTGCACATTTCTGTACAAATGAAGTACAAACGATTGTGACAATTTGTGATTCAATTGGACATGATGGGGTGGGCTACCACTTAGACAGCCCCTCACTTTGTTTTCGTTCTGGCGGCGCCCCTAAGTTTGTTCAAACAAACATTTCGCCTGCACATTTCTGTACAAACGATGCAAAACGAATGCGACAACTTGTGATTGAATTAGACATGGTGGGGGGGGCTACCACTTAGACAGCCCCCATTTTTTTCTGTTCTGGCGGCGCCCTTAATTATGTACAAATGAAAATTTCGGGTGCACATTTCTGTACAAACGAAGTACAAACGATTGCGACAATTTGTGATTGAATAGGACATGGTCGGGGGCTACCACTTAGACAGCCCCCAATTTTTTTCGTTCTGGCGGCGCCCCTAATTGCGTGCGAACATACATTTCGCCTGCACATTTCTGTACAAATGAAGTACAAACAATTGCGACAATTTGTGATTCAATTGGACATGGTGGGGGGGGGCTACCACTTAGACAGCTCCCATTTTTTTCTGTTCTGGCGGCGCCCCTAATTGTGTACAAACAAAAATTTCGCTTCACGTTTCTGTACAAACGAAGTACAAACGATTGCTATAATTTGTGATTGAATAGGACATGTTGGTGGGGGGGCTACCATTGAGACAGCCTCCAATTTGTTTTCCGTTCTGGCGCCGCCCCTAATAGTGTACAAACGAAAATTTGGCCTGCACATTTCTGTACAAACAATGTACAAACGATTGCGATACTTTGTGATTCAATTGGACATCTTGGGGGGAGCTACCACTCAGACAGCTCCCCACTTTGTTTTTGTTCTGGCGGCGCCCCTAAGTTTGTTCAAACAAACATTTCGCCTGCACATTTCTGTACAAACGATGCACAAACGAATGCGACAACTTGTGATTGAATTGGACATGGTGGGGGGCTACCACTTAGATAGCCCCCATTTTCTTTCTGTTCTGGCGGCGCCCTTAATTATGTACAAACGAAAATTTCAGGTGCACATTTCTGTACAAACGAAGTACAAACGATTGCGACAATTTGTGATTGAATAGGACATGGTCGGGGGCTACCACTTAGACAGCCCCCAATTTTTTTCGTTCTGGCGGCGCCCCTATTTGCGTGCGAACATACATTTCGCCTGCACATTTCTGTACAAACGAAGTACAAACAATTGCGGCAATTTGTGATTCAATTGGACATGCTGGGGGGGGGCTACCACTTAGACAGCTCCCATTTTTTCTGTTCTGGCGGCGCCCCTAATTGTGTACAAACGAAAATTTCGCCTGCACATTTCTGTACAAACGAAGTACAAACGATTGCGATAATTAGTGATTGAATAGAATATGTTGGTGGGGGGGCTACCAGTTAAACAGCCCCAATTTGTTTTCGTTCTGGCGGCGCCCCTAATAGTGTACAAACGAAAGTTTGGCCTGTACATTTCTGTACAAACAATGTACAAACGATTGCGGCAATTTGTGATTCAATTGGACATGGTAGGGGCTACCATTTAGGGGAACTCCCTCGAGAGGAATCACTCTACTTATTTGTTGCAAAAAGCAGAATTTAAAATGTCGCATTCGTCCAAAGTTATCGTGTGAAGTAACAGCCGTTTGTATGTACGTACTAATATTGATAAGTTCCACTACGCGATCCCAATTAATAGTTCATATACCCGCGCCACACACACACACACTAGCATTTGTACACACGAAAGTATACCTGGTAGTATCCACACGCTTACGCCGGAACTAGAAACAAACAAAAACACACACACACACACACACACACACACACACACACGGAGAGAGAGAGAGAGAGAGAGAGAGAGAATATCTTGTTGTACCTTTATACTGAATGCACCATTACTCACAAAATCAGTTAAAAAAGAAAAAAAGTTGTAAATGAAACTTTCAAAGATTGGTACCACTGCTGCGTGTCACACATGAGATTGTTCCATAATGATTGATTCGTAATATGATGTATATGGGTTTCTTAATGGTAGTATAACAAAATGCCTTCAAATTGACCACTAAATAAAAAGTGAAATTTATTTCTCAAATTTTGTAAAATCGAAGTCGGTGGGCATTATGGGAACAGTCTACAATAACAATATATGCAAATAAATATTAATATACTTCACGTTTTCCAGTGGGTGCAAGAAAGCTTCGAATAGTATTTGTTGCCATAAGCATTAGCTGATGTAAATATATATATATATATATATATATATATATATATATATATATATATATATATATATATATATATATATATATCCTATACCAAAATATAAATAACGTTTCTTATAAACTATATGAAAGAGAAACAAAATATAACCACACGGAAAATAACTTACAATTCTTTTCACCTCAAAATAAAACAAGAAACGAAGAAGTAACAAAACAAGTTACTCTAAACGAGCAAATGCATAAACGTAGAGAGGGTGGGCGGGTGTGATAAAAGTAATTCTACTCAAGATGTTTGTAAGCAAAAACTATAAATTACCCTATACTCCTTTCTCAAAATGCATCTTCATTATGTTGATGTTAATAAGATTTATCATTATAGATCTCTAACATACCTCACTTATCGATCACTACCATGAGCTGTACTTTTCTTTGAGAAATGATCATTAATCATAATAACCATGACCTGTGGTTTTGGTGAATCGTTCCAAGTTCGTAAGCCTCACAAATATTTCCACTTTAACCAGTTTGTAGTTCAGAATGTTATCTCTAAATAGTTGCAAAAGGAATGTAATATACGGGCATGAAAACTGATGCCCAACATACTTTACTGTTAAGGATATGTTTAAATTAAATGAAATTAAATATTTCAATCTTATACAAAGGTGACTAGTTAAGGGAAAGGTAAAAAAAGAGAGGGAGGTTTAAATTGTAAAACGAAGGAAGAGCATTACCCTGAATAACTCATATTAGACTGGTGTCGTCCTCGTCATCTGGATCGATGAATGGATCTATCTGGGGGAATCCGGAACACTGTAGCCAATTTGCAATTGGAATCTAATCCTGTTGAACTGCTGGGGGCGTTGGGTTCTCATCTCTGATGAAACTTCAATGATGTACTCCTTCATTTCTACTTCACTAGTCAGGTGTCTTATCACAGAGGATCTGGGTGATGAACCTACAGAATGATATTACAAAGTCATGAGGATGGTAGATGTCCAAAAGTGCTTTGTGCTTCTTCTTACGATTGTGCACCTATCCAAACTTAATTGTGAATACCCCCTGAGTACATGTCCTCGGTGGTTTAGTTCAACAGAAGAGCGATTACTCTTCAGTTCAGTGAACTGGGAAACATCAGACTAAGCGGAAGGGAATGCACGAAAGAATAAGGGGAACTAGTCTTCTTTATCAACTAATATAGCAATCACAATCAAGAAATACATGTTTATTTAAGGTTTCTGCGAGTGTACATTATGAATAAAAGTTTTATCTGCGTAGAGTTCAATGATTCTTTTAGAATATGGTTGGATATAGATCACAATCTGATAAAATAATAAAAATTGAATTTAACAAATTAAGTCAGAAGTACACACAACCACACGTTACTTCACAATACGTAGTTCATGTTTAAAGGACTTGCTGCACCAGTCAGGTTGGGGGAGGGAAATATTGTGTTCGTGATGATTACATTTGTATGCCATTCGTTAGTTTGGTCTTAATATTTCAAGCATTGTCAAATATAAAAAAAACGTTTATTTACGAGATTGGGAAATAGTACCAAACCAATTGTAAATCATTTCAGTAAATCGAGCTGCGTCAAATTTTGTTGGTTTGGTCACAACTTTCCAAGAAACAGCCTATTTATGAACAAACTCATTTTTCACGCTGGCACCAATATTGGGTTACAGATGATCCACTTTGATATTTTGTGGATATCTACTATTGACCATAAACGTAAATACCACATTTCTCTTCTCCAACACCAGTGGTTTGAGCTTAACATGCGTTGGATATATATTGCGACATTTTGAACTGAAGGTGTCACGTTTTTGAACATTTCTGATCTCTTCGTCACCTACTGATCAACATTCATGCGAAATTTGTTTTTTCTAGCTTCAATAGTTTGGTATGTTTATCTTTTCGACATAGATTTTAAGGAGCCATCTTGGATTCAAGGTGACCACACATTTTCCAATTAAGCTTTCTTTTTATATTTTGACCCGCCACCATTTTGCGCAGAGTTGTCGTAGAGAGTAAAGACTTGCTACATCTTCTTTCATTTAACAAGAGCTTTCAAACGATGTGCCACTTAATCCCCCTTGCCATTTGAAACTTTTGAGCTGGAACCCGTCTGGAACCCTGTCGGGGACCTTGGGGCAAACTTTACTACTGCAAAACGTGTTCCCTTGAAATTGATGCGATACGTGTTCGCCGAGTTTTCCATTTACACAACCGTTTCCGAATGATTCCGCCAGTTCAAACTATTCTGCCAGGTACCTTTTTGTAGCTTTTACATTACAAAATATGTTGTAACTCACGATATTCCGCGGGGGCGCGGTGGCTCAATGGTAGAGCGTTCACCTCCGGTGCTTGGGGTCCCTGGTTCGATCCCAGCTCTCGCCGTGTGGACTTTGTGGTGGACAAACACCGTGCTCGTGGGTTTTCTCGGGGTTCTCCCGTTTCCTCCCATTTTCTTCATTCCACCATTTCACTCATCTCTCATCATCACCGTCTCCTTTAGCCGAACCGGCATAACCGTGAGACGTAAAACTTAAAGATTTCATTTCACGATATTCCGCCCGGTGACTCGTATAACTTTGGGATTGGTCTAGTTATAACATATCAAGTGGAAACACAATTGTCTCGTTCGGATCTCAGCGGAGCCACTTCCTGATTCTCCCTTGCTAGAATAAAATTCTTTTAAAGAGGGGATACTACATACGGCTAAATTAGCTGCATTCAAACATTACAAAAGCATTTGTCCCACTGGTGCTCCTTTTCTACGAATATCCTGAGTGTCTCCTATACCATGAATAATTGCTCCAGTACATGAAAAAGTAATACCTTGAATAACACATGAGTATCTAAATGAAAAATGCAAGTACAGGAAACCCCATAGATAAAATCAACATCACAGGGCCGAGTTGACTTAAACGTAAAATATGCAATCATGTTATTTAAATCTTAATCATAGTTCGCCCCATCGCACTCTGCCTCCTCAACAAGAATATAAATTAGAATATGGTATGCCATGCTGAGTATATAAGTATAGGTATAATCTATATGCAGCACTAAGAAAAAGACAATGGAGCCAACTCACTATACTTATTCATGACCAACCAAAAATTCTATTTAACAAGCTAATTTCTCCTAATAAATTCAACGTAGGTGGTGCTGCCATATAATAAATTCTTACTAAAAACAACCAAAGACTTATACTCGGCATGAAAATCAGTATCCCTCGACTAATTAGTTATCTTCTACTTCCTAAGAAATATTGGCGAGACACAATAAAGCAGAAGAACAAAGTCCATGCGCAATTATCAGCACAAGAGCCCCTCTAAATCCTTATAATCCTAAAGTTATTAATCGTATTTATACTAGACCTGCATGTGCCACTGAGGAATAAGCAATCAAAGATTTTTGCATCAGCCTGGCGTAAACAAACTAATCTCACTGACCAAATGCCGACAACACTAATACCAATTCTGATCGAATGCATATTTATAACCACATTCTCCACAGCATATTTAATACTTAATAAACCATATCCTCCCAACTTTAGTAATACTCTTGCTAAAATTATTGATCCACTTACAAGTGCTTCTAATGGGCTCTCAAGAATCGCAAATGAACTAAAAATATAGGCATTTTTATTCAAAAAAGTTACTACTAAACAATATATCAAATGTGATATGTAATTCCTATATCCATAATACTTCCCATATTAACTATTAACAGGCTACATTTGGTGTATTCAGGATAAGAAATACCAATCAAAGGGGGCAAAAAACAAAGAAAGTTTAAAACACATATATGCATGTTTGTACAAACTCGGGCTTATAACCTAACTCCAAAATTAAGAAGAATGTAGACATTAAAGACCCTTCAACAAACAAATAAAATGTAGATTATCTAGTAGAAAGTCTCAAATAAAGTAACACAAGTAATTCATGCAGCAAACTAAGAAAACGTATAGCATAAAATGAACTATTTAACGCTCCTTCTCTATCCATAATTAGAAGTGTAAGGATTCAAATACTTAATAAAGTTTATAAGTATTTCAGTCCGTCTCTTCGCAGGTAGTAACCTACTCTGTAAAGTACAAGTCTCATATGGAGGGTAAGGGAAAAAATGAGGAATGTCACAAAGCTGCATTTTCGAGAAAACGGCGTTTTTATATTTTAAACAGCGTAAAAAAGAATAGGGTAGTCAAATCTTTTGGCCCTTTTTACATGGACATTTCCACATCTACTCATGCGTGTCATATACTGTCAAATAGTACAAAGAGTCACCAAGAGATAGGACAAAGCACCCGATAAAGCACACACATGGACATTCCTTGTATTTTTCCCCTTACCCTTAAAATTATTTCCTATCATAAATCAAAATCAAACTCCAATATGGCGAAATCGAATAACTCACCATAACTTAAAGCTCAAAAGAATTTAAAAATATATAAACACTAAATATTTTAACATTGCAATACAACTAATAAATTTAAGTAATCACCTCCATTAGTTCGAACAGTAGATATTAAAATTGACATTCCTAATCTACTCTCACAAACACTAAAATTTAAAAAATAGTAAAAAAAATATATTCTGAGAATATAAATTGTCTAAAGTAATATAAACGTCATTAACACTATAAATTCAAGTCTTAGGACTATTAATACATGTCTAGAATGGATGACAAATCATGTCGTCCACAATTTGACGAAGGGTCGTATCCCAAAATCTCACTCTTTCAGACATAAATAAAGAAATAAAATTCCACATAGAATGAAAAAGTTAAATATGCAATAATTGATCAATAATTCCATATAATTATTATCTGGATTAGATGACGAGTTATTACATGTTCAAGTGCTTTCCTGTCCACGTAATTATTATTTCTTTTTTATGCCTTTTTGAGATACGACCTGTCGTCGAATTGTTAACGATGTCATCCCTGAAACAATCAAAAACAAGAAAGAAATAATATTTTCATAAGTGTATATAGTTTAATCAAAACGTTGGTCATGTAAACTATTGATTAACTTAATTCTAAAAGCATCGAGGGAAAATCTAAACTTATCTTCAATCCCCATATCTTAATATTTTAATAAACTACCACTTGAAATTAAAATAACTTCAATATTACTTATAATCCAAACGATGCTGAGGCTTATCCTAATTGAAATATCACACTCTGTATCACTAGGTCTAATACTCATTATTAACCCTTTAGAAGTTGCGTCCTAGTTTAGTAACTGAGAGGTCGCGCACGGTCTTTTGGACGCGCTGCTAAAACTAAACTTAAACGGAAACAATGTATTGAAAATACTATTTATATTGCCCTGAGCGCTCTACCACTGAGCCACCGCGGCCCCCCAATTATAAAATGTAAGCACAAAGTGTTTTCTCTGCTCTTCTGATTGTGGGTCGATGTTCTCGGTAGACAACAGCAATACTATTTTACAAATCTTTTGAATAGTACATGGATCTATTTCATACAGCATAGAGTTCGTAAGAAATACAGTACATGGCTCAAATAATGTATTTGCAGCATTTTCTCTCTATTTCACTACAGATAAACGACATGCTAAATTGCATTCGCTCGTCCTATGGGTTAGGGTAGGATAGCGTACGTTCCATGACGTCTTGTCATCTTTTCCTTTATATTAGAAAACATAAACGTGGGTACTCTCTTTCAATATTGTGTTGTCACCTACTAATTCAGTCATGATATCTTCTTCTCCAATATATTTTTCATCCTCAGAATCTAACATAGAGTTGAGTTGTATTTCAGACAGATCATTTAAAGAATAATAATAATAATAATAATAATAATAATAATAATAATAATAATAATAATAATAATAATAATAATAATAATATCCTTGAAGTCGGCCGCACTTCTCTATAACTTACAGAAAATCCAGAATTTTGTTCACTTCAACTAGCACATTTACGGCATAATTCGTAAAATTTATTGGTCAACGCTATCTAAGTGGCTTGTATTCCTTTTCTTCTTTGCCACCCATGTATTACGTTCATTCATCATTCAGAAGTACTACTAAATTCACAAGGAAGTCAGCAACACATTAAAATAAACGAACAAGGTTAGAAAAGATTGTTACAAAACAGTTCTATTTTTACGTAATGCGAGAAGTCGCTCACGGTGCTTTCGACCGGGTTTCTTTGCCTCGAGGAGTTATGCACGGTCGAAAAGACCAGTTAGTAAACAAAAGCTTTATTACGTGGAACCTATTAGAGCTAAAGGAAAACAATAAATTTATATATATGTAGGGGACGAGTTCACATAAATATATAGAACGTGATAGGTAGATGGGCGCAGTGACCTATAATCTATGCAACATAATTCTTCAGCACGGTCTTCAAGACCGTGACGCGACTTCTGAAGGGTTAATACAGTCATTGTTTTCTTAACTATCTTCACTGTAAGAGAATCCGCCCGATTCTCTTACATTCTTTTCCTAGTCTTCCTAGGAAGCATATTAATACTGTATATTTAGTGATAAGACTAGCATCAAATTAAATGTTCACACTGATCTGTAATCTCATATTACTAACACTTTTCGTCCCCCCAATCATATTAAGTACTTGAATTATAGATCCCCTTCTCTTACCAAACATATTTTCTATTTCTGACCCTCATCTATCTATAATTGATTACCAAGAGATTCCTAGTATAAAATTGTACATCACATCGATCTTAATACATAATATTATATTAGCAGGATACTTATTTATTTCATTAATTGCAGTCATAAAAATCACCATATATCAAGGGCCCCTTCGATCATCCAAAACATATATCAACACCAGGGGCGCCCGAAGAAAATTTTCTAGACGGTGGGGAATCTCCATTGTTGCCATATTACGTCTGGTATTTCTGATAGTTAATATATCTGGGTTGCTACATTACGTATACTGTTTCGTGAGCCAGATGTGGCCCGGGCCCCACTCTGCCTCCACCTTCGGGCGTCCATGATCAACACTTACACACTTACATCACTCAATGTTTAAAATTGAAATAATGCATTAGTAGATTTACCAGCACCCATTAATATCTCATATTCATGAAATTTTGGGTCTCTTATAGATCTGTGCCTAATTATCCAAATTGATAGAGGTTTACTCCTAGTAATACACTATGTTTCAAGAATTGAACTAGCCTTCGATAAACTACTTCACATTTGTCGAGATGTTAACTTTGGAATATTGCTTCGCACAATAAACATTAATGGCATCTTTCTTCTTTGTTTGTCTTCATTTACATCTTGGACGAGGCAGGTATTATGGTTCTTACCTGTATCTACATACTTGAAGAGTAGGACTTGCCATTTTACTTCTAGTCATAGCAACAACTTAGTAGATACGTCCTTCCTTGAGGTCAAATATCATTCTGAGGAGCAACAGTTATTACAAATTTATTATCAGGTGTCCCTTATTTAGAAACAATAATAGTGCAATGAATTTGAGGGTGCTTTGCCGTAGACAATGCTACATTAAATAGATTATTTGCTTACTATTGGGTTTATAGTAATAATAACACTAACACTCCTTACCCTATGAAATCTCTATATACCGGGTGATACAGAACATTTCACACCCACTAGGCATTTAGTAAAGTCCGTTGATATTCAGCGAGAATGAAAGCTCCTCTTTGCATATGCTATACGTTACGTTCTATTCCCAATAGTCTAGGTAATGTTATTGTACTAGTTATGTCCATCCTTATTTTAATAATTATGCCATTTTTCCACACTAGAAAACTATGAGGACTAAAATTTTACCCTATCAGTCAAATTATATTCTGAATCATAATATGCACTGTTGTACTTTTAACCTGATTTAGAGCTCGCCCAGTTGAAGATTCCTAACAGATATTTTATCAGATAAAATTCTCACAGTTATTTACTTCGCTTATTTTCTATTGCTTCCTTGTCTATTGACTTTGTGAGATATAATATTAAACAAAAGGTAGGTCTTTGTAGGACGAACAAGCATAGGTTTTGAGGACATACAACAGAGCAAAACTTTAAGAATTATATCCTTTAATTAATACACTTAAATTAAGAAATAAATTAAGAAAAGCTTCACCCTCCCTAAAAATAAAATATAATTAAGAGAAACATGTATAAAACTCTTTCAAGCAAGATATAGTAACTTATCATAATGAAATCATGGTAAAGCTCCCTGAACTGAAATAATTCCAAACGAAACCAACACTGTCTTACAAAAAGAAAAAATATCACAACATCAAAATAAGATACTAAATAAAACTCTCATAAACAAAATTCTAGCACATTCAACCAAAAAAAAATAAAACACACCAGCCCCATGTTCAATATTATAAGCTCAGATTTGCCATCCTCAAAATCAAAGCCAATTTACCTCATAAGAAATAGTCTTTGCAAACTGCTCGCAAGCTCCCTAATAAAGAATACGAAGAATTACAATGCCAATCTGCAAACATCACAGTATCCAACATTTATTATTGTGTCGTGGCGGACATAAGTCTTTGACCAAGTAATGGTGACTGTTTTGAAAAAAATGCAGAGTATGAGAATTAAATCTGTAATATATGTGGTTTCCTGTGGAGAGGAAACAAACTTGGGAACAGAAGGTTTAAGAAGAACTCATGTTATTAAAATAAACTTTGCCAAAGATTATTAGCTTATATCATCATAAAAGAAATACGAAACACTTTTTGAAAGGAAGAAAAATAATATACAACTTTGCAAATGTGACGCTGAGTTTAAAAATATGGTTACATTGCTCTTTATTGAAGGAATTGAAAAAGATTATTTTGATTAATATGCATTTTAAAATACATTTTTCTCTCTTGACTTGCTACAAGCTAGCAACAGAAAAAGGAAATACGCAAAACCTTCTGAAGGTGACTAATGTTGCTTTTGCTGTGCAATTTTGTAGGAAGTTTACTTGTCAAAGGTTACTCATAGTCATCCTACAGGATACATAAACATGATTTTGGCAACGTGACACCGCATTAATATGTTGAAATTGGTTATATAGTTATGAATCTATATATAAGTCTAGAAATCACGCTATTGAATTCTTCCGGCTGTGACAGTACACGTATGTACATGTGTGTCACGCCACGTATTTTGGGTGCGGCAGTCTCTAAGAGCCAATCAAAATGCTAAAGAGCAATAAGTTTCCATATTTGTGGAGATAATAAAACGGATGTACTGGCGGATAGGAGGCTTGGGTGGGTCCCTCGAGAATAATATAAAAGAACCTCAAGGTCTCAAACGGTTGTTCAGAAGTTCAGAAGTTCCGAGGTCCAGAGGTGCATAGGTTCGAGACGTCGGTTGTGACCAGACAGAATCATCGTCAAAGTTTCTAAGAGTTACAAGGATACTACCATAAGGTATGTATAATCCCTTGTTGCATCATAAAATTCAAGTTTAGAGATGTCATGCGGTACTTCAAAATGATTTGTGTACCTACCATAAAACTTTCAAGGTTAAGGACTGAAATCGCATATTCGTATTTCATCTTCCGTTTCTTCTAACTTAAATATTTGAATATCTAGCCTGTTAATCAGTCTATATTAAGGTATCAAATGAACTATCAGATATCAAATTACTCTTGTTGAATTACTAAATTAAATGTTGTTGTATATTACAATTTTAGTTATGTAATAAACTTACCTTTTATAAATGATGTTGTCATTCCCCTAGATTAAACCACTTTTTCCCATTAAAATAATGGTGTAATTTGAGTATATTTCTTTCGTGACACCCGCTAAGATATAGCGTGAGCAGTTCTCAATAAAATGTGGAAATTAACGAGCTAAGCAAATGGAAAAAGAGACTGCACATCGTCACAAATGGGGGCTCGTCCAAAGCTTTTCTTCTTTCTTTTTCATTTTTCGGGACGAAAAATTTTGTGGTGCTGCTATGACATCTTTCCTTTTCTATTCTATGTCTTATGTTGTTTTGGTATTTTGTTCATAATGCATGATAATTTAACTGAATTATGTAAGTTGTCGCATTGCTGCAATTGTGTTATTGTGGATTCTAATGCCAATTAGTGATCTGATTATATTGCTCATATTGAAATACCTCCCCATTATTTTTTTCTGATTAGAAAAAACAAAAAAAAATAGTGAAAACAGTAATTCAAAATGTCTTTCCGTTGGTTCCTCTTTTTCAAACCTAAGAAATCCCCACCAAAATTTCCTGCTTGGTATATTGCAAAATCGGGTGAAGCAAGTTGCAAATATTGCAGAAAAACTCTTGCTCAGAACGCCGCGCTTAAGCAGGCATTGCGCTCCGAAGTACGTCCACTGGCAAAAGAAGCAACAGATCTGCCCGTGCAGCAAGCCAGTTTCCCAGTAGCCAGTTCGTTTACTTTACTTGAACCGCAGATAAACCATCCACAGCAGTATATTTTACCGGATCCTGTGGATAGGCAACCGATAACACAAACGCAGCGTTATAAAGAAAATTTATCTAAGTTTGAAGAAACTTGTAATAAAATGCAATTCTTGACTCCTTTGGACAGTACACAGTATAAACCAGTGATCGCGAAACGCACAATTTTCCTTAAGCCAGAACAATTTACTAACCCTTCTAATGAAGGTGCAGATAGTTCATCCGAAGAGTCTCCTGGCATTATGACGAGTGATTTTGAGTTTGACCCTAAATTAGCGTCAACACCTTTAAAGAAAGAAGAAAAGCAGCTAATAGTTGAGGATGAAGTTTATTTTGCATTTAATATACCACCTCACGTAAAAAAAAAAAAACCCTTGGAAGGTAAACTCCGAGAAAATTCACCACCTGAATCAAGTAAATATGATTCAGAAGACGAAATTAAACAATTGGTAAAGAAGGAGCTCTATCAGGAAAAGACTGCACGTGACTTACTAACAAAGAGTCCTTTCTCATATGACTCAGGCGAAGAACTTAAAGAGTTTATAAATGAAGAACCTTGTATTGAAAATCTAAGTTTTCTTAAATATCCGCAAATTGCTTCTCACCCTCCTCAAGTGAAATATTCCCTCACTGCCGATAACGCACTTGCACTTTTGTTATATAATAATATTAGGCAAGAAATTTTAGATAATCACGAAGTGAAGACTCCCTCAGAGGATTCATTACCCTTGGACGAGAATAAGGCAATAAATGTTAATTTACTCCCTCCGAAAGGACCCCAAATAGAAAATAGACAAGATCCTGATGAATCAAGTACACGGGAAGAAACAGAAGATCGAGTAGCCAGTGTCCCGGTATTGAAATTGCCGAAATTTAAAGGAAGCCCTAAAGAATCTGTTACAAGATTCCTTGATGATAATCATACCATATCTCGTGCCCTCGATTGGCTCGACCAGGAGCAATGTATATATCTAGCGGCCTGTCTCGAAAATTCGGCCCTTGATTGCTTCCTATGTCATAAGGATGCCATCCAACAGTTGCAGTTTCGAGAATTAAAGCAAATGATTTCTCGAGCATTTCCTGACGATTTATATAAAGGACAGCTTGAACAAAAATTAAAGAGAAAACGACTCCCTCCTCGTTTCCCACCTGATAACTTATCGTATACTTTAATACGAGACTGGAAGTTCGTAAGACCTGAAATGGGAGAGAGAGAGAATTGTTACGCCTATTGTATAAATCGTTGCCTTCAAATTATGTCCAGGCCTTAGTATTAAAGGAAGTATCGACAATAGATCAAGCTATCCATGTGTTGCGTTTATTGTATTTAGCTGACATTTATACTGAATCTCATCGGGAAATGAAGAGAAAATGTAGAGAATTAAGACCACATCATGTAAAACCTTATATGGGTGCTAAAAACAATTCGTTTCTTAAAAGAATGTGGACATATAAACGTGAAATCGGGAGAGATGGTAGGCCAATTGAAGTGAAAAGAGCTCGAACGAATTTGTGTGATCAAAGATTGCTACGATTCCAATTCGAATTTTTAATAAAAAAGTGGATGCATTATTAGACAGTGGTTCGCTAATCTCCGTTTTGGCTGAAGAAATGATCCCTCAAAATTTTTTAATTGCTAAGCGAATGCGTGCCACTATTCATTTGCGCACATTAGGGGATAAGTTAACTGAACCACTCCCAGTGGATCGGTTAAGTTTCCAAGTTGGAACTTATGGTCGAAGATGGCGTCGTTTATGGTTAAATGTGGCATTAGTTAAACAGTCACAATTAGACGAGAAAATGGTTCTAGGAATAGATTTCATTCAGCGTTACACATACGGTATAGGGTTACAGTCTATAACTATTAACGGCAATCAAAGACATCCCAACATGAAGTTTTATGTTCAGTATTTGCCAAGTCGTAAGGAGCAAACAGTACTTAATTTATCGCATGTTCAGTTTTGAAACAAAAATGGTAACCCTGGGACGAATAGAAACGTTAGCTCAACATCAGTATCACCTACGAACATTGACGTGCCTCAAAGTAGGTTTACAACTTCATGATTCAATCTCCCTTTCTGAAGACGCACATTGTGATTCCCAACCTAAGGACGAATGTCCTATATTGAAAATCAACTGTATTGAGCAGCAAACATCTCGTAACTTGATCACAACTGCCGAGCGCATGCAAATACCTGCTGGGAAAGTTGGTTTAGTGCAAGTTAAGCCATGTTATCCTATAACTGGAGATCATTATGTTGAACCGAATGATGTTTTGCATCGAACTTACTCATGTTTAATACCACCTACAATGTATGTAGAAGAAAATGGGTATGCTGAACTGCCTGTGTTTAATTTGAGTAAGCGAGACGTGACTATTCCAGATGCTCAAATCATAGGACATTTGGAGAAATGTGTTCCTACACCAGAGATAAGAGTGAACACGGTTAAAGCCAGCCCACTCTCCGCTGAGAAAGTCGAAAATTCGAAATCTAAATTACAACACGATGTTGGCAAGGAAATTGACATTTCCACTGACCTTTCGTCTGAAGATCGAAAAAGGGTACTAGATCTATTGAATGAATTTCAAGATATTATTGCGTGTACAATAAATGATATAACTGTAACACACGAATATGAGCATAGCATAGAATTAATTTCAAACATTCCTGTATCTTCACCACCCTACAGAGAGACATTAGAGACAAAAAGAGCCATGAAAGAAGAGATTGACAATTTGCTTAAACAAAACATCATTTCTAGTTGTCGGTCTTCATACGCATCACCGGTTTTTTTTAGTTAAGAAGAGAGATAAATCTAAGAAACTCATAGTGGACTATAGAAAATTGAACTCCGTCATATCTCCTGACAGTTACGCTCTTCCATCACTCAACGACCTAATAGATTTATTCACAAATATTCAATTTTCTATTGGGACCTCAGATCTGGTTTTCTACAAATTTCTTAAAGGAAGAGGATAAATTAAAAACTGCATTCATTTGTAGTGCCGGTTTGTTTAATTTTAATGTGGTCCCAAAAGGTCTCTCCACTTCCTCCGTAGCATTTCAAAGAATGATCAACAAAGTGTTTGCAGGGTTAAAATTTAATATTATGGCATGCTTCGTGGATGACTTGATTGTCTTTGAAAAATCTATAGACGAAAAGTTAGATAGACTTCGGAAAGTATTCACTCGTTTGCGAGAAGCCAATCTAAAACTAAATCCCTCAAAATCTCACTTTATGTATGCTGAACTACCAATCTTAGGATTCATCGTAGGACGCGAAGGGGTTAAGATAGATCCTAAACGAGTCGAGGCTATCACAAACTTTCCCGAACCAAAAACAGTTCGTGATGTACGCAGTTTCGTTGGATTGGCTAGTTATAATAGATTTATTGAAAACTTTTCAGTTATCGCGAAGCCCTTAATAGATTTGACTAAGCCTGATGTAATCTTTCAATTTGGAGATAAAGAACGTCAAGCCTTTAATATATTAAAGGAGAAGTTCGTTTCTGCCCCAGTATTAGCCATCTTTGATCCTGAAGCAGATGCTACCAAATTGTATGTAGATGCTTGTGAATACGGAATTGGCGCCGCATTAATGCAAATCAAAAATGGAGAGAAGAAACCGATTGCTTATTATAGCAGAAAAATCTCAGACCATGAAGCTAAGTCCTTAACGATCCCAGAAAAAGAGACCATGGCTTTGGTACAAGCCGTGTTACACTTCCATGAATATCTACTAGGAGTGCCTCACTTCTCTGCATTTACTATAGTTGTTGTGTTTGCTATTTAAGGAACATGAAAAATCTAAAAGGAAAATATCTTCGTTGGTTGATAAGGTTACAATCTTACAACTTTTCGATTAAAGCGATAAGAGGTAACCCCTCCAATCGTCATTTCGACTGCATGTCCAGATTTCCTACGCAGACTCTAAGTGAGGAAGATAATGCAAATCGCGAAGAAGGACTTTGTATAAATACAATGAAGATTGACGCGACTGATGTAATCAAGGCACAGAAAGAAGACAAATATTTTGGTAGAATACGCGAATTAGTAAGGTCTGATCCTACTAATAATGAGGCTCGTCCTTATGTATTAGTAGACGAGGTGTTACATCGTAAAGCCAATAACGATTTAAAACAATGTGTTCCACGATGTATGATCCTTGAAATTTTATATGCTATCCATACATCATGTCTAGAAGGCGGACATCTTGGCAAAGTATTTTCTCGTGTCAATGAGCGATTTTATTGGCCTCGAATGGGATTCGATATCAAACAGTATATTAAGACATTTCGCGAATGTCAAGAACGTAAAGACTCAACCACTACACCATTAGAGTTGCATGAACCAATTAAACCACTAGCTCCTTTCCATACCTTAAATTTGGAAGTATTTGGCCCACTGCCCCCTCTAATGGTTATAAGTATGTCATCACCGCTGTCGATATGTTTTCAAACTATGTAGTGGCACGACCATTAAGAACAATAACAGCCAAGAATGTTGCAAAGTTTTTATTGGAGGATATTATTTGTTATTTTGGTCCACCCCGCCATATATTGTCAGACCTTGGTTCTAAATTTCACACACAAGTAACTAGCGAAATTATGACTGTACTCGGTATACATCAAAAGTTTAGTATTAATTACCATCATAGAATAAATTCACGAATGGAGAAATATGATCAAGCTTTGGTAAACTATTTGAAGAAATATGTGTCTACTTCTCAGAAAGATTGGTCTCTTTTTGTTAGAACTGTTTTTTACTCTTATAATACTATAAAACACAAATCCATCCTTGTTCTCCTTTTAAATTGGTGTTTGGTAGAAAGGCTGAATTAGGACTCGAACTCGAGACTCCATGCCGAACCCCGTATGGAAAACTCGTGAAAAAGAATCTTGGTCGTATAAAGAAATTAGCACAAAAGCCTTAATTAGTCAGCAGTAGAAACAAAAAGCCAAAATTGATAAGCGTAGGAAAGCCCATACGTAAAAAGAAAATGATTAGACCTCAGTACAAATTTGGTAACTAAGCCGGGGTTATTTCCTAAATGTATGCAACGTGCATCTTTAAGAAAGTTAATGTTGAACGAACGAAGTTATATTGTCCAAGTTCTCTAGTTTCAACCTGATCGAATGGTTTGATCATATCATATTTAAAAAAATGTTTAAATTATCGCGATAGGCGTAGGAACTTCTAACGTGTAATTCAATGTTGATGCAGGCTTTCTGAAAGAAATGTTATATTAATACCTAAATAAATAATTAAGTAAGAAAATGGGTATCCAATCAAATATTTATATGTATAGAAGGAATAAATAGAGAAAAAAGTAGTTTAGAGAAGCAGTGGCGGCGTAAGGCAAACTGGGGCCCGGGGCCAGTGAAGTAGATCGAACAATCGTGATTTATACACTTCTGTTTTTGACATTCATTTACATAATCATTTTTTCTGTTTACTCCTCCCCATTTCCCGTCGGTGTGTGTGTTTCGATCATTTTAATCTGATATATATATATATATATATATATATATATATATATATATATATATATATATATATATATATATATTAAACAAATGGGGTGACATTCAGCATCCCTGTCTATTTTTTTAATACTTAGAACCGCCTTTAGGCTGGTATCTAAAAATAAAACTGGACCAGGACTTACATTGCATATTGTTTTCTTTTTTATTGATTTTTAAACAAAGGACACAATTTAAAAAAAGGATGAGGGATACAAGTTTAACGAAAACTACAACCCAGGACAGAAATAACATAATCTTAAGAACAAACAAAAATTTACAATCAAGAATCCAGAATTTATCCTACACCTATACTACCCGAGTATCAACGCGTACTGTAATTAGATGGAATGGTGGAAGTAATACTCCTAATAATACATTTACAGACAAATTTACTTACAAAATGTAACAATGAGCTGATATTGCAAAAATTGCAAATAATAATATAACCGATGCGATTTCTAAATGTAAGCTCTATGTTTTCTAGAATTCTTTGTTTGGTTCTCGCCTTTGGTGTTTTTCATGTGCAATTTTTCATATGAGTCAGTTTATTCACAGTTTCTCCCTGTCTGAATTTGCGCTACATGGGTCTTATTTTATTAGATTTTTCTTCTACAATTAGCCCCATTCATTTTAACATTAGGTTCCTCTCCAGTGATCATACACACTTTTTTTAACCGAACTATCAGTAAATAATGGCTAGAATAGATTTCTCTCCTGCGTGTGTTCATTTATCTTTCACTAGATTTCTCTCCAGTGATAATGTACGATCTATTTATTCCCACTACTTTTGCCGAAGTATCAATGAATAGTTAAGCACTAGAATATTTCTCTCCTGCTTGTCTATTTTACTACTGTTTCCAGATTTCATACTTGTTTTATGATTATATTATTTTGTATTTAATAATTCAGTCATGTTTATATTCTGTCACTTATGACTATTTCCATTACCTCTTACTAATATAGTATTAGAATATAACAAAAAGTCCTGAATGTATTGAATAATTGGGGATATATTATAGATTACATATGTAAGCACAGAATTCTACTACGAGTTATACCATCCTACTTTTCATTACCAGCTATCACCAGTCAATTGACAGATCTTAACGGCTTTTTATTACTCTTTTGGTACTTTTGTATTTTTATTGCCTTTACTTGAAACATGAAACTATTTTCGACAGTAGTTCCACTACCGTATTAGCCTGTGTTCCACCAACATTCAGAATGATACCTACCTTGCTCTGGTAGCGGCAAAAGTCTCAACTATATTATCAAAATCCAAAGTGGATGCTAGTTCATTTTCGATAGAAAGAATGTCCAGATTCGTGAATCTTTCTTGATTCATTGTGGAACGCAAGTATGATTTTATCAATTTCATTTTGCTGAAAGACCTTTCACATGATGCGACAGATACGGGCAGTGTTATCAAAATCTGAAGAGCGGTTGGCAAACTTTAGTAAATTTCAAGCTCCATTGAAGATACATATTTCAGGATGCCTTATGGGAAAAAGTCAAGTTGTTCTTTAGCTTTCTGAGCACACCTTAGTGAACGGATTATATCCTTACAATCCTGAAATAATTCTAAGCCATCCAGGTCATTCGGGTAGAACAAAGCCAAATCAGAGCAACATGTTTTTTGCCTTTACTCGCTCTCATCATCTAGCTGCTGCACAACGTTGGCCATAGAACACAGGAATCCAAATCTGTCGTTGAGGTCATGCATGTGAATAAAGTGATCATACATTTGTTGTCTCATCTCGTCTAGAATTTCGTTGATAGAGTGCTTCACTTTGGCCTGTGCAGTCAGGGGTTCATTCTTTGCTTCTCCAGGCATGCATTTCTTTCTCCTGTGTGTATCCACAGTTATGTTCCATGCCCTACAACTTTCTTCAGCTGCAGATATGATTTCCTTGCCCAGCTCAAGGCTCCAGGTATCAGTGGTGTCAACCAGGCTCTGTAACTGAATTAGAGTTTGATTGAAACTCATATCCCGAATTATTAAAGGAATTTTTGGATCCGGTCAATATATGAGAGATCTGCAGACCAGAAATACGAGTATAGTAAAGCGATGAAGTTAAATGACTGGATGCTTGCAAGAAGAAGACCAACATCTCTCTAGTATTAAGTGTTTCAGTCGAAGTGTCACGCAGATCTTCCAACAGATCAACTACTTCATCCAATTGACTAGAAAGTGCCTTCAAAGATTCTGCTTTTGAACTCCATCTAGTGTCAGTTTTACGTTTCAGACCAATCTTTACGTGATTTTGCAGCACATTCCATCGGTGAGTAGATCTAGAGAAGAATACCAAAAACGTTCCATTGCTCCAAACAAAGTGTTCGCCAAAACGTTAACGTGCGCAGCATATAACCCAAAGGTTCAATGAATTATTGTCACAAGGAACGAAAATGGCCAAAGAACTTATATTTCGTATCAAAGTGTGAACTCCAGAATATTGCCCTGTCATTGTAGGCTGATTTTATCACAAGATTGGCCTCTGCAATCTTAATATTAAGCCTATCACGTTGTAGTTACTTCAGTATTTCAGCAGAAATACTCTCAGCAGTATTTCCTTCGACAGATATAAAATCAATAAATGCTTCCCGAACTGGAACAGAATCACGTTGTATGTCAACAAATCGAATGATTTGTGACAATTGTTCCACATGAGAACAGTCAGAAGTTGAATTAAATATATTTTGAATATTTATCAGGAAGTATTTTGAATATTTGAACACTTGTTTTCTTATTGAACATTTTCTTCACTCTAAATTTGTAGGCTGAAATATAAATTCATACGCCAAAAAACAAGAGCAGAAATGGGGAAACCAGCTACGCAAAAGGGTTTCACTCGCTGAAAATTCGACTTGTAAAGGACAGAAGAAAAACAAGTGAATCTGCGACTATAGCGTCTGCACCAAAGAGCTTCCAGTTAGCAACAGAATGCTAGTACCCTAATATAGCATTACGTTCATCCCTTCTTTCTGAACTAATATGTGAATAAATAAATAAACAGTGATGTTTTAGGAAGCAGGCTAGCAGATGGGTCCCCATTACTTGCATCATAAGACCTTAGAATGTAAACACAATATACTTTGACTTTCTTTTATTACATTTTAATCTACACAGGCAGTGGCGTAGCATACTTTTGCGGGCCCCCCGCAAAGTCAGAGAAGGGGCCCTAGTTGTAAAGCCGATAGAAGAAAGGTTAAGGTTCTACTTCTTTAAATCTTTATTCATCGCAAAACTTCGGGGGCCCCTATACCTCGGGTCCCCCCCGCACTGCGGGGGTTGCGGGGGCAGCTGCTACGCCACTGTACACAGGTTTTTCCTTTAAATTTCTCTGAGGTTATTGAACAAAGTGAAACTTTTATTTTATTCATATTTTAATTCACATACATTTTTTTCCTTTAAATTTCTTTGGGGTCCCAAGAGAGTAAGGCCCAAAGCTTATAGCTTGTGTAGCTTATACGGAAATCCGGCACTGATTAGCATTATTAGAGAGATATTTCTGTTGTTTGATCCGTCATTTGGTGTAATATTGATTGACAATTAATTGCGTTTCCTCTTAGGGAAGGTGCGGATTCTAAACCTTGACAGCCTTTGAACGGCTCATGCTAACAAAGTTCCTTTGTAAATATTTTTTACCTACCGCCGGGGGCCCCCAGAAAGTGGGGCCCGGGGCGAGGGCACCGTTCGCCCCGCCCTTACGCCGCCACTGTAGAGAAGTACAAAATGGTTTTAAATCCATGCATGGTCGGAAACCCTGCTATAAAAAAAGGAGAAAAGAGAATAAGAAGAAAATATATAAATATATACAACTAAGGAAACAGCTTGATTCCTTGCGTAGGTATTATATTCCTGGTGTTGACAGACAGACCGATCGCCAGACAGACAGACAGACAGACAAACAAAAAGAAAAACACCAAGAGAAAGAAAAGAGAGAAGTGGTTAGACAAACAAAAGTTATTTTTATTTGCTAAAGGTAAAACTTCCGTTAGAAGAATTGAGAATCGCATTAATGAGAATATAATTACAAAGAGAGAATAATAATTAAAAAACAGAATCGCCTTTGTATTTTGTAGGTAAAGATAGGCTCTTGCCTTCGCAGCCTCATTTGAGCTTAGTGAACCACTTGCCTTGATTGGCAAGATGGAAGAAAACATATCATGAAAGTTTTTCGAATTATTTTTGCAGTTCAAGGAGTATGTAACAAACTAGATTTAATATGAGTGAAAACGATAAATATTAGAAGGTTTGCACTCCCCTCCTTGGAAAATATCTTATTCTTAAGCGAGGTCGTGTGTATATAAAGTTGGTTGACTAAAGTTGAATGGATCTGCTAAGGTTAAGTAGGTTTACGTGCCCTCCTTGATGCTCTCTTGGAGCTCCATAATGTGACATATAGTCAACCCAATTTAAAACCAATCGACAGAGTTTACTGATAAATCATGGAGGACAATGATTCTATAATAATAAAGGCCGTGGTATAGGAGGTCATTATAATAATAGAGGCCAGCGGTGATAGACAGATTAACAATAAGGATAGAACTCTCAAAATGTAAGACCTATAGATAAAACTCAAAAATAAGCGAGCATTGGTATTTTTTATCTTATTCATTGTATTTCTTTCAATTTTATTTTCTTTACTTTTACTGTTTAAATTTCTGCGCAGGTAATTAGTAGTTAGAAGAGATAGCTAAGGAAATAAAAATATATATAAGGGACTGATATAATAATTTATATTCCCTTATATCATAAGATAACCAATCATGAATCACTGAGTGCTTCGTCCTCGTATAACAGAAAGGTGTACGTTTCCATATTTCTATTAGTATTATTTTACTCTAAATCATTAGATAATGAAGCAGTGAGAACGATGAAATTGTCATTTGAAAACAGAAACAGAAAATAAAAGAACACGAGCAACAATAATTTTAATTTTGTATAATCATGTTTTGCTTCCTTTTACAGATAATGCCTCTATAAATTGTCATCGGTCGTAAGTAATTACGTCTTGCTTTGTTTGTATTAATGCAATGCAACATAATACAAAAAGGTATATTCTATAAAAAGGTATTATAGTTACATACATCATTGTATTACAGATACTGCAGATGGATGAAAATTCACATTTCACCGTTTGTTTGAGCACTATAGGTAGCCCCGAAATACCTGTGTACCCCTCCCTCTTTATTTTTTGGATTGGCATGAATGTAGGTATAGTACTCTGTTACGAAGCAAGGACGCCTTCTTCCCGTTTACTTCTTTTTATTTCCGGCCTCATCCAGCAACGTTCTGTACCTTTTTTTAAGGTATCTCTCTCTAAGCAAGTATATGTTTTGTAATATATTTCATGCTTGTTAAAAAATATATTGTGATATACTTCATATTTGTTAAATCAAACATTGTTCTTTTCTCAACGATCTTACTTCATAACAGTATTATCTGCTATTATGTAATAGTGTTTTCTTGAGTAGTTTCTACATTCCGGAAGTAAGTTATCTACTTCCTTATTCAACTGTTATCAGCACACACTCTCAGGACAACAATCTTTATCTATAATTTGTATGCAACGAAGTGCGTTACTTTCAAAAGAAGAAGGTTCTAAGATACAAAAATCACCATCATTACTAATTGAGATGAATCCTCTACTATTGGAATTAGGTCAAGTTGAATGGCAGCAGCCTTACTCAGAAAGTTTTCATGCAATAATAAAATGTTAACTAAATTGTACCGTACATTAAAACAAATCAATAGTCATAAGCATTCTATAACCTGGAAACAATATTAAGATTAATAATTAATTAACATCCATTAATAGGCATAGTTCATTCATCATTGCTAATTACAAGGCAGTAGTCACTATAAATACCTTTTATTTCCTCAAGGGTGCATATTATGAAAACGTATTCACTTTCAGACCACTAAATTCATGGTTTGGATTGGTCCTATTCTGATGGGATCTCTATTTCAGCAGTAAAGGAACTGCTTTCCACCTTACTTACACCAAATAGCAAATTATACTGCGAGGAAAATTAATAACATTAAATGAATTCTAAAGTTATATAATCGAAGCTGAAAATTTAAAGAATTTAGGATGCTCTCGGATAGGAAGCCTGCCGTTCTCGAGTGAGCACGGAATTGCTTTTGATATTGTGTTACAAAATGGAGGCTGATCCTTGTTCGCCCACTGCTCTATTTCTAACTCTGTTTAGACGTTTGTCTTTAATCATGACCTTTAAATTGTTATCTAATTGTCACCATTAAATTAGCTAAAAACAAAAAAAATATTATTGTACCACTGGCTAATAAGGAATATGTGCTCCACAGTAGCCTCTCCCAAGAAGGCTTCTGCGTACGAGTGCTCTTACTCTGACCGCTTTAGGTTGGATGAAGCGTCAGTCCTAAGAGTGATTTCCATTTCCTAGACAGTTTGACCCTTACCTGTGCTGACTATCTGAATATATCAAATGTTATTGAGTTATCCGCCTTACTACTCCTTATTAACGTACTATTATGAACGTTATATTGCTTTGATTACAGATGAACTTTGATTACAGATGATAATGTAGTTATGGTGATATTATTAGTACATAATTATATGTATTGCGCAAGTTATCTTTCAGGCTAACGTTGATTATCTTTGTATTATTGATTAATATTGATTTACTGTTGTTTTATCATTAGAATTGTAGAAGTAACGTTATATAATTGCTAGATTTATTTGAATATGTATATGTAATAATTATTTAGTTAAATTGTTAGATTATTATATATTTTGCACATTGTCGATATATATATATATATATATATTTTTGCACAAGATGCTATTAGCTTATGATGATTTTAAGCAAAGACCGAGTCATTATCATTCCTTATGTGTAATATATATAGAGAGTGTTGACTTCGTTCACATATTTTATATAAGAACACTATGTTCAGTAACTTATAGGCTAACTTATTAATTAGTATATTACTCCTAATAGTATATTACTTATGGATACAGTTAGCACACATATAGATATAACTCCCTTGAGTGCACTAATTTTGAAAAAAAAAAAACTAAAATAAAATAAAACAAAAACACTCAACAAAACCTTGCACATGAAACATGCATAAAACCTTTGCGTTGCATCTGTTATATAACTGATAATAAACTATATTGTGATAATAAGAAAAGTGAAAAGGAAATCAAGCAAGTTATGTCAATACTACATATTACACTACTACATGCATTACATGTCATTACTCATGCTACATTCCCTCTAATTACTAATTCTACATATACTCCAGACTCCATGCATTCAAGTCTTGTTCCAATGTGTAGGTGTTAATTGGTAAAATTCTTCAGTCCTCTCACATCCACTTGCTGAGAGCATGCGAGGTGAATTAACAACATTCCCCCAGGGACACCCCTGCCTAACGAGTTTAATTAAAATCACGCTAGAGTCAGGGTTGCCCCTAACGGAAGTTATTAGTAATCAACATAGTGCCATCAACCCCATTGCAGACTGTAAGGGTCCATCCACACACCAGACAGGGCGTTACATCATGCAAACATCTATGGTATAGTTTAACTTTCTGCTACCGGCGTCCCCGAATAATTGGCGTAAATTTTCCTAAATTGTTCCGGAGGTATTTTGAGCGGCCAGTGAGTGTGTCCTCTTAAATGTCATTGAATGTTGATGAATGCCTTCTTCCTCTTCAACGTGCATTCTAACCTTATATTCTAAGTTCTTACTCATTAGTGTTCTTATCTTAATAATTATGGTGGACAACACCGTGTGTTTTCTCGAGATTTTCCCGTTTCTTCTCACTTCCTTCATTTCATCATTTTCATTCATTACTCATCGCCACCGTCTCCATTAGCCTAAGAGGCATAATCATGGGACGTAATTCAAGAAATTCAATTCATTTTCATTATCTAATAAATTTTATCGCACTAATTTATATGGTACAACATGGTATTTAACAAAAGAAAATAAAGTAAATTTGCAATAATCTAGTTCCTTTCTATACAGATAAAAGCTTGTTTTGCCACAAGTTGTAAGTACAATCAAGTTATCTAAAATGTATTCTCATTTCCAGCCGACGACAGACCCCTATTATCTCTTAATACAAATTCTATTATTAAAAGACACAGGTAGACTCTTGATTAGGTAAAATAGACAAATAACACCATAAATAATTAATCATATGAACAGGGGTTTGCCTAATATCAATTGTGTGGATTCCTTTTATCTATTTACTATTTTAAGAGAAATATATATATATATATATAAAGAGAGAGAAAGTCTATGCAAACATTTGCATGCAAACATTTTATACTCTTCAACTTCACTATTACTTTATCTTATGTAACAAATCATTACGTAAAGTTGGAAGCCCGGAACACTTTATCATCACAAAATTCCAACGACTCGCTATCAGCAGAACAAGGTCACACATATGAATGAACAGACAAATGCATTATTATGCGGCTACGCATGCACTTTAGATTATACTACCAACGTTTTCATACTCATAAAAAAACAAGGGGTGAACAAGAATATAAAATAACAATATAAGAATATAGAATAAATTATTTATCCTTCCTTACTATATATCCATTCTATTAATTGTGTTGTGTTGTTACAGAAGTTATAATTAAGTATTGATGTATTAAAATTCGTTAATGGTGATTAATATTATTGTTATGTATTAATGATTTGGATTTGTTAATAAAGTTTATTTAGTTGTTATTTAGAGCTTATAAGATTATGAATTAATATATTTTCAATTGTCTTTTCATGAGTAACTCTAGACTACGGCTCGAGAGGCGTCTCGTTCAAAATTAACGGCCAGCACTAGAAGGGGATACTTCAAAAAAAATGGTTAAATCTTCAGACATTTGGAACAGCTATTGGACGGACAAGTGAATGACTGTGATTTTTACAAGGATAAGTTCACCCTTCAAAAATAGTATTCCTGGAGCACCTGCAGTATCACTAATGTATTATTCGTTGTAGTCTATATGATGTTTGGTAGGACTAAGGAAAAGACATTCGAAAATGCCTATTTACTTATCTGGTTAACGAAACTTTCCTTTTCTTGTACTCGTTTTAATACTTTCGTTTTCGTTTTAATACTTTCGTTTTAATACTAATTCTACATCATTTTTTGCTTAATCCTTCACTTCACTAAATAAATGCACTAAATTGCACTAAATAAACGCCACCCAAATTTTACACTGTACACCACCTACGTGGCATACCTTCTGAATCCCTAATATCGAATATTGAAGAACAATATTACACTTCGATACGAATCAACGTTTCCGACCAACGGATTTCCACTAATAAATTGCAGCCACCAATCGAATAACAGAAAACATATTTTCAACCCATATTAGGCGTTATGGGTTCGCTTGCTAACATTAGTAAGAATTAAAACGTTCCATCCCCACAATATTTTTACTAGTATATCGGTATCGCGCATAAACAGCTTGAAAGAATATAAATTGTAGAATTAAGTATACCCTATCTTGGTTTAAAACTCATACTTACAGATGGAAATATTGCTGCAACTTTCTTCGTTGCATTCACACAAGTTCCTGTAATAGCATTTTAATGCGTAAACAGGAAACCCCTATTGAAGAATTGTGGTTGTCCACGGCGTAGCTCATAATACTTGTTATCTAATATTTCCTCTGATGTAACTCGTCTATGCATGAAATTGTACTGTTTTTATTCTATTTGTCTGTTCAATTGTCGTGATGTTTTGAAATAGCCCCCTGGAAACGTTGATTCCAGGTTGATTCCATGTTGATTCAAAATTATATTAAGGATACGATTTAGTTCCTGAATACAAGTACTCTGAGGTTCGATTCCCCCTCGTCACAGATCGACAATCTCTCTCCTCGCTCCATTGGCTACTTAAAGTAAATAATAGGAGAAAGGGGAGACGATTGCACCTTAATCGAAAGGTTACAAAAACGACTGTTGCTCCTGCTCCTCCTAAATCTAAGGTTGCAGATAACCGCCTATTGCAATATCCTTTGATGCCGGCAAGAAATTTATAATATGTGAATGATTAAACTTCTTTAATTGGCTGAATTCGGTATACCTAAAAACTCGCCCATGACCAGGCGGAAGTAAAAACCACTAGGTGTGAAGGTCCCAAATCTAACTAAGTATTGGTTCGATTCTCCGAAGTTCCCGAATAATAAACAACAAAGGATCCTTTTCCTTCCTCGCTCCTTTGAATACACCTGTAAACCTTTTATAACGCACAAAAAAGTAGAAAGGAAAGAGAGGATTATTCATTATTTTGGAGGGTTACTTAAAACGAAACAGGGTTCCAATAAATTTTAAATACATGACATGTAGACTCAAGGCAATTTCTACGAGTAAACTCAATATTGAACTATTATTCGTTGTTTGTCACGCTTAAAATAATATAACCTATAGTAAATTAAAATTCAAGATCACAATATCAACAGTTTGACGGTAGTCCCCCCTTGAATCTACATGAACTTAAATATTGGAAATTCTTTATAATAAATTAACAAATCAATGGTAGTCAATAATAGTAATTCAACCTTTGTTGATATCTCGAATCCTTATGTAACCAAATCTCTACTAGCTATGTAACTGTAGAGATCTCTATTTAAATCCCATTAATAATTTACGTTAATAATTACTCATTACCAATTACTTGGGGTGACTAAATTGTAATCATTCATTTATCTTTGAAACCAACGAAACAAGGCTGTCTTGCTATGTAATTACCACAAATTATGTATTGGCATATCTTCTTTTCCATTCATCTTAGGTGCCGATCTCTTAATCAATGGTTTATGTTCTCTTATTTCATTCAATCACTTCATAAGCACAATATTGAATTAAAATATATGTGCGATGTAATGAAATAATGCAAACTATTGTGCTCCTGAGTATATTACATTGTTACTAATTATAACAATACTATTTCTTACTTACTTGTGTAGTGTTAAATTTCTAATGGAACCCTATTTCGTTGAATATGAGATGGTACATATCTCACTAGATTGTAGTATTTAACGTACTTAACCGTATATTAATACTTACTGTTATTAAAGTTCAGAATTTGCCATTAGTGGATCTACTGTACTAAAGAAACTGAATTGAATCTAAGATAGTGTGCTGAACATTATAAAATCACCGTTAGAATTATAAACCGAACGGTTCTCTGTTATTGCCCAGTAGTCTAATTCACTCTCTGTCATTACTTTATTCTCTGTCCTTTTTGCATATATTACAATTCCAATAAAATGTGGATGCTTGTCGTAAAGGTTTTTATGCAAGATTTTTTTTAGTAATGAATCTTTTGAACTAAGAACCGTTAGTTGTTAATGAACATTTTGTAGGTTGTTCTCCTGTTGCATTCTTGCAATCGTAGCATTTGTGACAATTGAGAAAACTGAATTTTTCTCTTAATGTAGCATGTTCAATATGTGATTGACTTTTCAACTTTAGTGTAGTATTTCATTCGAGTGACTACTTGCAAATTTTAGCACATTGAAATGTTGTTCATCTTTACTTTGATATAGTACATTGGTAATGTTATATGATGTGTCAAACTAAAATATTTTTGTTAGTTGATGTTACTCATAATCACTAAAATATTCTTGTTAGTTGATGTAACTCATTCATAATCACCTGTATTTCCATTTTAGTTGTGTTATATGAAGGAACAGAGACACCATTTTGTTATAAACGTTCTCTGTGTTATTGTAAAGAAAAGATGAAATGCGACTATGCTGACAACAGGCTCATAAGTAAACATGACGTATGCTTTCTTCACTTTGCGAAAACATTTTTTTTAATATATTTTTTTACGAGGGTCACTCGGAAAGTAAGGATATCTATGTTCCAGCTTCAACGCTCGCTTCTTGATGATTTTCGAGGTCGAAAATTATGAAGCAGTGGGAATGTGACCCTGAGTTCAAAAATATGGTTACAATGCTCTTTATTGAAGGAATTGAAAAAGATAATTTTGATTAATATGCATTTTAAAATACATTTTTCTCTCTTGACTTGCTACAAGCTAGCAACAGAAAAAGGAAATACGTAAAACCTTCTGAAGGTGACTAATGTTGCTTCTGCTGCGCAATTTTGTAGGAAGTTTACTGGTCGAAGGTTACTCATAGTCATCCTACAGGATACATAAACATGATTTTGGCAACGTGACACCGCATTAATATGTTGAAATTGGTTATATAGTTATGAATCTATATATAAGTCTAGAAATCACGCTATTGAATTCTTCCGGCTGTGACAGTACACGTATGTACATGTGTGTCACGCCACGTATTTTGGGTGCGGCAGTCTCTAAGAGCCAATCAAAATGCAAAAGAGCAATAAGTTTCCATATTTGTGGAGATAATAAAACGGATGTACTGACGGATAGGAGGCTTGGGTGGGTCCCTCGAGAATAATATAAAAGAACCTCAAGGTCACAAACGGTTGTTCAGAAGTTCAGAAGTTCCGAGGTCCAGAGGTGCATAGGTTCGAGACGTCGGTTGTGACCAGACAGAATCATCGTCAAAGTTTCTAAGAGTTACAAGAATACTACCATAAGGTATGTATAATCCCTTGTTGCATCATAAAATTCAAGTTTAGAGATGTCATGCAGTACTTCAAAATGATTTGTGTACCTACCATAAAACTTTCAAGGTTAAGGACTGAAGTCGCATATTCGTATTTCATCTTCCGTTTCTTCTAACTTAAATATTTGAATATCTAGCCTGTTAATCAGTCTATATTAAGGTATCAAATGAACTATCAGATATCAAATTACTCTTGTTGAATTACTAAATTAAATGTTGTTGTATATTACAATTTTAGTTATGTAATAAACTTACCTTTTATAAATGATGTTGTCATTCCCCTAGATTAAACCACTTTTTCCCATTAAAATAATGGTGTAATTTAAGTATATTTCTTTCGTGACACCCGCTAAGATATAGCGTGAGCAGTTCTCAATAAAATGTGGAAATTAACGAGCTAAGCAAATAGAAAAAGAGACTGCACATCGTCACACAAACGAAGGCAAAGAAACCTAACCCAACCAGATTAAAGATGAATTGCTTACAGCATACTGATCGTGGTTCAGTGGTCGACGCGCTCGGCCAGTAAACTGCAGGTTCTTAGATCGAATCCGCTTCGGACAATTTCTTTTTACTTTAAGAATTGATCGGCGATGACACACTTTCTTTGTATTCAAATATTTGAATACTCAAATGTTTCAATACTTGAACTACCAAATCTTCAGGAATAATAATAGTAATAATAATAATAACTATCTCGTAAAAGATTAAAAATTAGAAACTTTTTATCGCTCAGGTCATACCAATGTAAGCAGAAACGTGACATCAGGAAAATAATATATCGGTTTTGTTTAATGTTACCAATGAGAAGAGGAATTCCTCATCTCGATTCTTAAACAAAAAAAAAATGGGTTGAGACTTAATGTTTTACATTCGAGATGGGACAATGCTAACTCAAGTTATTGTCTCGCTTTGGAGATGAGAATCGAGACGAGGCGCAGTGTCGTACACATTTCTCGTCTAATCTCGATTCTCAAAACAGTGTATGCCACTCTTTAAGTAGCAATTGCTCTATAGACTGAATCTTTTACGTTATTTTGATACTTTCTATTTCAGAGCTCACTGAATTATGGTCTGTGTATATTTATTGTAGCAAAGCTTTTATAATTACATCGGCATATTCTACAATGTAGTTTATTATATGCATTACTGTTCAATGATATTCAGTTATTTTTATTAGAGTCTTTTTCCATAAAACGTACAGAAGATTACTTTCAACATGAAACTTTAGTGGAATTCTTTCGTTTAAATCTAGGTAGTTGCAGAGATGTGTCTTGAAGGTATGGACTCTCTTCCACAAAATCCCAAACTTTATGTAAGTTTTGTCAAATTTTAGGGCAACTTTAAAACTTTTATTATTATTATTATTATTATTATTATTATTATTATTATTATTATTATTATTATTATTATTATTATTATTATTATTTTATTATTGAAGAGTTTTTATTTAATGGTTCAACCTGTTCCACCCAGTTCCAGCCTAGTAACCATTGTGCTGAACAAACACCCTGTGCGTAGGTTTTCTCCGGGTACCGCTTCCTCCCACTTTATTTAGTCAAATATTTCTTTATTTCTCATCATCGACGTCTTCTGTAGCTTAGCCGGTATAACCATTACTTAAAAACAAATTTTCTTATGGCTCTTGTGAGTTCAATATCCCTACTCTTTACATGAAATCTGCCTGGAAACTTTCCGTTTTTAACATTTAGCTAGTTGTTGGGACGTATGCAGAGGATATGTCCTGATGGTCCTGACACTTCTCTCCAATCCCGACAAAATTATGACTCATACTAGTCCTTAAGTATGACCTTTTTGTATTCATGAATTGTTTGCCAAACACGTGAAGTATTCAGAGAGTAGGAATCGATATTGTAGACTGACGTCATGTTGTTAGTTTTTACCCTGTAAAGAAAGTCGTTTCAACTCTAACTTGTAAGAACGAAGGAAATTGACTATTTTAAAGTTATTACATATCAGGAATATCAACATTGTAAATTATAAGATTTACCTGAATTTCCTCGAAGGGAATCAAACCGCGGAAATTTAACTCACGAACCGAATGATCAAGCCACTACCCTAAGACTACCCTAACAGAGTTAAGAAACACACTTGTATGCAACGAATTGCAAACGTTTACGATTCCAATATTTTATTAACAATGAAACACGGATTTTGGTATTCTCGTTTTAAAATTATTTCCAGTAACCTTGAACGACAGGGACATGAACACAGATACATCGAGGATATTTAATATTTCAAAGGCTCTCCCACCGGGAATCGAATCTGAGACTCCGCCTGCTGAACTATCTAATGGGTGGGGTGCCTGGTTCGTTCCCAAGGCAAGTAAGCTTGAGACGGATTTTCTTGGGGCATTCCCACTTTCTCATTTAACCAATTCGCCCATCATAATCATAGTCTTCCTCAACCTAACAGGCATAATCGTGGGATATTAAACGTAAAGATTACATTTTCAAGCTGTTAACCCAAGCCAATCAGAACCGAAAAACATATGTATTTTCTATTGCTCTTTAATGTGTTTTTACTAAAAATATATACAGAAAAAACATTGGGATTCGTAATTCCATTTAAACGTGAAACAGCAGACTCATAATAGCTTAGCCTAAAACGAAACCAGTACATATTGTTTGAAGATTTTCAAAAATATATAGACACATTCTGAAAAGTGGAAATATAGTGTCTGTTTTGAAACAATAATGAATCAAGTTACGGTTCTTTTACTGAAATAAACAAACATATTCTGTTTCAAGTTTAAACCGAAAGCAATGCAGTTAACCCAGAGATATCGTGGGTGAATACAAACTTGACGCACGACCCACTGACACACCACCCACCGTGACCCACTCTGACCCAAGATTCACAGCGACCCATCCACCCACCGTGGCACACTCTGACCCACCACCCGCTATGACATACTGCGGCCCACCATCCACGATAAACCACTGACCCACTAAATACATTGTCATCAACTCTGACACATGATCCACGGCCTTTTGTCTACCGACTAAAGATTTACATTTGTAATACAACCAGGTATAGAAATTCTAACTAATCGATGTTTGAATTTCTACGGTTAATCTTTCAAGCACCGCTCTGTTACAATAATGGTGGATCTTACATTTACCTTATTAAATGGTAAAGTGTTTGTCATGGGCCAAATTTCGATGAAATTCAAATAAATTATCATAGTATATTTTTCTTGTTCAGTTATTGATAGTTTTCAGTGGAAAAACAGATAAAATTTTGAAAGTTCCAAATCAAGGTAAGTAGACCAACGTACAGAAGCTTACATTACAAATTTTGTATCTATTTTCTCACAACTTCATGGGTTGGTTGCCGTGTTCTCTAAGAGCGCCATATAATAAACAAGCTTCAGGAATTATTATAATAGAAAAGGTAATCAGGGGCGCATCCAGGGGGGCGATCGACTCCAGAAGAAGAAACTCTCTTATTTGATACATAAGTAAATACAGAGTTGGGAGCTCTTAAAAGTGACTCTAAGTAGCAGTATTACAACACAAAGCCCCCCTCCCCATCAGAAGTGCGTCCTGGATTCGTGCCTGATGGTAAGCATATATGGATATATGATGCGAACCACTGTATTGTTTGTTTCTCAGCCAATATCGAACGTTTTCGATTATTTTTACAAACTAACCAACTATCAATTTACCATATATCGAAGTGCCGCCTCTCCCCATAAAGAGAAGTTTAGTGCCGCCTCTCCGAAGTTTAGTGCCGAGAAAGTGCCGCCTCACCCCCATTATAATGAAAGCAATATGATAACATCCAAGTTTGAATTAAGACCTTAGTACCTAGGTATATACCAAATCCATTTCATTTGACTGCAATTTGACCGTAATGATTAGGCACACTTACTTACATTCATTTTTAAATAATAATTTATATATTACAGTGATTCAAAAAATGTATTTTCCTGTAGTTAGCTCCTCTAAATACTCACATGCTGTGCGCCTCGAAAGTCAAGTAGTAGTCCTATTGCTATTATTATAATTACAAATATCAATATCCAAAAATGCCTCCTTCCTTTTTCACATAGAGATACTCATCTCAGGTACATAAACAGAAACAACTGAGAAAGGGAAATTGAGCCCTTGAAAGTAAAACGTAGACAAATTGACCAGTGTTCAGAAGCATATTTTAAAATCATGCTCGACCCTACTCATAGGAGCTAAATGTGCGGTCTTGGTTAGTTTGAATTATCAGTTTCTCGCCACGTAGCATATATAAATACAGCAGAAATCAAGTAACTATTACTTTCGTTCTTCGTGGCCGAGTTTACTAGCGTAATGAGGGAGTAATTATAATTGCTTTTGGAGTGGGTTCAAACCCGGGCCAAGGATATTATTTCTATTTTTATATAAAAAATAATACTCAAAAGGCGATTTACTTACGTTACATGTGCAGGTTTGATATACGATTCCACTGTATAAGAAGCAGCATCAGCAGCAGTAGTAATTATAATTTCTTTTGGCGTGGGTTCAAACCCGGGTCAAAGATATTATTTCTATTTTTATATTGATAATAATACTCAAAAAGTGATTTACGTACGTTACGTGTGGAGGTTTGATTTACGATTCCACTGTATGAGAAGCAGCATCAGAAGCACCAGCAGCACCAGCAGTGGTAGTAGTAGTAGTAGTAGTAAGAGTATGAATAGTAGTAGTAGTAGTATTAGGAACGGTTTAGAAGCCCCACAGGGCTCTTTTTGTTCAACCTTGACTCCCATGATATAAATTTAACCTCATCTGCTTCTTCAATTCCAACAAAGTGACGATTTTCTTCTATTACAACTATAATACACAATCCATACACCAGAAGGTTTGGAGCGGGCCCGCAACAAGCCAGAAAAGTTTGGAGTGGTCATGAATATGTTAGGGGGGACAAGTGATTAAATATTATCTTACACATATCTATATTGTGTTTTGTGTCTTAGGGTCTGGAGGGGCCGCGAAAAGTTTAGAGGGGCCAGGTCCCCTAGCCCCTCTCGTTGCGGATCTGGTTTGGACAATCGCAAACTGCAATCAATCAGAAACGTGTTTTTAGTTTCTACGGCTAAGGTCCAGTGTTAAAAGAAATATATTGTTCGGAAAAGGCTGCCCACAATCCAGTGAGCATAGTGGGTCGGAGGGTGCGGGGTCACAGTGGGTCACGGTGTGTGGTTTGTCGCAGTGGGCCATATGCTGTTGACCCACGACTAGTGATGGACAGTGGGAATATTGCCGGTGGGAAGGAATTTAAAAAATTGGAATATTCCCGAGTTTTTTCCCTGGCCGGGGAAGGAATTTATTGCCATTTCGTTACTTTGTGTTCCACATTATAAGAACTATATTACTAAATACTTTATTTTAATATATTTTGACTTACATCTAGGTTTTAAACAATTTGGAGGTTAAAAAATTTAAGATTCTTTGACAGTACTGCATATAACTAAAATACGGTTTTTAAAGTTCCATTTCCATTTGCACTAAAAGTAGATTGATTATTTAGTATTGGGAGGCCAAAACTAGCAAAAAGGAGATGATTTACGGTAGAAATGAGTTGATAGTGGTGTTCAAGTAGTCAAGAAAGTATCGAACATATTTTTTAGGGCAGTAGGGAATTTGTACAAACCGTAAATGTAAGTCGAAGTGATTTAAATGAGAAAAGAAAGCGAATTATTGGTTACGAAGATAGAAAACAGCGTTCACTCGCTGACGTTAGCTCGGCAATGCTGCCTAAATTTAAGTTGGTAACGCAATTTAACGTATGAAACCATAAAACAACAACATCGGAATAGAATATCTCAAAAAGTAGGTGCAAAATCTGACCCACCAAGGCTAAACAACCGCCAAAAGTAGCAAAGTACTAATTTACAAATGATGGAAATAAACCATCTTGTAAAGTAATGTAGCAGTATGTAGAAATAGAAATGAAGTACTATTAATAAACCCAGAACCGCCGTTAGTAACAGACGTCGGTCTGTCACCTCTCTCTGTCTCGAATTTCTGAAGAGGTACTTGAACCTCTTTTACATGTGAATTCACGCATGTAATTTCGAGAAATGAGCAGAAAGAAAAGTCGTGTGTTGCAATGTTATATGCAAAATTATAAAGACAGGAAAATATCTTGCAAATATTGTGAACATGCATATTTATGCGCAAATGTTGACAAAATGGTGGGACATGTGTGTTCTGGCAGTTTCCCAACCTAATTTGTTCATAACATTAAAAATTTAATATGTTTATAATATTAGTAGTAGAAGATTAAAAAATCCACTAACATGTAAATTTAAACTGTTTAGCGGTTTAAAAGTATGTTTACTTACCAGTTTCGAAACATATTTACTTTCATAGAACATATTGTAAATAAATATCCATTTTGCGTACTCTCTAAATATAATAAAATATAAATAAAATAACACCGTTCAGAATATACATTCTAAAGACACCCCTAGGGACAACAGTAATAATATACTGTGAAACAAAAACGAATTTAACTTTGAAATCATAATATAGTAATAGAATATAATTTTCTATGTGATTGTACATAAATTCCCGGAACATTTCATTTTTTGCGAATCTTCCCGGGATTATTCCCGGAGAATAATCCCGAAAAATATCTTCTCGGGAATTTACCCATCACTACCCACGAGCCACTTACACTCAGAAAACTCGACCCTCTTGACCCACAGACCAACCGACTCACTGACCCATTCCAACTCTGATTGGCACTTTTCAGAATATCAGTTCATATCTTGGAAAAGTTCCAAACGATTTGTAATGGTTTCGTTTTAGGTTAAGGTATTATGTGTCTATTGTTTCTTTTTTGAATGGAATTACAATTCCAAATGTTTTTCTACATATTTTTTTGTGAAAACCCGTTAACGAGCAATACCAAATAGTACTATTTTCGATTGGTTACGAATTCGAAAATACTTCAATTGGTTTGGGTTATCAGCTTGAAAATCTAATCTTTACGTTTAATGTATCACGATTATGCCTGTTAGTTTGATGAAGACTGATTAAAGCAAGAAGATTATGATAGATGAAAAGGTGGAATGAGAAACTGGGAATGTTCCGAGAAAACCCACGAGCACGCTGTTGTCCGTCTCAAGCTTACTTGTCTTGAGAACGAAGTAGGCAACCCCAAGACCAGATAGTTCAGTAGATCGGGTCTCAGTTTCGATTCCCGGTGGGAGAACCTTTGAAATATTAAATGTCCTCGGTGTATCTGTGTTCACGTCCCTGTCGTTCAAGGTAACTGGAAATGATTGTAAAACGAGAATAACCGAATATAATAGAGAAAAGGTAGGGATATACTTTCGGTCATTGTTTAAATTCAAACTTGTATTCTCTGGTCTATAGTATTATATAATGACCAAAATCAGTGTTTCATTGTTAATAAAATATTGGAATCGTAAATGTTTGCAATTTGTTACATCCAAGTGTGTTTCTTGACTCTTACTTGAAAGAGTAGTCTTAGGGTAGTGGCTTGAGCATTCTTTTCGTGAGTTAAAGGTCTGCGATTTAATTCCCTCCGAGGAAATTCAGATAAATCTTATAATTTACAATGTTGACATTTCTGGTGTAAAATAACATTAAAAATAGTCAATTTCTCTCGTTCTTGCAAGTTAGAGTTGAAACGACTTCACTCACAGGGAAAAACTAACAATATGACGTCACAGTCTACAATCTCGATTCCTACTTTTTGAAAACTTTGCGTGTTTCACAAACAATTCATGAATACAAAAGAGTCATACTTAAGTCCTGGTATGAGTCATCGTGGAATTGTTTTTAAGTTCTTCCACTCTTACAAGAAATAATAATAATATTTTCATTCGCAATTTTCAACACCTTCCATATATTCGTTCTACAAAAGTTGGTAAATAGGAAATATTCTTTTTTATATTTGGATGTATATTTTCTTAAAATATCAATCCAATGTCTTTTACCCAAAGAAAGAGCGATACTATGTATTGTGATGAAGACAAATCCTACTTAGTTTCTGTTAAGGCATCCGAAGATTCGATTTTCATATTCTTCAGTAGCTGACACCTTTTTCCCAATCCTTTTCCTCCAAAGTATCCCTTATAAGGCAATTCATCCTTATAGAGGGTCCAAAAATTTTCTATTCATTTTTCTTAACTTCAGTATGCTTACTTGCATTCGAATACGACGTAATATCGAGGTCTCAAATATTCAGTAATAATAATAATAATAATAATAATAATAATAATAATAATAATAATAATATAGAAGACACATTCCGTATTAGGACAGATTGTTTTCAAATCTGTAAAAGGGCGTTTGGCAAAAGTTAGAAAATAGTCGGGATTGGAGAGAAGTGCCAGGACCATCAGAACATGCCCTCTGCGTACGTCCCTACAACTAGCTAAATGTTAAACCGAAAGTTTCCAGGCAAATTTCATGTAGAAAGTAGGAATATTGAACTCACAAGAGCCCTAAGAAAATTTGTTTTAAGTAATGGTTATGCCGACTAAGCTACAGAAGACGTCTATGATGAGAATGAAAGAAATAGTTGACTAAACAATGTGGGAGGAAGCGGAACCTAGAGAGAACCTACACACACGGTGTCTGTTGAGCACAATGCCTGGATGGAACTGGGTGAACCATTAAATTAACAACACTTCAATAATAATAATAAGAATTAGTATTATTATTATTATTATTAGTAGTAGTAGTAGTATTAGCAGCAGCAGTAGTAGTAGTTTTTTTCTTTTGCGGAGTGCGTTTCATTCCAAGCGTAACTTGGTTTCATGTGGAATACTGGGGTTGTGTGCGAGCATCGTTAGTTGGTAAGATATGTAAACCAATGAGCCCCTTTGATTGCGCTAGTAATAAAAAATGTTGTGAATTATATGAGAAGTGTTATAAACGACAATTGTTTTGCAAGATAGTAATTGCAGCTCTCTCATTATTAAAGGAAATGGACCATGCTGTTTCCGCCAAACCCGTTCCGAGTATTACGAGAGATTGAAATGCTGATAGTAGAAAATTAGTATAAGCCTGTGAAGGCTGTGTTGGAGATGAAACCAAAAACCAGGCCTTTAGGAACATTACCCAGGAAGAGATTATCAACGTTGTAAGACTTGACTTGTGCTTGAATATTATAAGATCTTTCTTCTACTCTTGTGAGAGGTAACTTGCCCGATTCCGAAACTATTCGTGTTTTTAATTTCATAGCTAAATCTGCAGTTACATCAAAGCTTCGTACATGAAGAATAACTTCCTCAAGTGCAACTTTATAATTGGATTTTCAGTAGACATAAAGGTAAAGTTATCTTCACTGCGGTGTAATTTTACACGTAAATTTACTTTATTAGAAAGCATACGATCTAAACTTATAATGTCAGTATGAAGACGTTCGTACATTTCAACTGATTTACTATTTTTCACCTTATTAGCACGTTTTTCAAAACCAGCATTTGTATTATCTAATTTATTAAAATGTTTTACAGTATTTTATGCCACATGGCACATGCTAAATGTGTTTGAGAAGCATCATAAGAATAATTTAATAATGTTTCAATGTATGCAAGATAACGATAAGGCCGTGATTAAGATTTAATTAATTTACCATTTAACGAAATATCAATTTGAATAAATAATGAATGTAGGAAATTATTTACTGGTGCAACAGTATCATCTTCAGTTAAATTTGTACCATCAGCTTTTGTGATTTTAGAACGTACATAAAGATATAGATATGCAGAATGAATAAATTCTCCTGTTTCTCCGGGAATAACAAATTCAATAGGTCCTTCTGATGTTAATGTAGAAATTAGGCGATATTCAGCATAGTTGCTTCAATAGCTGTTTGTGTCATAGGTATAGAAAAAAATCAAATTCATTAGTACAACATTATGAAAGGTATCGTATAAATATTTACGTTTTGTTGGTGGTCCATACTTTACAATTGCAAGAATCTTCCTTTTGCCTGACCGTCTCCTACCGCTACCAGTTAGCAAATGTCCAACTTTATTAATGGCTTTTTTTAAACTATCACCAGCTTCTTTTACACGTGGACGAACATTCTTTAAATGGACGATTTTCCAATACATCACGCGCAACTTGTATACCCGTTTGTAATGCCTGACGCCCTATAGTTTTTGCAGCTTGTTTATGAAAAAGTAAAGCAAAACGAAATAACGCTTTAAAGAAACTACCTATACCATGTCCCCTTTGATATACAGGTCCAGAAAAATATGGTATTCCACGACCACGATCATAACAAACACGTCTTGTTATTATTATTATTATTATTATTATTATTATTATTATTATTATTATTATTATTATTATTATTATTATTTAGCAGACGCGGGAAAGCGTTTAAAATGTAATGTTACGGTCAGTGACCCAAATCGAAATGGCAAATTTCGCCCTGCATGTTCTTTTAAGAGTATTTCGATTGTGTTAAATCCAAATTTTGCAAGTGGCATGTAGTGAATATCTTCAAATGTAATGGCTTACACTTTTCGTATTAAATATCAGAGACTGTTGCTATACGTAATAATGGTGCTTTTGTAACTAACTAACTCTATGGCCTATGGAACCCGGAGGTTCAGTGCCGCGTTCACAAAAGCTCTCCACTGACTTCTAACCTTAGCTAATTGCATCCAGTTTCTACTTTGTATTCCTATCTCTTCGAGATCCATCTTAATATTATCCTCCCATCTGCGCCTAGGTCTTCCTAATGGTCGTTTTCCGATTGGTCTTCCAGTCAAGACTTTGAAAGCGTTTCTACTTTCTTCCATTCTAGCTACAAGACCTGCCCACCTAAGCCTCCTAGACTTGACGACCCTAACAATGTTGGGTAAACCGTATAAACTATGTAGTTCCTCGTTATGAAGTTTCCGCCATTCCCCATTCTCGTTCCTCTTGGGCCCGAATATTCGTCTCAGGATCCTGTTCTCAAAATGGTGCTTTTGTATTACCTTAAAATTGGAATTGTATAATATCTGTATAAATAAAAAAATGATGTGGATATCCAATATTTACGTATGGTTGTTTGAATCCGCGACGTTCTTTTACAAAATCCGATTTTTCAGAAAAGACTAATTGGAAAGCTAATGTAGGTGATTATGTAACTGATTCTACACGTTCATCACATTCGACATTTACAATATACGAAAAATTAAATCTTATAAATTTTGATACTGTATTTAATTTCATCTATTAAATGATAAATGTTTGGATAGTATCCAAGAATAACTTATTCGTAATATATAACAGTTTCACCTTCATTAAGATTATAACATGTTAATGGAATATGTACTTCACTTAACCCTACGTACCAATTGGTTTCTAATAATCGTATGTTATTTTTTAATTGATTAATAAAATGTGTTGAACTATTTGTAGGGTATACATCTGTACTAGTGTTTGAAACTAGTGTAATGTAAAAACTATCATAGATAGTTTCAGAAATCATTTTCGTTTAAAGTGAAGTGTCAACTTCGAAGTCCCAAAACGAAATTGTAATTGTAATAGGTGTTCGTCTTTTAAGTTTACTTCTATCGTATCAAAATATTTCTTTTCAACTTTAATATAATGCGGTGTGTAAAACACAAAATATTTTACATGATATTGTTGTACATTATATAGACTAAGTTTCCGAACTATCAGTCCTATATTTGGTGTTCGTTTTACAATATCAACGCATACATTAATTGTATTAGGAATATTATAATCTAAGTTCCATGGAAATTTTCCACGTGTTAATATCAAATCAACGTTTTTAACTTTCGTGTATACTACATTTTTGATATCAACTGTATTTTCATTAATAAATAAAAAATATGTTGTAATCCCGGAGTAATAACAATCATACAATTATCTTCTAATTTTAAAGAATGTTTTATAACAATTTGATTTTTATTTTGTAAATATTGTAATATACGAACATTTTCAGGAATCAACTGAAGAATATATTCAATAGATAAATAATATCCCGGTATTATTGGAACATGATAACGTTCAAGTTTATCATTAATAACAGTAATAATTATAATTTCTTCATTTTCACTAACATTATAAAAACTCTATGTATATTAATTTTTGTTAATGCAACAGCCCATTCCCCGTCAATTTAATAAATAGGTTGTGCTAATTTAACTCGAAGTGAAGCTGTAGTATTATTATCGAAAAGTTTACTACTTTCATTTGAAGAAAGAGTAACGTAAAAGTCATGTGTAAAGCTTGAAATCACCTTGCAGACTGAATAGAATCTGATCTAATCCACGAATTCATCCTTGACGAATATCTCAATCATTTTACATTCATCGTACCGTTTTTATGTTTTAACACCTCTTCAATTAGATAAGTTTTCTTTGAGTTTATAATTACATTTTGTAATTATTGTGCATAAACTATTCATTTAATTTCTTCACCATTCCAATCTTTTAATTTACAAGTGACACGATTTGGTTTAATACATTTATCTACAATAAATATTTCTTGTGACCATTTAGGTAAATATCCTTTTTCTAATATATGTTTATACTTCTAATACGGACATAATTACCGGTTTAAATTTATTAGTTATATTCTTTTTAATCATTCTATTTCCGTATACTGTTTCTTAAACTTCATTCATATTGGAATCATTTACTTGTGGGGTGCAATTTTAATACTTGAATGAAATGATTGATTATAATTATTTACAATTTGATCCAAGACATTAATATATCGATAAGTATTTTTTACATTTTATTTTAATGTTCTTATAAATGATTGTGCTAAAGCACATTTAATTTCGGATTGAACACTATAATGATTAATTTCATGCTCTTTAAACAATTGTTTTACATGAAGATTATAAACTTCGCCGCCTAAATCTGCAAGTTAAACACGGGCAACGTGAAATTTAAAAATTATTATTGCTTTTGCCACTTTCGGCCTTTCTTTGTTTTTAAGGGAACACAATATGCATAACGTGAAAAATATCTATACAACATAATATATATCTATAATTTTTATTATACTTTGCAAGATTTTGCATATCTGCTAAATTCATTTGTAATGTTTGATATCGTACACTAACATAATACTATTTACGTTCAAAAACTTTACGAGATGGTGCATGTAATGTATAAGCATCTTGAGATTCTAACCATTTTTACTTATCTTTTTAGAGAACTTTGTTTTACGATGTAATGTTCGTATAGTTGATAAAGTATCAGGATTTGAATAATCATAATATATTTTTAATAATTTTGTCATTTTTACATACTATATCCTCTCCAATATTTAAATAAATTAGCTACTGCTGCAGGACTAGATGATTTTCTTACTTTAAGATTACATTGTCTTTTACTACTTTTGCTACTAGTACTACTAATACTACTCACTTTAATGAAGGTATGCTAATAGGTGTACCATTAAATTCTTTAGGAACATAAGATCTTCTAATAAATTTTTAAATTCATGAATACCTATAGGATTTCTTGAATATTTTCTTGTGCGAACATCATTTACAAAATCTATAATATTTGAAACTCATATTGTTTTTTCTTGGATACGTACTATATGAGATTTATCCCACTGAATTTTATCAGAAATTGTCAAGTGTTTTAATAATAGATCTGTTTTCCTACGTAGTGTTCTCGGTACTGATTTTAAAATGTTTGATACAAATGGTAAAATAGAACCGGAATAACTTTGGCAGACATCTTCCAACAAACTTTCAGGGTTGCAAGACCACAACAATGATTATTAGAAATTAAATGATACTCAAAAATATCAAGAAACGATTACAAAAAACCAGAATAGAGAGCTCCTACTTCTTCAAAATCTAAATATCATCATGACTTCAGAACAATTGCAACGGCACAGTTAAAATTATATTTAAAGGAAAAATAGAAGTAATTCTAAGTATTACATTATCTGCTCTGAACGCTACAGCTCAGCGCATTATCAAAATAGAGCTAAATCACACAATGGGTATCATACTCTTATTTTCCAAAATATAAGAAAAATCGAAGGTGTGTCTCACAACGTAATGGCACGGTAAACATTGTATTGAAACAAAAATACAAGTAGTTAAGGTTTTTCCTTATCTGCTCTGAACCTTCATACGCAACGCATCATCCAAATAGCCAACATCACATAATGGGTATCACACTTTTATTTTCCAAAATATAAGAAAAATCGAAGACGTGTCTCACATCGTAACGGCACGGTAAACATTATATACTGAATAATATACACTGAAACTGGGTTGTGATATGCTGTGTCACAATGTGTTTCTTTCATTGCAGCTAATACACTCGTGAGACCCCACTTCTTCTGGGAATTCCTTTGCGCAATTATTTTTTGCTTTAACAACCATTCTTATCTGCTTCGATTTCCTTTGCGAATTGTCATTCCGCCTCCTGCATCATCCATACTTTCCATACCTCAGATGTGTGAATTATTTTCACACCTTTTCAAAGGCCTGTAGCTCCGAAACTATCAATTTCCCGGCAAAGTGCATGATAACTTTTCGTCTTCTTTTCTTGGAACAAGTCTGCTCTCATCGTTTGTTGACCGAATACTTTGACACCCTGTATATTGGTAAATAAGAGTGTGATACACGTTATGTGATTTAGGACTATTTCCATGATGCGCTACGTTGTACGGCCTGGAGCAGATAATGATAAAAAAGGAATTACTTGCATTTTCCTTTTAAATACAAAGTGTACTGTGACGTAGCGATGTGAGACACGCAAAGAATTTACACTATATAAAACTAGAAAAAAGTGTGATACCAAATTTGTGACTTAAAACTATTTTTATGATGCGCTGCGTTGTGAGGTCCAGAGCAGATAACGAAAAAGAAAGATTACATGCTTTCTCTTTAAATATAATGTTTCCCGTGCCGTTACGATGTGAAAACCGCCTTCGATTTTTCTTATATTTTGGAAAATAAAAGTGTAATACCCATTGTGTGATTTGGGGTTATTTTGACGATGCGCTGCGTTGTAGGGCTCAGAGCAGATAACAAAAAAAAAAAAAAGAATTACCTTCATTTTCTCTTTCAATATAATGTTTACCGTTCCGTTACGATGTGAAACACACCATCGATTCTTTTCATATTTTGGAAAATAAGAGTGTGACACCCATTGTGTGATTTAAAGCAGTTTTGATGACGCGCTAAGGTGTAGCGTTCAGAGCAGATAACGTAATAGTTAGAATTACTTCTATTTTCCGTTTAAATACAATTTTAACCGTGCCGATGCAATTGTTCTGTAGCCATGATTACATTTAGATTCTTAAGAAGTAAGAGCCCTCTATTGTAGTATTTTAGTGTTCTCTTCTTGGTAGTTTTTCAGTTCCATTTAATTTTTTCATAATCATTGTTGTGATCTTGCAACCTTGAAAGTTTGTTGGCAGATGTCTGCCAAAGTAACTCCCGTAATAGAAGTATTGTTATCATGGTGGAAAGTTGATGATGATGATGATGGCTTTTCTTTTTTCTTCTTCTTCCTGAATAATAGGTAATGCAAAAGGTTTATGTGAAGATGAAATATACTGTAAATAACGATGCAAAGCTTTTTGATATAATTTCCACTTTTATTGTACACTAAGATTACGACGTTTTAAAATATTATTCATTTCTTCATCTAAAAGTGACTGATGTGAATCTATTGATTTAAGATTGGAAGAAATATCATGTACAGCATTTTTAGGAACAAAAATCGTTTTACTATTTCTGACATAGTTATAGATTGAAATACTACTGTCTACTGCTGCAAGAAGTTGTCCCATGAATAATAGTAGTAGCAAACCACCTTTTTGTACTAACAATTTATACTTTTTATTTAATGCCTTTCTTTGAGATAAAGCACGTAAGATCTTTTTTATGTCTACGTAAACGTTGCTTCTGACGAGAATTTAAAGGAACGTTTCCTTTTATTGTGATTTTAGCTACTTGAAAAATTGTTCCTATTAAACCCTCTGAAGCATTTTGTAAAATTTGTTTTCGTTTTGTACTCTTGCATTTGCACAGAGCACGGAGCGTGTTCTAGTGTTGTTTCACCTTCAACTTCTTGACTGAGATTAAACAAAATTTATGTACGCATGTCTCTTACGTTAGCGTAAACGTGCAGGATTTCATTAGGAAAAATATTTGTACGTATTTGCAATGCATCGTTTGTTTTCCATGCTAAGTCAAATAATACACTAAATAAGTGTGAAGCTCAGGGGTTACTTCTTCGAACACATTCACGATTTCCTTGCTATATCGAGACATTATTTTTCTAGCTACATAGTGTATTTGTAATTTATCACGAGGATTTTTAAATACTATAATGTGCACTTAAACTAATATTACATGCATGTTTTCCTTTTGAAAATAAATTTTGAATAATAAATATTACAGTCAACTTTTAATGATGTGCATGCCATGTAAACAAATTAGCAACATCCCCGTTGGTTTCTGAAATTATATCATCAAATATGAATAATAAATTTTCTTTAATTTCAAAATTAGCCATGTCGGGTATCCCCTCCTTAAAACGTATTTTAGCATGTGCATCTAATTTTGGTATTTCTCCTCCATAACACCATAGTACATAATTAAATTCTATACTAAACATTTGCTCACGTTCATTAAGTAATCGATTTACAAAACATGTCTTCCCTGCTCTTGATGGGTCGGTGATTAGAAGGATGTTTAAACTTTAACATCTTATACTCAATAGAATGCATATAATGGAGCTTTTGCTTTATATACACATCCACTCTCACATTTAATATCCAGTCTCTACGATTCTTCTGAGCTTGCACAGTAAACAAGATTGTTTAAAAAAGAAAAATCATTGGGATATGAGAATATTAAAGCTTTCGAGTTAAAATATCATACTCGTAGATTGTACTTATAAGCTTCTACAAGAAGCAAGGAATAAATAAGGAATAAATTAACATAAATAAATAAATTAAAATGAATTATATTTTAATATTTTCACAATCTATTTTGACACTGACTATCCATGGGAAAGATAATATAAAAGAGAAGCGATCCAGAAAAAGGAAAAGATGAGAAACGAACTAGTTAAAAAGGAAAAAGAGACATTCATACAAGTCACATTCACTCGTTCGTGGGACTATAACCGTAAGGTACACTTGCACGTTTTTGCATGGGTTCATCATCAGTCACGTCATGTTCGTCAATACATTTACGTATTTGTTGACCTTAAGGTGTGCCTTTGTCTCTGTACAGCTAAACATACGGAACCCTAGTCTACGCACGATGCTATTTGGATTTTGTATGACTGTGGACTCTAATGGTTCAGACACTAATTTAAAGAAGCACTCAAAGTTAATTTTCTGAGAGGTCCTATGATTTAGTATAATAAACCTAATTTTGAGTATGCGCCGAACATCCCCTTGGACATTAATTAGCCTATAGGTATATTTTTGCGCCTAATCCCTTTAAAGGCACGTTTTAAGTTTCAATGTATCTGTAAGTGCTAATTAAATGATCACCATTAATTAGAACCACACATTGAATTTCATACCGCGCCATTGTTAAATACCTAAGAAACGTAATCTCAACCCTAACGATTACAATATGTGACATATCAGTGCGCTGCTCCCATTTGCCATATAATGTGTTGAGGTAAAGTTTTGCTAATGTTATCATAATTCAGCTGTATGCCTTCATGGGCATAATATTCCTCGATATATTTTTGTTTGTCTTCTTCACTTTTGCAATAAGCAGGAAAACAAGACGCTTCCTGTTTCATCTGAAGGAAGAAATTCACATAAGTTCCGTACAAACCACCTGAATTCCCCTCTTCAGCACAAATGAATTCGAATTCCCATATTTCGTGTATGTCGAGTATTTGGAAACCTTTTTGAAGAGCAAGGTGTAACTGAAATACGAAATGTCCCTGTGAGAGCACACTCAGTGTCACTATGAGTACAATCATTAGTGTTTTCCTCCTCCATACATGTACGACAGAGACAAAAAATAATTGGCCTAAAGGAACCTACAGGACAATCGGATAATAGAGGTCTTTTGGAGGCAATATAGTACATTTTACTTCACCATGAATACTTTCTACATCTGTAATGTCCGGCCTCGTATGTATCTTAGCTGAATTAACTGGCATAGAGTAGTACTCGCAACACTTGATCGCGTTTTGGACTTTGACCTCGACATTTTTGACGTCATAGGTCAAAGGTCAATAACCTTGGCCCAGTGTCAATGACCTGGGGGTACATAGGACCACCCCCTCTAAATTTTGGAAGGGGTACCATTAAACACCCAACAATTTTGGCAAAGGTACATAGTACCACAACCTTAAATTTTGGAAATTGCCAAATCTAAGAATTTGGTATGGTAGTCTCGGACCACAGTATGTACCTCTATCAGTATTGGGGGTCTATGTCGTTCCCTTTCATGGGTAAAAATTGCCAAAAATTCAAATTTCGGAGATTTTTGATGTAATTTCTCCCCTTTTATGAGGTGTTATTATCCCATATGGTTATATGGGCGTATACAGGGGTCCATTACCTTTCATAAGACATGGGTATATTAATGCACCTCTTGAAAATTTTCGGAGGGGTAGCTTGGCCCACCCCCTAAAATTTTGAAAGTTGCATAATTTAAACATTTTGTATTTTAGTATAGGAACCTAATATGCATTATGATAAAGTTGGATGATCCACCTCGTTCCCTTTTAGGGATACCAAATTGCCAAAATATAAACGTAAGCAATACGTAGTACTACGTGTTTGGTTTTGACCTAAGTTATCCCCTTGGATGAGGTCCTATTACCTTATATGTTTATATGAGCGTATACAGGACTCTATTACCTTTCATAAGACATGGGTATAATGTTGCACCCCTTTGAAATTTGGGAGGGGTATCTTGGCCCACGCCTTCAATTTTAGAAATTGCCCAATTTAAACATTTGGTATAATAGTATAGAATCCTAGTATGTATCACTATAAATTTGGGTGGTCCACCTCGTTCCCTTTCATGGGTACAAAATTGCCAAATTTTAGTACAACTACGTGTTTGGTCTTTTCACCTAATTTATCGCCTTTGATGAGGTGTTATTATCCTATATGGTTATATGGGCGTATACAGGGGCTTATTACCTTTCATAAAACATGGGTATATTAATGCACCCTTTGAAAAATTTGGGAGGGGTATCTTGGCCCACCCCTTTAATTTTGGAAATTGCCTAATTTAAACATTTGGTATAATAATAAGGGAATCAAATATAACCTCATTCCCTTTTAGGGGTACAAAATTGCCAAAATATAAACGTAGGCAATACCTTGTAATACGTGTTTCGTTTTTTACCTAAATTATTACATTGGATGAGGTCCTATTACCTTATAAGGTTATACGGTCATGTATATATTGGTCCATTTCCTATTATAAGACATGGGTGTATTGATGAACCCCTTTACATTTTTGGAAGATGTACAATGGCCAACACCCTTAAATTTTGGAAATTTTCCAATTTAAGCATTCGGTATCATAGTACATGCCTCAACATGTATCATGGTAAATTTGGGTGCACCACCTTGTTCCCTTTCATGGGTAAAAATTGCTTAAATATAAGCAATATGTTGTACCACGTGTTTGGATTTGGCCCAATTTCTCCCCTTTGATGAGGTTCTATTACCTTATATGTTTATATGGTCATGAATATGGGTTCATTTCCTATCATAAGACATAAGTACATTTGTGCACCCCTTTAAAAATTTGGGAGGGGTACCTTGGCCCACCCCTTAAATTTTAGAAATTGCTCATTTTACACATTTGGTATAATAGTATAGGAACTTAATATATATTACTATAAATTTGGGTGGTCCATCTCGTTCCCTTTCATGGGTAAAGAACTACCAAAAATCAAATTTCGGAGGTTATTGACCCCGTTTGATAAGGATTTAACACGTTATGTGGATATGTACAGAGGTTTATTACCTTCATATGTTTATGTTCCCTTTTAAATTAGGGAATTATCAAATAACAATATTCGGTAAACGTTTTCTAGGACCCATTGTAGATGTTGGCGTTAAGGCCAAATATTCAAAATTTAAAGGTTAATGACCTATTTTTTGATACGGCTTTATTATTGAATAAGTACAGGATGTATTACTTTTTCATAAGACACATGTGTATTTGTGTACCAATCTTAAATTTTGGGAGGGATACATTTCTTATTGTCATATTAATAATTGGTAATTGTTCTTAAAATTGGATAGTATCTCATTCATTGGGTAAATCATTGTGAAATATTAGTATGATCACGTGATCAGTTATTGACCTATGACGGAATTAAAAGTCCAGGGCATTGGTACATTGGAACTTTGTAGGATAATTTGAGAATTGTCAAATGAAATTGCGTCATTGGTTTTGATTATTCCAGCCTATAGACCAAATATAAACGTAAGCAATACGATGTACCACGTGATTGACCTTGATGAGGTAGTGTACAGGGATTCATTTCCTTTGTTGTGGTACTTCTTAAGTTTGAGTACACACTTGCAGAAAACAGTTGGTTCTACTTAGGTAAACAATTGACGGACATTATTGCCCTTATTGAACATATAATTATATGATTAATTCTAAGACTTAGGTATATCGAGAGAAGTAATCTTTAAATTTGGGAATTGTGATAAACAGAACTTTAACATAAGGCGCAAAATTTGAAACAATACTTTGAACTTTTGTCACAGCTCATAGTCTAAGATCATTGGTGGTGATTGGTTTGGTCTTAAACTTTAGAAATCTTATAGCTAACCTTATTGAATCTTATGACTCATAGACGAAAGGCAATACATGCTACAACAGTTGGAAATTTAATCACAATGTGACGTAATATGACACTAGCAAAGTTATTGTTAATGCAATTTGATTGGATGATCAGTATCTTTCGCGAATCTGATTGGTAGATGATTTTCAAATGTTTGCTGCATTCAGTTTTAAGTTTTGTTTAACATTTAAAAATCTTGGTTTCGTTCAACATTTTGCACTCATTGATAAATATGATCAAAACCGTTTGTTAATCGAATAGCTAAAAACCGGATAAAGTTTGACGGTTAACAGTGAGACGTAAAACTTTTAGTTGGAAAATTTTTTCTTTGAAACTTTTTGTTTTAAAATTCTTGTTTCAAATTTTTGTTTGCCTTTTTTGTTTCAGAATTTCGTTTGATTTTTTTGACTTTTTTTCATTTTTTGAAATTTTTCTTTGAAAATTTTTCAGTTGATTTTTTAATTTTTTTTTCAATTTTTTTGATTTTTTTTTAATTTTTTGTTCCAAATTTGTGAAATTTTTCGTTACAAAATTGTTGTTTAAATTTTTTGTTTGAAACTTTGGTTTGAAATTTTTTCTTTTGAAATTTTGTTTGAAATTTTTTTTCGAAATTTTTGTTTGAAGCTTCTTTGAAATTTTTATTTCAAAATTTTTTGTTTGAAAAACGTTTGTTTGAAACTTTTTTTGTAATAATTATTGTTTTGATATTTTTTCTAAAATTTTTGAATATTTTTATATTTTTTTTCGTTTCAAAATTGATTTTTTTTGAAATTTTAGTTTTAAAAAAATGTTCGTTTTTTTCTGTTTAAAAATTTTTGTTTGAACATTCTTGTTTCGAAATTTTTTGTTTGGAAAATTTTGGTTTCAAATTTTTAAGTTTGTGCACTCATTAGTGAAGACCCGGAACTGCTTAGAAGAAAATTTGGTTTGAAATATGTCATTTGAATTTTTTTTGTTTGAAAATTTTTGTTTCGAAATTTTTGAGAAATTTTTTTTGTTTGAAATTTTTGTTTCAAAGTTTGGTTTGACATTACTTTTTATTTTGTGTACACATTAGTAGAGAATCAACTGTTTAGAACAAAAACATCTTGCAACACTGTTTCTCGTGATGCAATAGTACACGTCAGAACATGGGGTTGTACTTGAAATGAAAAAAACAGAAATCATTGAAATGGATCATTTTATTACACTGCACTGGTTAATCACATACATCCATACCAGATAAAGGATCTGGATATTGTCGATAGAATTATTTTGAACTTCTTACACTAGTTTGTCTTTAGCGTTGTAACGTGTGCACGTTTCAAGTTTAAAAAAAAGAAAGAAAGAAAATGAAATGCAATAAATCATGGACTTAAAATAAAAAATAAACAGAAATAGAAAATAATGGAAAATCTAAGTACATTCGACTTTCGTTGTAATGGTCGTTTAGATGAAAATTAAACAATATTCTTTTTTTACTTTTTAAGATTGTGAAAATAGCTTCTTTTGCGGAGTTGTTTCTTCGAAGTAAAGTGTGTTGAAAACAACTGCTCTGGAGGCAATGAGGTGTACGCCTGATGACATAGTTGTTGGTTGCGCTGATCTGGCCTTGGTAGGTGGGCGGAGTCTTCCCGCTCTACCAGGCTTCGTTCAAGCGAGCGAGCGACGGCTGAGTCATTAAGCATAGATAAGCGTAGCAGTGAAGTTGCTCTCGGCTGGATTTGGTGCCTCTGGTTTGAATTGTGTACTAAGGAGTTTTATGGATTTGACTTTACGAGTTAAAAAGCAAATTACGGAACCTATAATGATAATTTTGAGAGTAAATGGGAGGTTAATTGTTTTTCTTTAATATTTTAAATCAGATAGTTAGTTTCCTAGCTTAAATAATTCGTGACTGAAAGTTAAAAAAAGCTGTGATTAAATGTTCTTACTACATTAGTAGGGTTAAAAAAAGGATAGGAATCAAAATTTAGTAGTGAATATCCGTTTAATATGTGAGTTAAATACACTAAAATTAGCTGGGTATGTTATTTTTTGTAGGAGAATTGTGCCTAATTGGAGTACTCTCGGGATGGGAGTTCAGACCCTTTTATCAAACTAAAGCAAGTTTGTAAAATTCGGTTAAAGGAGATAGTTACGTCGCTTTGTCACTTACATAACTACAGTAGGTAACCTGTTTGACTATCATAACTTTAATTAAAACAGTGGTAATTTTGTTTAAAATCAATAAAATTATTGCCTTGAAGCATTACAGTAATAAACAATCTAATTGTTCAAATATCTTTAAAAATTTAATGCAGGATATAAAACTTATAATTTCAAGAATTAATTGATCGTGATAAAATGGTTAGATTTAATACCTATTTATAAAGCGTATAATAATCTATTGCAGTATATTTCGGTAATTAAAATCCAGAAGTTTGAAGTTAATTATAAAGGGTGACCTCTGAACTGTAGCTATACTTCTTTGCTTAAAGTTTCAAATATATATATTTTTTTAAAATCAAATTAACTTTCTGACTCTAGAATGAGCTTGTAATTAAATCGTGAAATTTTGCGATTAATATTCTGTTGGAGAAGATTGGGACTCATTCATTTTTGTATGGCAATTGTTATTTAAGTAGAGAAAGTCAAATTCCAATCCATGATGGTGATGTGGAGTCTCTGGATAAAAGCGTAAGAATGTTTTTATAGTAGATACTTGAATCTGCTGAGTATTACAGAGTATTTAATATTACTGGTTACGGTTGAGTAGAGTAGTGGTAGAGTAAGTTTTGGTAGAATTTCATCTCACTCATTACCCAATTGCCTTAATAGTATTCGTAAAATTAAATGTAATAGATTGCTGTCTGGTTTAAATAAGTAAAAAAAATAAATTAAAATAAACTAAAACCGATTAGAGTCAAATCATCAATCTTCTTTTCCGGGTGATTAGAATTATAGATTACGGAAGAATTAAAATTAGACTCAAAAAAATTATACTTTATTCCTTCTAGAGCAGTCTGTATTGTTTTTCAAGAAGCTATTGTAATTAAAGATTTGATGATATTAAGCTTGCTTCAATCCAGAGTTACGACCATTTTTCATTTTTTTATCTGTGATCATTTCTTTAAATTATTAAATTCCAGAGATATATTTAGTTAATTTTCAACGAAAAGTTTTGATTGGAAATTTTGTATATAGAAGTCACAATAATTATTAAAAGTCTTGAATTGAAAATTAAATTTTATTTCCACCTGCATAATTCAATCAGTGTTTGAATGAATCGGTTATGTTAAATGGAAGAGGTGGAAAAGTTTATAATTGTGGGTGTTTACAGGTGCAGCTGAGAGGTAGTGCTTCGGCTGAAGTCATTCGCACTTTAAATAATCCAACCAAAGATTTTTTTGCTTTATTGCGAATTATGGTTGTAGTAAAGTGTGATAGCGATAATTGTGACAAAAAGTTTATCCATGCGTAATCCACTCCCTTAGAATTTTTTTATTAATTGGACGGGGAGTTTAGAAAATTAAATGCTGGTTGAAATTAGTAAATTTGTTTTCAAGAATTTAGTAAATTTAAATTTCACAAGTAACGTAATTAAAATAATTAAGTCTATTAGTTCCGTAATGTTGGATGTTCTTAGAGAGAAAAATTAAAATCTTGTTTGGATTCGACTAATATAAATGAGGATTGACATCATTTGTAGGTTGCATTTAAAATACACGTTCAGGTCAATGTTATTCGAACTTGAGTATAAGGTATTGTTATTAAAGCTATTTTTATGCAACTTTGATTATTTGAGTATTTTAATAGGTTAATAGTAATGCTATTCAGTTACACAGAACAACTGTAATAATTTGAGTAGTAAGTTTGAAATTGACTTAAATCCTGAATGTGAAGAATCAGATTTCATTTGCGGAAAACTTTAATGAATGGTTTTGGAGTATTTGCGTACAAGCCTGAGTGAGTGCGTGTCTACCTAAAAAAAATTCAGATTTCATAATATCGTAATCGTATTAAGAGTCAACTGGATTATTTAAAGGTTATTGTTGAGTGACACCATTCAGCTAATGCTATCCAACATCGAATGAATAATTTGTTTAATAAAGAATTTTTACAAAACTTTTGGAAATTTATGATTTGTAATTTGTGTATTTATGTATTGTTTATATGAATTATAAGAATTCGATGTGTAGTGGGTTGTTTACTATTGAGAGTAGATCATAAAGTAGTGGTTCTAGTGTAGATTTCTTAAATTTGCCATATTTCAATGAAATTTATTTTGTATAATTTCTATATTTGTTTGTTATATTTGCCTTTTGTGATTAACATGTCCTACTCAGATTTATCGGAAGGCACGGATCATATGGGTCTAGAAGATATTCCTGAATATTCGGTGTTTGAAATAAGCGACATTAATGATCCGCGTTTAAGGCAATTACATGACGATGAAGTGATAGCACGAATTAATGCTTATAGGGTAGAATCATCATCAAGTTCTAGTAGTAGCGCATTAAATCCTTTACAATTTAATGAAAGCGAAGGTTTTTTGCGAAATATGGCGGAAACTTCGTATGAATTGGTATATCCAAGTACTGTACGAGGTCAAACGAGCGGATCGACTTCTGGCGTAACTAGTTATAGCCCAACTGATGTAAGTGAATTCAGAAGCATGAAATTTTCGGAGTTAAGGATTCATGAGGATAATAATGATGCAATTTTAGGAAAATTAAATACTATTCGGCATGGTACGTCTGAGGATCGTAAATATTTAGTTCAACCTAACTTTGTAGAAAAACTTAAGCAAAGACCAAACAAAATTGAACCTACAGATGTTCAAGAAATATCGGTTGCTTTATCTGATTACAAAATTAGCGATACAGAATTAAGATCTAGAATAGACTTGAATGAGCCAAGTAGAGTGGTAAGTGCTGCTAAGTCAGGAAACAGGATGCCAGATTCTTTTGTGTGTGATAAGGTAAAACTTGAGAAAACCGAATATAGTAAGCTGGAACAACGTAATAGTCCTAGGGAATTTTTGAATCGAATGCCAAATATGAATAATACGGAGTCAGTTAGAATTTTGGTCCGGAAATTTGAATGAAACTGAAACTTTGAAAATAAAAGGGGAAAAGCCGAAACTTGTCCTTGTTTGGCATGTAATAAAGAAGGGGTTCGAAATATACGAGGTAGCCCTTTAACATATTCTAATCTTTTGGGTCATCAGAACGAAATTGATTCTGGGATGGAAAATAATTTGAAGAATAAATATGACATTAAAGGTAAATATGGAAATTTAGGTTAAACTAAGAAAACATCTCAGTTAAAATGTTTAAATTGTAATCAAGTAAATGATTATCAACATAATGTTAGGGTTGGAAACTCTTCTGAATCAATGAATATGTATATAGATAAGTACATTTTTAATCAAATAAGTAAAATTGTTGATAAAAGACCGGCTCGTTTCAGCGTCATTGACGGCTCAAATGGTTTTCAAGTTTTCGAACTTTTATTAACGATTAACGATCTCACTTTTCATTATAATTTTCCGTTGAGAATGCTGCTATATGCTGTTTCACTTAAAACTACTGGTCGCTTATATAAAGAAATTATGCATGGCATTGGTAGTCAACTGCCTTGGATTGAATTAAGACATCGTCTGGTTTTCAATTTTATTTCTATGATATTACGTAGTCATTTGGTTAATACCAGAGTTTATAAGATAATGCAAGCAAATGAAGGCATATTGGATTATATTGATACAGTGTTTAATGCTGCTAAGGTTTTAGAAGTAGGACATTCTGAAACGGAAATTATTCAAATTTTATGTCATGGTATGAACCCGGAGTATAGGTTCAAGTGTTTTGGATACATGATGCCGAAATCAATTGAAGAAATGAGACATTTAGTTGATAATTTCGATCGGTATAAGGCATCTAAAAAGGAATTTGCTGAGCTTAGTGCTACTAAAAATAAAAATGCTAGACCTTTTGCTGCTATTAATTTTCAACCCACTATGTCCAGAAATTCTAAGGCTACATATAAGGGTAGATCTAAATATAATTCCAGCAATTGTAATAATGTTAATGCTGTTAAGCATGAGGGAAAGAATAATACGAGTCTTGGTAATGATTTTAAGAATTTTGGAAGGCATGATACAGTTGGGAAAAAATATTTTTTCTGAAAGGGGAAATAAAGACTTCAAGTATGTGAATAATACATTGGATAAACATAATAATGGTAACGAATGGCGTGTTAGTAATGGTGGAAATAATTATCGATCTTGGAAAGATCCGGTCAGTGGTTCAATACGGTGGTCGGACTTTGAAAATTCCTTCAAGTGAATCGAATGCCTCAGCAGCTTTTGTATTGGGTGACATTGGACGTAATTTAGTTGCTGTTTGTGTCGACAGTGGAGCTAGTTTGTGTTTGGTGTCTTCAGACTTGGTTAATAAATTAGGGAACTTTATAATTAAGCAGAAAGACATTGAACCAGTCAAATTTAATTCTATGATGGGTCAAAGTGTATCCCAACCTATGGAAGTTATTATGCCGTTACGAATGGGAGGTCTTAAATTCGAAATTGATCCGGTGGTGGTTAGTGGTCTACCATGTTACATTATTTTAGGCACTCCATTTTTACAACCTTCGATGGCTGTCTTGGACATTAGTAAGCATATGCTGAGATTTCTTGAATTGAAGACGTATGTTCGCTTGCGGAGTAACGAGGTGGTCCGAGAAATTATTGATAATAAATCTAAGGTTGAGTTGTCATCAGGCAATGAACAGGTTGTTAACCCGGTGTGGATTTATTTGATAGATAATCACGATACATCGTCATCAAATAAAAGTACTGGGTGTGAAGGAATATCTGAAACATCGCCGCTAGTGTCAGACTTTGAAAACTCACAATCTAAACAGTCAGTTTATGTTCATAGCAGTCCTGAACTGATCGATGCAGCAGTACAGTGTAATTTGTTAGCTGAAACTAGGGAGGTTGGTTTGCATTGCGATATTTTTTGGGAAGAGGAAGAACAATATTCATCGGGAATTAATGACTATATTTTAACAGAACAAACTTATAATTCTATTAATCAGTGTGGCGGACTTAATTAAATTTAAATTCCAATGATATTTCGGAAGTTTGTGGTAAGACTGGGGACTGTAATAGAAAAGATGAGATCAAGAGTGAGGATCCGTTTAATGAAACCTATAATAATTGGACTGAGTTCATTTGAAGAAGAGTTTGGACGAAGGTTTCAAAATTTGAAAAGACAGGTAAAGAGGGATAGTTCGAGTGATTTAGTCATCCAAAGTGAAGAAATTCAATCTGAAGGTATTGAAAACAAGGATGTGAAGAAAAAGGAATAAAATTTGGAAGTTATGAAAAATGATGATTATTGGTTGGATCCTGACTCGGAGTCTTTTGATAGATCGATAAAGGAGGAGTATAAAGATGTGATTAATAATCGGGTTGGATGCTTAAAGAATTATAAATGTCACTTGTATCTTAGAGAACAGAAATACTTTAATGATAAGCCGTTTCCAATTCCTAGAGAAAAGAGAAAAAGTTTTGAAGAAGTTATTAACTATTTAGTTGAGCAAGATGTTTTAGTCGAATGTGATCATTCTAGTTATGGGAGTTCGTGTTTTATAGTTAAGAACAAGGATGGTTCATATAGACTTGTAGCGAATTACGTAAAGTTAAATAGTTTGTTGGCTGATTATGTTTTTCCGACTCCCCATATGGAAGAGTGCATAGGTAATTTATCTGGATGCCCTTTTATAAGCTCCTTTGATTTAGAGAAAGCTTATTTCCAGTTGCAGGTGGACGAAAAAAGTAGAGAATTAACCACAATAGTGACCCCTGTAGGTATTTTACAATTTAAAAAAATACCAGCTGGTATTAAGATAGGTTCAAGCATTTTAGCTAAATGCATGAAGGAGGTGCTAGGAGATCTTGAACAGTATGGGGTATTTTGTTATTTTGATGACATATTAAAAGCAAATAAAACTTGTAAGGATCATGAGAGAGCTATAAGAATGGTGTTGGAGAGACTTAGGGAAAATGGTCTTACTATTTCTCTAGATAAGTCTTTCTTTTTAAAAAAAGAGAATTAAGTATCTCGGGTTTATAGTTGATAAGGATAATGTCTGTATGGATCCTAAAAGAGTTGACGCTATTAAAAAACTTCCACCTCCCAAAACTAGGAAGGCCGTTCAAAAATATTACGGAATGTTAAATTTTTATGCTCGTTTCATACCGGATTTTCAAGAATTAATTGCTCCGATTTCTGAACTGAGATCTACAACGAAAAAATTTGAATGGGGTGAGGAGTAAAATAAAGCCTTTGAGGAAATTAAGAAAATGTTTTGTGAACACGTGATATTAAAAACACCAGACCTAAATAAGCGGTTCTTAGTCCATGTAGATGGGTCTAGTGTCGGTCATGGAGGGGTAGTGTCAAGTTGATAACACAGGAGAGATCAGACCTGTTGGGTGTTATTCCCGGAAACTAAGTGAAGCAGATCGTCACAGATCTATTTATGAAATAGAGTTTTTGAGCTTAGTTAAAAGCATTGTTAGGTTTAAACATTATTTAAGGAATTTGACATATACACTGATAATAGGGCGCTTACTTGGGTTAATAATAATTCTAGAATGCTCCTTAAATATGGCTCATTAATAGAACAGTTATCTCAGTTTAGCTTTAAAATCCATCATATTAGAACTATTGATAATAAAATAGCTGATTTCCTTTCTAGGACCTATGATGTTATGAATTATGAAATTAAATGCGATCTTAGTGATAGGTAAAATAAGGAACATCTTGTTATGGTGAATTTATGGAAATTGCCCTTTATTAGTGAACCATTGGTTGAATTGCAAAGAAAAGATCCTGAACTTAAGAATATAATAGATCAAATTGAAGAAGGTAGAGAAATACTGAATTTTGAAATAAAAAAGGGATTTTTGTTCAAAAGAACTAAGGCCAGGGCAAATGAATTAAAAATTGTTGTCCCTAAAGATCTAAGGAAAAACATAGTTGAGTATTATCACCTTGAATATCTAACAGGTGGACATTCGGGAATTTATAGAACTTTGCATAAAATAATGAAAAAGTTTACTTGGGAAGGGCAAGTTGACCACGTGAAAGAGTATGTCAAAGGCTGCCCTGAGTGTCAAAAGGCCAAACCCTCAAATCAGAGGAAAATGAGTAGATTAGGATTGCAGGTAGTTGAGAGACCTAATGCTAATTGGATAGTGGATGTCATAGGGCCCATGCCGGTGAGTGATGGTCTTTCGTATGTACTAATAGTTGTAGATAATGCAACTCGTTTTTGTATGCTCGAGAAGCTGAGACGATTATTTTCTAACTATATTTGTGATAAATTATATGATCCTTTTACTAAATTTGGATTTATTGAAAGTTTGTCAAGTGATAACGCTTCTGTATTCTCCTCTGATTACTTTAGGAAATTTTTGTTCAGTGTTGGGGCTAAACATATTAAATTAAGCCCATATCACCCTGAAGCAAACGTAGCTGAAAGATATATCAAAACGTTGAAATACGGGCTTAAATCCTACTTTGCAGAACAGCAAAACAAGTGGAGTTCGCCAATAAAAGAGTTGCAATTTAATTTGAATCTATCTCAGCACGAGGGAATGAGATCAGTCCCTTCAGAATTGTATTTAGGTAGATCCTTAAATAGTCCGTTGGAAATAAAATGGCAAATTTGTAATGCTGATTTCCAAGGAGAAAAGTCTGAAGAGTTATGGAAAAGAGCCATGCTTAACATGAAAACTTATTGGGAAAAAAGAAAAAAATATTTGAAAATCAAAGAAGGGAAGTAAATTAACAATTAGAAGATAAAGTTCTGGCAAAAAATCATGAAAAATCATGACTAAGGGATAAAATAAATAAAAGTTTATGTTATACGTGGATTGGTCCTTTCACTATAGTTAAATTTTTGACTTATAACTCTGTGTTATTAGAAGAAGTAGGAAGTGAGCAAAATGTGAAAAGAGCACATGTAACAGATATTAAAAATATCGGGAGCGTAGGAATGTATAACTTGCTTAAATTTAATGTGTATTATAATATGAACAGAATACTTCAAAAGCATATCATTGACGGATAGTTGAATTAGCAAGAATTAGTGGTAAGGTAATATTAGAATTAGTTTAGGGATAGTTTAAGTTAGGTTAAATATTAGATTAAGTTATGTTATCATGTTCATTTTTCATTGTCATTGTAACATTATCGTTTCTAATGTAAGGAGTCTTGCAATTCAGTTATGTGAATGGATAATCTAAATTGAACTCTTCATTTCAGGAAGAATTGCTGTTTTTTATAAGATGTGATAGCTTTTGTATATTCCAGGTTTCACTAGAGGGTTATCACTGCAAAGTTGTCCAAATCGGTAACATGTAAGAAGTTGGTATTGAGGCATGATCCATGTATGTTATGGTGAATGTTTGGCGAAGATTTCCAGGACAATAAAGCTGCAGCGAATTACATCTGTGATGTGGAAATCTCTCCTGAAAAGGACTTAAAGAACGATGTTGACAACCGTCACATCTAGATACATGTTGTACAATATGCGTGACACATTTCTCAAAATAGTACTTTTTCAGGAATAGACTTGTTTTGTTGCACACTTCCACTGCATGTTTAACACACTGGAATACGTTGATGAATTTGTTCCATTCCGTTTACGTTAGATACACCATGTTGCGAGGGACATGGAATGTACTCTTTTTACGTAACAGCACCATCTTTTCTTCGAGGACTGTACGCAGCACCACTTCATGATTTGAGTCTAATGATTTGACTATGGTCACTTTTAACTCATCATGAAAATAATCATTCATTTGGTTGATTCGTGGACATAATATTTGCCATTCTTCAAAGTTCAGTTGTACACCAAACTGTTCTGCTGTGCCCAATCGAATCACAGGTTCAAATGTTCTAGAACTGATACCAATCATCACATGTTTTGTTTGAAATTTATTTATTGGATAATAGCTTGCGAAGAGGAATTCTTTATCGTTAGAAGTACACATCTTTCCTGCTGAAACGCACTTGCTCAAATGATTTCATGGGATGACACTGTATTTGCTGATTTATAGAACTACGGCTAACGTCATTGGAAAGAAATGTGCTGATGTTTAAATTCATGATTTCATCACAGTTGCTGACGTCATGCTGACCAACCAAATTCATAGATCGTATCCTGCATACAGCTACGTCTGATGTCAAAGGAATGTACTGACGTTTGAATTCAAGATTTCATCACAATTGCTGACGAAACCAAATTCACTGATCCGGCTGTGTAAAAAATACAAATTGATGACTTCGACCCAAGAATCCTTTGTAACATAAAGATATAGATCCAGTATTTAAGAAACGTAACAGCTCTTGTTTTGATGCTTCCATGGGTAAATATCTTGCTGGTAAAATTATATTCTTATCATTTTCAAGATTCACTGCGATTCTTAATCCAAACTTTGTAGGGATTTTTGGGCTAGCTAAGATTCTATAAGGCACATTCTGTTGTGAATCAGTAATCTTGGTAAATGATTTCACCACATCACGTGTGTTTAGAAACTGCAGACAAGTAGCCATGATGATGTTATCAAGAATAGTAACTTGAACGATACTTATATATGATGCAAAACTGATGACGTTGCATTATCATGTTCTGGCGTGTACTATTGCACAATGAAAAACAATGTTGCCAAGGGTTTTTGTTCTAAAGAGTTCCGGTTCTTTACTAATGAGTGCAGAAATAAAAAAATGTCAAACCAAACTTCGAAACAAAAATTTCAAACAAAAAATTTCTCAAACAAAAATTTTCAAAACAAAAAATTCAAACGAAAAATTTCAAACCAAATTTTCTTCTAAGCAGTTCCGGTTCTTCACTAATGGGAGCAAAAACAAAAAAATTGAAACGAAAATTTTCCATACAAAAATTTCGAAACAAAAATGTTCAAACAAAAAAAATTTAAACAGAAAAATTCGAATACTTTTTTAACTAAAATTTGAAATTTTTTTTTAATTTTGATACGAAAAAAAATTAAAAAATTTCAAACGAAAAAATTTCAAAAATTTTGGAACAAAAATTTAAAAAACAATATTACAAACAAAAAGTTTTAAACAAACGTTTTTCAAACAAAAAATTTTGAACAAAAATTAAAAAAAAATCCAAAAAATTTCAAAACAAAAAATTTTAAACTAAAAATTTCAAACAAAAAATTTCAACCTAAAGTTTCAAACAAAAAATTTTAAAGAAAAAAATTGAAACGAAAAATTTCACAAATTTCGAAAAATATTTAAATAAAATTTTCAAACAAAATTTTGAAACAAAAATTTAAAATTTCAAACGAAAAATTTTCAAACCAAAATTTCCAAAAAGATTGAACCAATTAAAAAATTTCAAACAAATTTTTGAAAAAAAAATCAAACAAATAATTGAAACAAGAATTTTCAAACAAAAAGTTTGAAATAAAAATTTCAAAATAAAAATTTTACGTTTCACGGTTAACAGTCAAACTATATCCGTTTTTTAACTATTCGATTAACAAACGGTTTTGATCATATTTATCAGTGAGTGCAAAATGTTTAACGAAACTAAGATTATTAAATGTTAAAATTAAAACTGAATGCAGCAAAGAATTGAAAGTCATCTACCTATCAGATTCCGCGTAGATAGTGATCAGCCAATCAGATTGCATGAAAGATAGTGATCAGCCAATCAAATTGCATTAACAATAACTTTGCTAGTGTCAGATTACGTCACCTTGTGATTAAATTTCAAAGTGTTGTAGTATGTATTGCCTTTCGTCTATGAGTCATAAGATTCAATAAGGTTAGCTATCAGATTTCAAAAGCTCAAGGTCAAATCAATCACCACCAATGATCTTAGACTATGAGCTGTGACAAAAGTTCAAAGTATTGTTTCAAATTTCGCGCTTTATGTTACAGTTCTGTTTATCACAATTCACAAATTTAAAGAATACTTCTCTCGATATACCTAAGTCTTAGAATTAATCATATAATTATATGTTCAGTAAGGGCAATAATGTCCGTCAATTGTTTACCTGAGTAGAACCAACTGTTTTCTGCAAGTTTGTACTCAAACTTAAGAAGTACCACAACAAAGGAAATGAATCCCTGTACATCATCTCATCAAGGTCAATCACGTGGTACATCGTATTGCTTACGTTTATATTTGGTCTATAGGCTGGAATAATCAAAACCAATGACGCAATTTCATTTGACAATTCTCAAATTATCCTACAAAGTTCCAATGTACCAATGTTCTGGACTTTTATTTCCATTATAGGTCAATAACTGATCACGTGATCATACTAATATTTCACAATGATTTACCCAATGAATGAGATACTATCCAATTTTAAGAACAATTACCAATTATTAAAATGACAATAAGAAATGTACCCCTCCCAAAATTTAAGATTGGTACACAAATACACCTGTGTCTTATGAAAAAGTAATACATCCCGTACTTATTCAATAATAAAGCCGTATCAAGAAAAGGTCAATAACCTTTAAATTTTGAATATTTGGCCGTAACGCCAACATCTACAATGGGTCCTAGAAAACGTTTACCGAATTTTGTTATTTGATAATTCACAAATTTAAAAGGGAACATAAATATATGAAGGTAATAAACCTCTGTACATACCCATATAACGTGTTAAATCCTTATCAAACGGGGTCAATAACCTCCGAAATTTGATTTTTGGTAGTTCTTTACCCATGAAAGGAAACGAGATGGACCACCCAAATTTATAGTCGTATATATTAGGGTCCTATACTATTATACCAAATGTGTAAAATGAGCAATTTCTAAAATTTAAGGGGTGGGCCAAGGTACCCCTCCCAAACTTTTAAAAAGTACACAAATGTACCTATGTCTTATGATAGGAACTGAACCCATATACATGACCATATAAACATATAAGGTAATAGAACCTCATCAAAGGGGAGAAATTTGGCTAAAATCCAAACACGTGGTACAACATATTGCTTATGTTTATATTTAAGCAATTTTTTAACCTGAAAGGGAACAAGGCGGTGCACCCAAATTTATCACGATACATGTTGAGGCATGTACTATGATACCGAATGCTTAAATTGGAAAATTTCCAAAATTTAAGGTGTTAGCCATGGTACCACTTCCAAAAATTTAAAGGGGTTCATCAATGTACCTGAGACGATGTGCAGACTTTTTCTTTTTATTTAGCTCGTTTTATTCCACCATAATGTAGAGATCTGCTCACGCTAGTTCTGTAGCGGATGTCACAAAGAAATATCATTAAATTACACCATGATTTTCATGGGAAAAGTGGTATAATCTAGGGGAATGACAACATTATTTATAAAAGGTAAGTTTATTACATAACTAAAATGGTGATATACAATATTTAATTTAGTGATTCAACAAAAGTAATGGAATATCTTATAGTTCATTTGACAGATTGATACCTTAATTTAGTTCGATTAACCGGCTAGATAGTGAACTATTTTAGTTATTGGAGATGGAAGATGAAATACAAGTATGTGACAACAGTTCTCAATCTTGAAAGTTTTATGGTAGGTACGCACATCATTTTGAAGTACTGCATGACATCTCTAAACTTGTATTTTATGATGCAACAAGAAATTATACATACCTTATGGTAGAATTCTTGTAACTCTTAGAAACTTTGACGATGATTCTTTCTGGTCACATTGACGTCTCGAACCTCTGCACCTCTGCACCGGAACTTCTGAAATTCTGCAGACCCGTTTGAGACCTTGAGGTTCTTTTATATTATTCTCGGGGGTCACATACAAGCCTCACATCCGTCAGTACATCCGTTTATCATCTCCACAAATATGGAAACTTATTGCTCTTTTGCATTTTGATTGGCTCTTAGAGACTGCCGCAACCAAAATACGTGGCGTGACACACATGTACATACGTGTACTGTCACAGCCGGAAGAATTCAAAAGCATGATCTCTAGACTTATGTATAGATTCATATCTATATAACCAATTTCAACATATTAATGCGATGTCACGTTGCCAAAATCATGATTATGTATCCTGTAGGATGACTATGAGTAACCTTCGACAAGTAAACTTCCTACAAAATTGCGCAGCAAAAGCAACATTAGTCACCTTCAGAAGGTTTTACGTATTTCCTTTTTCTGTTGCTAGCTTGTAGCAAGTCAAAAGAGAAAATTGTCTTTTAAAATGCATATTAATAAAAATTATCTTTTTCAATTCCTTCAATAAAGAGCAATGTAACCATATTTTTGAACTCAGCGTCACATTCCCACTGCTTCATAATTTTCGACCTCGAAAATCATCAAGTAGCGAGCGGTGAAGCTGGAACATAGATATCCTTACTTTTCGAGTGACCCTCGTAAAAAAATTATATTGAGAAAAAAAAATTTTCGCAAAGTGAAGAAAGCATAGGTCATGTATACTTATGAGTCTGTTGTCAGCATAGTCGCATTTCATCTTTTCTTAACAATAATACAGAGAACGTTTATAACAAAATGGTGTCTCTGTTCCTTCACATAACACAACTAAAATGGAAATACAGGTGATTATGAATGAGTTACATCAACTAACAAGAATATTTTAATTTGACACATCATATAACATTACCGATGTACTATATCAAAGTCAAAGACGAACAACATTTCAATGTGCTAAAATTTGCAAGAAGTCACTCGAATGAAATATTACACTAAAGTTGAAAAGTAAATGACATATTGAACATGCTACATTAAGAGAAAAAGTCAGTTTTCTCAATTGTCACAAATGCTACGATTGCAAGAATGCAACAGGAGAACAACCTACATAATGTTCATTAACAACTAACAGTTCTCAGTTCTAAAGATTAATTACTAAAAAAAGTCTTGCATAAAAACCTTTACGACAAGCATCCACATTTTATTGGAATTGTAATATATGCAAAAAGGACAGAGAATAAAGTAATGACAGAGAGTGAATTAGACTACTGGACAATAACAGAGAACCGTTTGGTTTAACATTCTAACGGTGATTTTGTAATGTTCAGCACACTATCTTAGATTCAATTCAGTTTCTTTAGTACAGTAGATTCACTAATGGCAAATTCTGAAGTTTAATAACAGTAAGTATTAATATACGGTTACGTACGTTAAATACTACAATCTAGTGAGATGTGTACCCTCTCATATTCAACAAAATAGGGTCCCATTAGAAATTTAACACTACACAAGTAAGTAAGAAATAGTATTGTTATAATTAGTAACAATGTAATATACTCAGGAGCACAATAGTTTGCATTATTTCATTACATTGCACACATATTTTAATTTCAATATTGTGCTTATGAAGTAATTGAATGAATAAGAGAATATAAACCATTGATTAGGAGATTGGCACCTAAGATGAATGGAAAAGAAGATATGCCAATACATAAATTGAGGTAATTACATAGCAAGACAGTTTTGTTTGGTTGTTTACAAAGATAAATGAATGATTACAAGTTAGTCACCCCAAGTAATTGGTAATGAATAACTAGTAACATAAACTATTAATGGGGTTTAAATAGAGATCTCTACAGTTACAAAGCTCGTAGAGATTTGAATATATAAGGATTCGAGGTATCAACAAAGGTTGAATTACTATTATTGACTACCATTGATTTGTTAATTTATTATAATGAATTTCCAATTTTGACGAAGATAATTTTCAATATTTAAGTGCATGTAGATTCAAGGAGTAACTACCGTCAAACTGTTGATATTGTGATCTTGAATTTTAATTTACTATAGATTATATTATTTTAAGCGTGACAAACAACGAATAATAGTTCAATATTGAGTTAACTCGTAGAAATTGCCTTGAGTCTACATGTCATGAATTTAAAATTTATTGGAACCCTGTTTCCTTTTAAGTAATCCTCTAAAATAATGAATAATCCTCTCTTTCCTTTCTCCTTTTTTTTTTGCGTTTTAAAATTTACAGGTGTATTCAAAGGAGCAAGGAAGGAAAAGGATCCTTTGTTGTTTATTATTCGGGAACTTCGGAGAATCGAACCAATACTTAGTTATGGGGCGTTTACACTTGGTCGATTTACTCGCACGGCTAAATCGACTCGCTGCATTTGCGACTAAATCGAAGCAACTAAACCGAATGAGATCGATGGATGTGTTCAATTGTTTCAACCGAAATTGAATGATGCTTGTCGACTCGCTCTCCTCTGGACGATTCGAAATCGACTGGTAATTTTAAAGATGTCCAAGCAAAAAGTAATTGGTACAATTTGCGGTGTTATAGCAGAAGAAAATAGAATCGACCACAGAAAATAGAACGTCTTTCAATTCAGTTGCTAGTCGATTAGTCGCTTTCGATCAACAAGCGATTAAGTTGAAGTCCTGTTTACACGGTCGATTAAGTTGAAAGTGACGTTAATTCAACTGAATCGAACGCAAATCGACCAAGTGTAAGCGCCCCATTAGATTTGGGACCTTCACACCTAGTGATTTTTACTTCCGCCTGGTCATGGGCGAGTTTTTAGGTGTACCGAATTTGAGCCAATTTAAGAAGTTTAATCATTCACATATTATTAATTTCTTGCCGGCATCAAAGAATATTGCCATAGGCGATTATTTGGAACCTTAGATTTAAGAGGGAAAGGGGCAATAGTCGTTTTTGTAATCTTTCGATTAAGTAGCAATCGCCTCTCCTTTCTCCTATTATTTACTTTCAGTAGCCAATGGAGCGAGGAGAGATGATTTTAGTTTGTCGATCTGTGACGAGGGGGAATCGAACCTCAGAGTACTTGTATTCAGGAACTAAACCGTATCCTTAATATAATTTTGAATCAACATGGAATCAACGTTTCCAGGGGGCTATTTCACTAACATCACGACAATTGAACAGATACATAGAATTAAAAAAAATACATTTTCATGTATAGACGAGTTACATCAGCGGAAATATTAGATAACAAGTATTATGAGTTACGCCGTGGACAACCACAATGCTTGATACCCAAGCGGCACACCGACGTCTTTTACACGTCATAGTGATTTTTATGACGTCTTTTACACGTCATAGAATGTGACGTGATTTTTATGACGTCTTTTACACGTCATAGAAATGACGTGTAAATCACGTCTTTTTCACACCCTTCATGTGAATTGGGGGGGGCATTCTCGAAATGAGGCGGCAGAAGCAAAGGGGTGTAAGTGATATTTGAAATAAAGTATGGATGTCTCAATAATGGATTCTGCACAGCTAAATATACAAACTGGATGGTGAAGCTTGTCGCAGTCCAATAGAAAGTCTACCCATGAATGCTCTACGCCGAACTTCATTATGCAGTTTGTATATTTTGCAATGCAGAATCCATTTTAGAGACATACATACTCTATTGAAAATGTCACTTACACCCCTTTGCTTCTCGCTACCTCAAATGTCATGGAAGTCTGACAGGATTGTTCAGTTTCAAATGTCAAAACCATTAGAAATTGATGTGAATCCGCAGTTTTGATATTAGGAATTTCAATCCATGTACTACCTCGATTATTCGCCACACTTTTGAGGCTATTTATCAGCCCCTATTCAACCGTTTTGCACCAAAGTTAGGGGCTAGGCTACTAGGGTTACCTAGTTTTGGCCCCGTAAATTTTGAAATAGATCGGTTTAATAGTGGTTGAAACAAATAACCCTGAAACCGTGTCGAATAATCGAGATCCTACTATACATAGAGATTCCTAATGTCAACACTGGATACACATCAATTTATGGTTATTTGGACATATGGAACTGAATAATAATAATAATAATAATAATAATAATAATAATAATAATAATAATAATAATAATAATAATATCTACTCTAAAACACACAGCTTACAACATATTTTTTTTAAATGATAAAGAAAAAATCATACTTTTTCTTTTTTCTTAACTGCGTTTTTTTTTCTTGACAGTTCTGAACTGATCTCTGGCCGCAACACTTTTCTTGGGTAAAAAAAAAGTCTACGAATAACAACTGGACAACGATTATTATAAGTAAAATCAATAATGAAAATAAATTTATCCTTGTGGCTGCTGCTTGATTTTTCACCATTGTGTTGTAATTTGCATAATAATTTACAAGCTCCTATACTAGATAAGTAAGACCACTGGGTTATTGTAATAAATAAAAGATCAGGATAGACCCTAAGAACCCTAGATCTTGCCACAACGAAATACATCACCACCCTCTCTCGGAAGCACACATTGTGGAACGTCAAAGTATTGTGGTCTATTTGATTGGTCTGTACCAAGAATTTGGAAATTTCGCTTCTCCGAAGGTTCGTATTGTCTATGGATTGGGAATTTCCATATCCAATTGACCGCCTCTAGTGTTGTTGATTTATATTTTTTTTAGTATTTGGATAGTAACCTATTGAAGAGTATATATTCGCCTCTTGATGTGTGGTATAGTTACCTACACATTAAGAAGCGAATATACAATAGCTGTCAAGGAATAATTATATACGTAGTGCTACAGGAAAGAAACGGCAGCGCTTGCTCCACGAAAGGATAAATTTAAAGCCATACATTAAAAAGAAAACCGAGACGCATTGGATCGACTTGAAAAACATAAAAAAAAGCCCTCGAATGTAACACTCACCCTTGGCGAAAAAAAAAAGCCCTACAACACTTTTAAGAATGAGAAAAGACGAATAAACATGGTAAAAACAAAGAATGAAATGGAAAAATAAAGGAACATTCTACTTACAGACCTAAGAAAATGAAATGAAATGAAATCTTTGAGTTTTACGTCCCACGTTTATGCCGGTTAGGCTAAAGGAGACGGTGATAATGAGAAATGAATGAAATGGTGGAATGAAGAAAGTGGGAGGAAACGGGAGAACCCCGAGAAAACCCACGCACACGGTGTTTGTCCACTACAAAGTTCACTTGGCGGGGGCTGGGATCAAACCCGGAACCCCACGCACCAGAGGTGAACGCTCTACCACTGAGCCACCGCGGCCCTTAGTACTAAGAAGAATCCACTCATTTCGTCACTGGAATTTATTCATGTGCATTTACTAGTTCCTTCTTCTTAATGAAATTACGGTACAACACGTGCTTCCATAAATTTTATAGCTATCCATTATTACGCTAGTATGCGCACACATATACACAAACACAACCACCCACATCCAACACACACTCACATACACAAGAACAATGGGTTTTATTGACAGTGCAAAATTGAGGACTAAACTTTTATAACTCCAATTTAAGACACCTTTATTTTGGAGGTGAAAAATCGAAAAAGAAAGTACATTTTAAAATTAATTAATCTCTGAGGGATGAAAGCGAAAACACATAACCATTAATTTGAATTCTACATTTATTAGTTATATGTACAATGTGCACCTTTTGTCGTATAAAATAATATTCATACTATTTGTAATGCAACAAGAAACACTGATTGTCTATATTATTTGTAATACAAACAAGAAATATGTAGACAATGCAAATCTGTTGGTTATAATCTAAAACTTACAGAGATCTTTTAATAATATAAAATAAAAAGAATAAAATTTTCCTATAAATTTCGTATGAAGGAAAACACCGTTCATAGTTATTGAAAGTACAGAAATGCAGCATCATATCAAAAAAGCCTCACGTGCTTAAATAGGTTAAAAATTGGGACTGCGGTAAGTATCCCACTTCTTTATCTATTATACCAGTAGCAGTTTCTTCCATCTTTTAGTTTTCGAAAGAGATGCCTTTACATTGATTTCCAAACAAAGCGAGGAGGAAAAGGTCAACATGTTTCAAGCATGCCGAATCCTTTTCATCCTCAAACAACAAAGCAGATGGAAGTGAATATCTTTCTACTAACGTTTTGAAGATTTGTGGCATTTGTTCATTTGAAGATCTTTATTTTTACTCACGAATGATAAGTGTCTTTAAGGCTAGTTTGCACAACGTGAACTTTGCTCTTTTTTACGCGGGAGTTATATTTCATCGCCAGCTCTTTGGAAACCAAG